>NW_010972587.1:1572651-1657354 GCF_000737465.1 Haliaeetus leucocephalus
CTGGCGCCGCGGCTGTCAGGGCGGCGGCAGGTGCCCGGCGGCGGGGAGGCCCGCGGGGCCCGGTACCGCGGGCCCGGGTTGTGCCCGCCTCGGTGACTCTCGGGATGGGAGGGGGTCGTTCCTTCCCCTCCCCGGGCCGCCCCTGCGGCGCTTGGGCGCCCATCCGACGCTCCCCCGGGGAGAAGGTTCGTGGGAGGGGAGCGCCTCTTCTCGCTGCCCGTGGAGGACGGGGGCACGGCAGGGCCCGAAAAGCCGAGGCCTCCGCGCGTCGTGGGCAGAGATCCCAGGCGGCCGTGGGGCGCGGGGGGGCGGGGGGAGCGGAGCCGTCGTCGGGTTTGCTGAGTCGCCTGGGGATAGGCGAGGGAGGAGGTCAGCGTTTGGATTTCTGTCCTCGCAGATGCTCAAAAGCCGGACGGACGAAGCCCTGAGCGACCTGCTGTCGCTGACCCTGCTCTGAGCAGTGGAGGTTGGGCGAGACGACCTCCCCGGCTCCCTTCCCGACCTCAAAAAATACGGATCGTGCGATCCTGCAAATAGGAGCAGGGAGGGCCACGCAGCACAGCCGGCTTGCACGTCCTAAGCTCACACGCTTCCTGGGTGCTGCCTCTTGTAGACAGAGGGGTTTTGTGCCTCTTCTCGTGATTTGGTACTGCCTCTAAAAGCCTGTGCATCCAGAGAGAAAAGTCCAGTTAAGTCTTATGGGGACAGGACTGGCATCTGTAATCTTGAGCCTAGGATCTGTCGCAAGAGCAGTACTTCTTATTGGTTCATTTGCTTGCTTTGTAGTAAATTAATAGCAGATCAAATGCAAACATTTGAGTATAAGAAAATGAAACGGTGTGAGCAAGCTATTAAAAACCAGCAGAGATAATAGCATTTACACAGTAGTTCTAGCAAAGCATCAGGTTAAAAATAATTGTATTTCTTTGTATTGTGTGCAACCTAAAATTCACATTTGAAGCCTTTATTTGTCAGAGAGGGTGCATGAATACAGACAAGGAAAAGGCATAAAGTACACTTGGGTTTTGTTGCTTTGCTGCAGCATTACAGTGCTTAGTTTATAGTTAAAGAACACATTGACACCCAAGCAAGTCCCTTGTTAGTATATAACAATCTAAAGGAAAACAGAGGTGATGATCAAATAACCGTAGAGTTGGATTTTGAATCATCTGTTTTGCTTTTGGCAAACTGTTGTAGCACTGGACACAGATGTGGTAAAGTTATGTTTTTTTCACATTGATTTCTTTCAGATTCTAGTAGCATGATATTACCTGGAGAATTCAGGCTAGAAATTTTGGAAGTAGAAAAAAAATATTGATTAGTCTAAAAAGAGACAGTCCAGAATTACCTGATTTGAAATTGTACTAAAAATAGATTCAAACATTTTTCATCTACACGTTACTGAAGGTGGTTTTTACTTTTATCGCACTCATTTGTTTCTGTGATTTAAGTGAGCTTTCCATTTTGTGCTTATGGGGAGGATGACTTACAAAAATTTCTACTGGGATTAGTGACTAAATACTGATTTTGATGAGGTTAAAACTTTCTGCATAAAAGGGGTAGGTCACACCTGTCAAATGCAGTAGTAGCAAGCACTTTTCTCCCAGCTACATGTAGTTAAAACTTGTTTTGTAGTTGCTTTAGGAGAGCACACTTTAGAAATTACCTGTTCTAGGAGCTTTAAACAACTTTGGAATTCTCAAATATTTAAAAAAAAAATTCTTAGCATGATTAAAATCTGAATTTACAAACAAAAAAATGAGTGATGATAGACCTTTACAAACGGGCTGTTAGGCAATAACACATTTGTTGTGGTTTAACCCCAGCTGGCAACCAAGCACCATGCAGCTGCTCGCTCACTTCCCCCCCACCCAGTGGGATGGGGGAGAGAATCAGAGGGAAAAAAGTAAAACTCGTGGGTTGAGATAAGAACAGTTCAATAGAACAGAAGGGAAGAAAATAATAATGGTAATAATAACTATAATAAAATGACAATAACAGTAAAAAATCGGAATATACAAAACAAGTGATGCACAATGCAATTGCTCACCACTCACTGACCGATGCCTAGTTAGTCCCCAAGCAGCGATCCCCACCAGCCAAGCCCCCCCCAGTTTATGTACTGGGCATGACATCACATGGTATGGAATACCCCTTTGGCCGGTTGGGGTCAGCTGTCCTGGCTGTGTCCCCTCCCAACTTCTTGTGCTCCTCCAGCCGTCTTGCTGGCTGGGCATGAGAAGCTGAAGAATCCTTGACTTAGTCTAAACACTACTTAGCAGCAACTGAAAACATCAGTGTGTTATCAACATTTTTCTCATACTGAATCCAAGACATAACACTATACAAGCTACTAGAAAGAAAATTAACTCCATCCCAGCCGAAACCAGGACAACATTTTATGAAACTATGTGTATAATGTATTTGCATAATGAATAAAATAGTATTTAGTAGTAGTAATTGTAAGTGCATTTATTCTTAGATCGTATATATTTGAATAGGGACAGTGTAGTTAACTTGTTGATATCCAGGAGCTGAGTATAAACCACAGTTCAAGTAACCACTTTACTGTGAAATTTAATCCTCCATTTTTTGGATAAACTGACTTGTCCGATGCAAATGTTTCTGGCATTTATTGTCCAGAAGCTTGGACTTAAATTCTAAAATGGGCAGTAATGTAAGGTGGCACTTCAGTGCGTTGCTGTGGGAGAAGTAGTGTCCTCAGTGGAGGAGGAGAATGAGTACAAGGTATGAGGAGCTGCTGACATGCTGCTGCTTTGTACTGGGTAAAGTTTGATGTGCCTGAGGAGGAAGCAGTTGTGACAAAAGGCCATATCTAAACTACTCAGAACCATGTTTCTAAATACCAGCTACCTTAAGGTAAAGTTGCCAGGGCTCCCCACACTACCATGGAGTTTGGGTTGGGTTTGGTTTTTTTTTTTTTTAATGGAGGAGTCTGCCAGGAAGACTCCTCAGTTGTAGTTGAGTGCAGAAGCTGCTGATGCACTGACGGTGTGCAAGCTCTGCTTAGTTTAGTAGGTGATGAGTGCATGTGAACTCATAAAGCTAGGAAATGGGAGCTATTGAGCAAGGAGGTGAGAGGAGGCTATTACGAAGGTTTAAGGAAAGGAGGTAAATATAGGAATAACACGGGGACAATTTTTCAACGTACTAGTACTGTGTGACTTTGTGTATATCCTTATTCCTATCCTATCTGTCCATTACCTTTACTTACCAAGTGGCTTTTTTCCTTGCTGTGCTTAAAAGCTGATGCCATCCGCATTCATCATCTGTTTATGTGCACATCTGGTCCCTGTCAGATTACAGGCTTGCTTCAGTGGGACTGTTGGGAGTGAATGAAAAATGAGTGAGGTCTTATCTTAGAAACACCTTGAGACTATTAGACTGGAATTACTGTGTTAAAGGGCAGGACAAGTTGAGGTCCATTATGGGAGGGCAGGCATCTGGTTTTGTGATGCATATTAAGACTATGCAGAGTCTTGGCTTTCATTTTCAGGAAAAAAGTATCTAGCATGTCAGGCTGTAGAGATAACCTTCCAAGTACGACCTGAGCTCAAGTGATGTCTGCCTGAGGCTGATGTGCCTGGAGTCCAAATGTCAACCTTAACTTTTAATTACAAACCATTTTTGTCTGGGGCTTTGAGTGGGAGTTGGGATCAAGTTCTGAAGCCCATGGGATTTGTAATTAAGTAATACATCTGTATTACCTTTTCTGAGAAGAGAGGGCACTTAGAAAAGAAGAACAGACTGGAAAACAAACTTCAGAAGGAAATGAAACAAAAGGCAGAAAAGCAATATTTTTGTAGAGTAATTTCTCAGTGTGTTCTTATATTGGAGGATATGACTGTTACTGAATAGGAAATTAATTGATGTGAAAGGTGATTTTATTTGCTTGATCTCTCCAGAATTAATCTTGGTCTTTAATGTGGCACCCTGGATTGAGGGCTGGATAAACATGATTGGCTGTTTTCTGGACTATAAACAAACTAGTCTGTACAGGGCAAGAAAATGAAAAACATGTAAAATGTAGCTTCACCTTTATTTCTCCCTTCATTAATGTTTGGCTTTTGTGAACTTTATGGGAGGATGTTTGAAAAACTCTGTATTTTTCTTCTTGCTTAAAAGTTGCTTTAAAATAAACTCAGAGCAGAGGTTAATTTTTTTAACAAACTTAAAAAAAAGCACTTTTTTTTAACAACATCAGCATAGCTAATGAAAGGATTACTTAAAATCTGGGAAAGTGTCAGTTTTTCTTTGTGGGGATAATTTGGAATACAATGTAAACAGTGGAAGTAAAATATGTAGCTGTTGTCATCAGGGAAGGATGATGGTCTAACTAAAAGTTATTGTCACCGTTAAATACAATTTTTCTCCTTTTTATTCTAGAACTAAAATAAATGCTAGTTGCATCACAAAACAGGCAACAGTAATCCAATGCTAAACGTAATTTATTTGATAACAAATGGTGGAAACTGAGAATCTTGAATCCTGAGCACTGTGAATAACCCATATCCTTTTATCAATAATTATCTGGCTATCTTTTGTCAGGTTTATGGCTACTAATGACTTGATGACAGAACTACAGAAAGATTCTATCAAGCTGGATGATGACAGTGAAAGAAAGGTGGTGAAGATGATTTTGAAACTACTGGAAGATAAAAATGGTGAGGTGCAAAACTTAGCTGTCAAATGGTAGGTATTCTTGTTCTATGGTGTAAAGAATTGTTTAATGCCTGAACAACGTAAAGCATTTTTTAAAAACTTAAAGGACCACTGCTATGCAAAATAATTGTGAAATTGATGTCCACAAAGGAACCCTTGTACTTGTAGGCTACCTGTCTTAATTGTAGTTTCTTACAGAACTGTCTTTTGTTGACATTACAGATTAACATTTGGGGTTTCAGGTGACAAATAGTGCATGCAGTCCTTGCTGAAAGCATATGAATGACATGCTTGTTCTTTGGTGATAATTATTGAATGCTGAATAGATTTAAAAAGATTATAATTCATCGGTAGTTGCTATGTTGATATTTGACTGTGAGAAGGTAGATGATGTGTAGGGGAAGAATTGCAGTATTGGAATAGTTTTCAAGCAGAAATGAAAACATAAAAAGGTAAATATATGGTCTTAGTTATCAAATACAGAACTTAGGTCTTCACTAACATTCAGAATACTGTGTTAATGGTTTTACATGCTTACAGGAACTGTAAATGTTTTATGGGGTCAGGGTACAGTTACTTGCATTTCAGAGACTTCTGTTGCTTCAGTGCCCTCTCTTCCTCACTTTATTTGACTTTACAAGTAGTGTGGCTTTTCCAGAGCACCCTTTGAAGAGGTGCTACATTTATTAACGACTTACTTTTTGTTCTTGGCCCTTCTGACTTTTTGTGCCGTTTAAGGAGGGTCTCCCTGTTAAGCTTCTAATGTTCCTGAGAGTATTTCTTGTTCGTGAGGTCAGTTTTGGTTTTTTTTATTTTAATATTACATCTATGCTACTTATGTTCCATGAGGCATGGATTGAAGTAAACTTGCTACGCAAGAGGTTGGGACAGCTTTGAAGAGAAGTTTCACATTGTGACTAGCTGAATTAGTTTGCTTCAGCATGTTATTCTTTACAGTTTGCCCTATCAGACTAGCAAAGCAGAAGATTAAAGCCTGTGTGTACATCTGCTTATGTACTTAGAAGCAGTGCTTGCTTCAGCTTCTGAAATATTTTAAATGATAGTAACCAAAACCTTGCACAGAGAAACTAGTGTAGGAATAGCAAGTTGTCGAAGTTTAATATTAGCAGTGTAGTAATATAATTATCACTACTTTTTCACTACTCTCATCAGGGTTGCAGTGGTGTTAAAATGTGTCTTCCCCCACCTTTTTTTTTTTTTTAACAAACAACACAAAATACTATGCTTCTTTTTAATTCAGACTTCTGAAATGTCAAAGTTCCTTGTGGTGCAGCTTAAGTACTATGGCTTTGAAACATTGCTTATACTCAATCAGAAGAGTAGATTATTATGAAATTTGGCTGAGTCTTAGGATTGTTTTTGTGTGAAATAACTTTTCCACAAAATGCTATGTTGCAGCATACATGCAGTACTCCTCTTTTATGTACATCCTAAAGTTATTGTGAAGTTTAGATTAATGCATGTAGACATAGCTTACATATCACAATCTTTAATGGCAATGTTAGAATTTTGGACCTAAAGTGCAAGTAATGTTTATTAAAACATGAAAGAAAGATTGCAAAGGGAAGAGAATGAGAAAATAGATGGCTGCATGTGTATGCGTGCATGTGCCCGCGTCCTGTTCTTATTAACCATTCTTGTATTTTTGAAGTTTATTTTGACATACGGATAAAATTCTTGGATTTAATTAAAACGACAGGATCTGTTTAAAGTTTGGAGTCTTTCTGAGAAATCCCAATAATGTTAAATAACAGTGTTAAATTTACTGTAGTGGGACAAGAAACATGATGGAGAAGTTTACAGGTAAATTGTGAACATTGATCTAGAACATGTACATTCTTGAACATATCGAGTTCTTTTTGGCGTCCCAATCACTTGCAGATATGCTTTGAGGACAAAAAAAACCTACACTAAAAGAGTCTTCTCTTCTTAAGGCAGCTTATACTCATGGTATTGTTCCATGACAGTTTTAAGCCAGTCTAAGCTAACGCTGCTGCTGCTCTGCTGTTCTCACCCTCCTTGTCCCTTTTCTTGCACTGTTGCATATCTGATTTTGTTGTAGAGTGGTTTGGGGACTTGGTTTTCTTCTGGCTTACTGCTCCTCCTGCAATCAGATGAGCGCTGGTAGAAACAGTGGTTGGGGGTGAAGGATGGGAGAGGTTGAACACTATTAAGCTGTTCTGAGCTTAAGACAGTTCAAGCTCATCTAAAGTCTTCCATCTCTACTACAACACTGGGCGTAAGCCTGATTCGTTGGGAAGTTAAATTCAGCCAGCATATTTTTCTTGACTTTTTGGTTTTTAAATATTTTGTGTTGTCGTTCTTTACTTGTGTATTTCTGTTATGGATTTGCTGGCACTTTCAGCTGAGGAAAGCATAAACTGTGTTTAGATCACTATTAACTTAAATGCTCTGGTGAACTTTAGAAACTATCAGCAGGAGCTTTCATCACACTGGTGCTTGATGACCCATTTAAGTATAGATTTCCTCTCTCGTAGAAAAAGGATTTAAGACAACTGTATGTACCTTTCAGTCTGTATTTGAGACAGATTTTTCCTTGAGGAAGGGAAGATGGGAGCTTCCTCTACAGGTAGATCAATGGAAACACTGTGAATGGCAAAGGTATTGATCACTCCTTGAGCAGGTAAGAATGTCTTGCGGGAGGATCACTCTTTCAGGGTTTGACTCTTGAGGTCACTGAACAGAGCAGATTTAAAACAACTCGGGCAGCCTTCAAGCAGCATTTATTTTTAGGCAAGTGTAGCAACAAGTAAGCAGTGTTCCTGGTTTTGCCTTACCTGCTGCTTGCTTTCATATTTGGGTAGAAAGGGCTCTATTGGTTAAAATGCCGATGAACTTGTTTCTTATTATCTCTTCAAAGCACACTAGTGATTTTGCTCTTGATCCTTTCAGTTATATTACACTGGTTTTGGACAGGATAAAACATGTTGGTTTTTGGTTAGCAGAAGTCAGGCTGAGAGTTCATGGATATTTGGGTAGCTACCTTGCAGGAAGATTGTGCAGTTCATTTCTGAATAAAAACAAAAATTAATGAGCTGCCTTAGTACTCTTGGAGTAAAAGCTCTAAGCTTTGACTCTGCAGAAGGGAAGGGAGTGTATTTGTCAAGCTTCTGTTACTGTAGGCAGCAGATGCAAACTAGGTCAGTAACTGCAGGTTGCTCACCTTGTTTTTCTTAAGAGCATGTAAATTTTTAAATGTATTCTTGTTGTCTGCGTTTTTCCTGGAGGAGTTGTTTTTTGCTTCACCTGATAGTCATAGGCTGTTTTACAGTCAGCCAATGTAGAAAATGCTATTGGACATTCTTATGGCATATTCTTAGTTTAAGGTTCTTAGTGTAGTCCAGCATGGTACCTTGTGCACCTTATGGCAGTAGTAGTTACACTGCCTTGTAGATCTATCCAAGATTATGTGCATCTGGATTAGAAAAGCAGTATGGTTTGCCTAAGCATAGGTGTTGTGTTGGATGGACTGTTTGTTCTTCATTGCTGATAATGTTGATAATGTTTCGTTAACCCAAATTGCACGTTAATTGTTTCATATGTTCAGTGTTGCAGTTTAAAGATGAACTGTTTCTCATTTTGAGCAGTTATCTATGGTTTGATATTCTGCCACTTAAACCTATTCGTACAAATTTTTATTGTTTCACACTGTGAAATGTTTCCTGAAACCTGTAAAAACCCAAACAAATGCATATATGTATATATATATTTGGAAAAAAAAAAGAAGATGGGATTAAAGTAAGTACTTTCAGCAGTTCCTCCCTTGTGACACTGTAGTTTCTCTGCATTTATCACGGTGAGTTCTCTGGGCAGTAGTTCAATATAGGGAACCCTGCTTGATGCTGTGAGTGTGAGTCATTAGAGTGAGCAGGATGATGCACATATTGGCTGTTGTGTGGCTGATCCGGTTCAGCAGCTTTAAAGAGTTTTGGATGCTGTGGTAATACACTGCTGCACATCACACTATAGAGGTGATTTGAATCTTTTTTTTTTTTTTTCCCCATCTGTGAATTTTAACTTTTCCCTGTAAGTAAATGTGCTTATTTGATAGTCTCAAACTGGCATATTTTAACAGCTATAATTGATTACGAGTTGGTGTCCCCCTTCCTAATAAGGAGCTACACTATAAGCACCTTTATTTTCAAATGTATGTAACTTAAAAGGAGACAGTGTGTTATAGCTGCTGTTTATTTCCATAGGCAGCTGAATGAGCTTTTGACTTTAAGAGAAACTAGACACAATTTATTGGCTAGTGAACGGGAAAATATCAAAGAGCACTCAAAACAATATCTGAAACTGTCTTCAAATGTGTAAAATACACGCTTAAGTACAAAAGCTTTGCATTCAGAACTGATTTAATAGAAGAAAGTTATAGTTTATTTTTTACTTCTGATAAGCTTAGTAAGGTCTGTAAGGGATAAAGTACTGATTTTAAAGGCCAAAAAAGTTTGAGGCAGTCTTTTTAAAAATTTACTTCATAGTTGGTATGTCAGCTTTATTGAACCAATAGGCTGAATAAATAGGATGAAGACCCTAACTCAGGTAAAATCTGGTTTAACACTTTCTAGAAACTGTAATTTCAAGTGTTTATTTGAATGACTTTGTCATTTTGGTGGTTTGGTCATCTTTAAAACAGCAAAAAAGTATTTCCTGTACTTAATTGAGATGAATCTACCAGCTTTCACTGTGATTATTTTAGTTACTCATAGGTTACACTTGAAAAATAAACATATTTAAATTAGAAGAATTTAGTAGTTGTTCAATAGTTCAGGTTTAAAAAAAAATCCTTACCATCATTTCAGATGTTTTCACTTATGGAACAACTGTTTTCTGTTGGAGGTCTGCTTCTGGTCTGTTAAAGTTGACGTATAAAAGGATGGTGTCAGCTGCAGATCTCTAGGGTGTGGAAGATGTATTTTCGTAGAGCTGCACAAATCATTGCAAACTGCAAAAAGCAGAAGATGTGACCTTTCTAGCAGTGAAAGGAGGGATGACGTTGCCACCTGGAATCTCACCAACCAGATAGCAAACTCTCTCGCTACTGATCAAAAGCAAACTTTCAGGATTGCTACTCTGAAGGTTTGCCATATTTTTGAAAGGATACTCTTATTGAGTTTTATATGAATACACTTCTGTAATTGTACATGTGCTTGTTCCTGCTTCCTAGTGCTTCGGTTTACAGTACTTCTGTCGAACCATGCAGTGTTACAGATGTGAAATGGTTTCTACAGATTCTGCACTTGCAGCTTTGTAAACCATAGTCTTTTGACTGAAATGCACAGGGAATTTCTCTGGACTACTGTGGACAGTTACCATACCTTGGAATTGTGATTGTTTCTGTTCTAGATGATTTGTGCTTGCTTCACTTGCAAAACAATTTACTATGCAGCAAGGGTAGAGGAGTGCAACAATGCTGTGAGTAGCTGCTGACTGACCGTGGTGTGTATTTGAAGAGAAACTAGTGATGTGTCAATGAAACACTGTGAAGGGAGAGCTTGGCTGAAGAGTGAAATCCAGTTGTGGAGAAAGCTGTGAGTTTTCTGAGCAACTGGAGAAAATGTTTCAACTTTTAGGAATGCAGTCAGGGATGGCTCGATGTATTTGAGTCTGGGAGGTAATGCTTGGTGATAATCTGTGTGTTGGCAAATGCTTGTGTATAGATTTATTGGGAATTTATCTGTTGGAGGAAAAAGGTCTTTACCAGTATCAGGGTCCAGAAATTATTTTAATAAGACTGCAGTATTAATTTAACATGATTGAAGCAGTAAAATGACCAGATTAGATTGTGGATATGGTCCTTTAAACCCCTACTCTCAGGGGTTTAGTAGCTGTGGAGATGGTTTGATGGAATCTAAAGATTGCGGTACAGTGCCCTTTTCCTAAATTAAAGGGCAGTGTCGGGTTAGGGCCTGAGGTTTGGCTGCTTTTAACAAAGGGTGCTCTGTCAGATGTTCATTTCTGCAGGAGTAGGTGTACCTGCTGAAGCAAGTGAGAAACTATTCCATAACATCTTCGTTTCTGTGCTCTTAAAGGGCTTCTTTTCATGCCTTTCATCAGATACCAGTCAGTATCTCAAGTAACAGTTCTGTTGAGATTATCTGTATGCTGTATCTTCTAGAAATGTTGCACAAAGTTGTTTTTCTGTATTTATTATTAAGATATCTGCGTATCTCTGTAAAATACTCTGCAAAATGAGTAAATTGCAATCTTCCTGAATTTGTGGCATTGGGGTGATCATAATGCATCAATTTCAGATGTCTGTGGCCATTTAGGTCTAATGTCAAATTAGTTCCAAGTTTTGTGCATTAACGAAACTTGAGTTAGTTGTATGTGATATTTCAGTGCATGGGTTTGGTAAATATGTTTTGCCTTTGCTGCTTTGGTTTTTTTTCCGTTTTGTTTTGGTTGGTTGGTTTTTGGGTTTTGGGGTTGGTTGGTTTTTGTTTTGTTGGTTTTTTTTTTTTTTGATTCCCAAATTGCCAGTATTTTCAGCATGTTTTACCGCACAAGCAGGGTGATGGTGGGTAAGGAGAGAAGGAAACCAAGCAGGTTACAGTTTGTGAAGGAAGGCATGGAAAGCGGTAGGTGTGATTGTCTTGGGAATTGCGTATTCCTGGGTGTTAATCTAAGTGCTGTGCCTCGAGTGCAAGCACTGTTCTGAGTTCATGGGGGTAAGGCATTATGAGCATGGCCACTGAAAGAGAAGTTCCAAAGTTTGCCTAGTATGGTGACAGACCACTAATGCCAAAACTTTGCACCTTACTGTGGTTACTGTCTTATTGTAAGTCACACTTAGTGCTTGAATGTAAGGGCTTGCTTTATATAATAGGCGACTCTCCTTTATCCATGTCCTGCTTCTGTCTGCACTTCTTGCTTGCTGCCTTTTGCTTCTCTTCGGCATTTTTTATGATAATTAGCTCTTGCTGCTGTGAATTCTTGGACCTGGGAGAGAAGGGTAGCAGCAGTGGGATACATAAAACAGGTTTTGGGATGGAAGATGTATTTTGGTTTTGGCCTACCACATAGAGCCGTGTCCACTAGCTGTCCAAGAGTGAAGGCCATAGATCTCTGCCCTTTGAGTCCAGCTGGAATTACTGGCTTGCAGTCTTCTGAATCTGAGCCTAGTCCTCCGGTCTAGTTCCCTCCAACAGTTGCATGTAACAGTTTAGTTTGAGGTGTTGGAACACTGGTTTTTGGTTTTTTTTTTTTTTTTTTTTTAGGAGTGGGGAAAATGGGTGACCAGATGAGGTGGAACAATGTTTTTTGAAGGTCTACAGTTGTCCTGTGGTGTGAGCTATATGGTGGAGAGGGATGGCTTTGGAATGACTGAGAAGACTTCTAAGGCAGGAAGCGTGAAAGGTGTGGGGAACTCTGAGTGTGTTTGGAGCCTTTATACCAGGAGGAATGGAAAACTTGGTGCTCTGAGGCTGAAGACTGAGTTTCAGAGGAACTTGGAACATGGGGGTTTGGTTTACCCTGTAGGTGCTTCTAAATTATGTTTGACCAGACTGTTCCTCTTGTTCTCCCATGCACACTCAAAAGGACAATTGCTCTGACCAGAAGTGGAGATTGCTGAAGTGGCGTGTTCAAAATGAACAAATTCATTGTCAAGTTTGACTATACATTGAGGAGTTAATTAAATATGGTCCAATGTGCCAAGTCACATTAAAAAAAATGGTGAGATAGTACAAAGCATGTATAGGTCAACAAGTAAAATTAATACGAGGTAACATTTCCTTGTTAACAGCACTTTGGAATTAAGCTACACATCCTTAGATCTCCACTGCTAAAGCAATGTAGGAAGTTGTCTTTTTTTCCCCTCAGCAGTACCAGCAAGATAGTAAACATGTGGGGATGTCTTGTTGTCATTTGTGGCAAATGTAGTACTGAGCTCCTAAACTAACTTCAGTGCCTTTATGCTGAATGCCATAGCCTTAACCCTTTCCTTCCGAGTAGTGATCTGTGACCTGTGTGTTCCCTTGCAGCTGCCTGGCTGACAGTTTTATTAGCTAGTAGTGAACCCAGGGTCCAGCTGTGTTCCTGGAGAGTTAGACTTAAACTCCAGAGCCATTTCCAGTCAAACGAGAAAACTGTTTCGCTTGTCATCTTGTACATTGTGTGCTTGTCTCTCAATACATATAAATGAAGAAAGGAACTCTCCTGTAGACTGTAAAGACTCAAGAGTGATTTTTTTTTCTGTCTTAAAACACTTGTGGGTTTCCGTATTACAATAATGTGGGAATTAGATGATATAAGTACTAAGTGTAAAGTATGTTTTTGCCTGAGTGGCATAACTTAATTTGGATTTTGGACTATCTACTTTCAGATTAATAGTCTTCATTGAGAGCTTAGTATCTTGCTAGCTTGGACAGAATTTCTGCTTGCCTATAGATGATTTCTGCCCTCTCCCTCTAGTTTTGTGCAGTTGACTTAATGCCTGTGCTTTTTTTAAGGTGAAACTTGCTCTTAATTCAGAATAATTTTAAAAATCTTACAAAAGAAAACAAAACCATTTTTTTTCCCCATTGTAATCACTGAGGTCTGAAAGGAATTACTGTGCATCCAGATAGTTTCTTTCCAGTACTCTGGTACAGTTAGAATATGATGTATTGGATTTATTAATTTTACTAGAACTGCATACTGATATTTGTTAATCAGGGTCTAGCTCTGTACCACGATCTGGCAACTCCATTATTACTTTGTACAATCAAATGTATGAAGTTGGAAGTTCTCTTTCCACCTTTTTCCTTGTGTCTTGAGCTTGTTTTGTTTTTGTAAAGTGCTTTGAAAGGCTAGTTTTTTGGGGGGGGGTAATATTTACCCTTATATATCAAACTGACTTGTGGCTGAACTGTTTTAAATTTTGATATTTGCTATTTGTTTCAAATCAATGAAAATTCAAGTCCAAATTAATTTATTGCAGCTTTTCAAATATTACTATTTTTTCTCTAAGCATGGGAAAACAGTCCATCTTTGGACAGCATACTCCTTTGCACTTACAAGGAGTTAAACTAGGCATATTACAGTTTTTTTAATTGTTAATTATGTTAATCCGTTTTACAAATAATTTCATCATCTGCTTGTAAAACTTCTGCATACTTCTGATGTTTTAGTAAGGTTGTGACCATGTGGTTCTAAATCATTGCAGTCTCAAAAGTCTGACATACAGTGAATTGTGGCATATATTTGAAAATTTAAACTTTTCTATCTTGGTCTTGTTTTGATAACAAGTTAGTTTGGTTCATTTTTCCTCTAGGGTTTCAGTTTGACTTCAACTCTCCAAAATCAGTGTTTACTAACCCTATAGACATCATTTTGGTCTCAGTTAGCTTTGCTAGAATCAAGTTTACTGAAAAGCAGGTGTGTACAGTATTAAAGTTCAGTGTGGAAAAACCTAAAGTTTATATGGTGGCATTACATTCTAGTGTAGTCCTAATATAATCAGTTGGTAATTGGCTTTAAGATGCTCATTTTCCTGCATTTTTTCATACATTGATTTCCACATATTTTAGTTTTATACTTCTGATTTATAGAGAGATTGTGTACATTGTGTACAATGCTGAAGGGCAGATACAGTTGCAGTAGCAGACATGGCCTCTTAGCTCAGCACTTGAAACCACTTCAACACTGTCTGTCCTCACAGCACAAATCTGATGGAACCATTGCATGGGCTCGCGTTGACTTCTGTACTGCAAGTTGGGCCCTGACTTTAGCAAAAAGAGCAACAAAACTTAAGCTTTTGAAAAATGCTTCCTAAAAAATAACAACTTTGCGCATGTCTTTCCACTCCTCAAAATCTTAACCAGGTTGTTTTGATACAAAGGGCTCATTTAAAATCCTCACACTTCACTGCTCATCAAAGTTCACAGTGAGAACACACGTGTAAAATCTCTTGAAAGTCTTCTGTGCTTTCTCACTGTGGCTGAAGTTGAATTTGATGGTGGTGTGTATAACTTTAAGTGTGTTTCATAGGAGGGGAGACATTGAGGCGCTGTTGAGAATCAGGCTTTAGGATTTCCTTGGTGGGACATCTGGAGCCAGCTGCAAAACAACTAGGGGACGGTCTGTGCACAAGACCAAGTCAGAATGCTATTCATTATCCCTTTGACTCAGATGGAAGAGAAAATAAATAGTAGGTTTTTGGAGATACATCTGTGTTTCTCCTAATTCTGCTGGTGGGCTATGGTTCCAGTTCACAGTTCCCACGTTTTCTGTAGGTGGTCCTCACTACTGCCATCTCCATTCTGGCCTCAAGCCATTGCTTTTTCTCCTATGTGACTGTTGCACACAGCAGCTTGGCCTCCTGCCCTCACTTCTGTCGGTGTCAATGCAGAACCCAAGCTTGGTAGAACTTTAGTTTCATGTCACATCTCACTTTTAGTGTTGATGTCTTACTAGTAAGCATGCTTTCGTGATTGAATAGTAATATGGATGTCACCACAGAGAATTAAAGAGAGAATAGCTGGCAAGATCAACATACAGAGAACAGAAGCTTACAAAACAAGGGAGCTATGTCTTTCAGAGTAGTTACTGTATGCGTAGTTGAACTGTACTGTTTTTTGATGGAACGTGGTGGGAATGCCTATAACACAACTTTAACACTTTTTTTCAGAATTTGATGTGTTTGTTGTTAATGCAGTATGTTTGAGGGAGTTGAATTAGTTTAAAATATTTGGTAATTTAAAGTCTTTCAAAATTAATTTCCCATTTCTGAGATGCTTTGTCTGAAGGCAGGTGTTTTAAAAATAGGGAGAAACTAGATAGGCAAATTTGGAGTGAGAAGTGGGAGGGGTAGTAGGAGGAAGCGTAAGTTCTTGGAGTTCTTATGGAGGTTTTCCGCAGGTGAATGGAAGGAAGTAGAGGCAATATAAGGCTCTATTTTTGCATAAGTGCCCTTTTGGAACAGAACATTAACAATGGAGAGATGCTGAAATTTGGTGATAAGGTGAGGAAGAAGGTGAAGATGCTATATTTCTTAGCAATGAACTAGCCATTACTAGGACATCTGCGGGTTTAGTATTTTGGACACGTGGGAGCATTTGACAAAGGAATACAAGATTGTTATGATCCTCAGAGCAGTTGGAATGACTGAAAACTCACAATTCAGAGGAAAGAGAGGAAATGTTATGATGTGCTGTGTGTACAGTGGGGCTTGGAGTCTGTGTGAAGGAGGGCATGCCATGTCATTGTTTTTTATTTTACGGTTTGCATTCTATTAAGAAAGGCACTCTATGGTATAGAATGAGTCTGAGTATGTATCAGATGGAACCCAAGCATTGTGTGGAATAAAGATGCAGTAATTAAGGTTGCTTACTTGTCTGGGAACTAAGCAGGCACTAATGGTCAAGCACATAAACCGACGGCTCTGTCTAGGTAACTTTTGTTGTAAATCTTGATGTTAGTGAGAAGTAAGAGGGACTCTGGTTTAGAGACTGAAGCAGACCAGTCATGCAAAACCCGTTTCCAACACTAGATAAAAAACATGTACTAAACCAGATTTATGGAGACAGGTTACCAACCCAACTAGTTGAAGGGTTTAAAATTTTAAAATTCTGCCTTATATTGCTACCAAAACCAACCTTAATTTTGTGACTTGAATGCAAAATACTGAAATAAAATGAGGGGTTTTATTTAAGGTTGCAGATTTAATACTTTTCTTCTGTTTGTACAGCCTTGGCCCTTTGGTGAGTAAAGTGAAGGAGTATCAAGTGGAGACCATCGTAGATACCCTCTGTACAAACATGCTTTCAGATAAAGAACAGTTACGTGACATTTCAAGCATTGGCCTTAAAACTGTGATTGGAGAACTCCCCCCAGCTTCCAGTGGTAAGGCATTTTGTACTCAAGACTATCTAGTTTTATTGTTTCATTACTAATTAAAAGAATGCAAAAGCTGGGTCCTTTAGTGAAGAGGATTCAGTTCATTTAACATTGGAACTAATTTCTGTCAGGAAAAACGTATGGCACAAATTTTAGTTTCTTCTCTGACTGTATTTCCAGATTTTACTAGTTTGAAAACTTTTTTTACTAAAGAATTGCATTAATGTGAAAAACAAACTTAGAGTGTATGAACTTCAGTATAACAAATTGAGTGTAAAAGCTCCTATTTTAATAATTGCCTGGTGGAACATTTCTAGGCTGTAGTAATAGCTAAATTTCATCTTGCTTTTTGATTGATAGTATACTTTAAAATTGATTATAACTTGGGTATCTTTCTTTAATGATCCAATTTATTGTCTCAGTTTCTGGTAAGTGTTTTGGGAAGTACCTTGTGTTTTTAACAATCCCCTGTTAAATTACTGAAATACTTACCTGCAGTTTTAAATGAAGGTAGTCTTTCCTCCAAAAGAGATAGTAATAATGAACAGCTCATCAGTTAATGGCATTACTTTTTATTCAAGTGCTGTGCAGATATCATAGTGTAAGATATGAATGAGAATAGAGAAGTGATTAAAAAGGCTATGGAAATGCAGTTTTTAGAGTCTGAGGTTTCTTTAAAAAAAAAAAAAGAAAAAAGCTCTGACTTTAACATCCTTTATTGAAAGTCCAAATATAAGTCTTGCGTTTGTCAAGTAGTAGTGAGATGCATAAACTTTAAATAAATAACTAATTTTAAGTAAATCAGTTTAAGCTTTTATTCTTTTGTTTGCCTACACAAAGCAAAAGGAGATTTTGGGGTGGAGGTAAAGCTCAAACAAAAATGTAGCAAAATCTTTCAATATAATTAGTATTCCTAATACAAAAGGAACCTAGGTGTTATTTCTTGCTCTCAACTCCAACATAGATTGTTGTCTTTTTTCTTAACCTCTATGGTAATGCTTTTGACTGTCCAATTGTTATGTTTCGTTTTAGTCATAGAGTTAAGAATACCATAAATATATATAAACCAGATTTAATATAGGTTGGAATGGTATTAATTTCACATCGAAATTCCCAAAGTGTGATTAAAAAAACTTCATGCAAATGAAGATGAGCACTAGCCATTGGGTAGCCGTTACCATGACATTAGTTTCTTCTCTTCTCATAGTTACTCCGAACAATGTTAGACAGTTGGGGGAAGGGGGAACTGTGGAGTTGTGATAAAGACATTTTTACTTTAATTTTAAAATACTTTGGGTATACACCCCCCCCCCCCCCCAATGTTTTAGCAGTATTTCAGCTACATATTATTTAAGTAGCTTCTTGTGCAAAATCATGTTATTTTGCTTTTTTTGTTATACAGCTGTTCTTTAGAGGTGGTCCTATCTACTTCTGTGCTTCCTCTTTAGTTTATTTTTTTATTTTTACCTATGGTCTTTTCATTTATTGCTCTAGTCTTGTCTTGGCCTTCACTTTCCATTGCTTGCCCTGCCAAAAGCAGTGTCCTTTCTGTTGTATATACCTTATGGGACAATTAAGAGGGCCGCCTCCTCAGTATTTTTCTACATAGATAGTCTTTCAGCTCTAATGTAGAGCATACATTACGTTAGCAAACAAACTGGCTGTTCAAGCTTGTTTTGTTGGGTTGGAAGAGCTTCTCTGTGTTGAGATCAGGTTGCTTTCTGTAGTCACAAATACGATCTCTTGTGTTAAAAAGTGTATTTTATTTAATTATGAAAATGCTGAGGTTTTGTTGTGCTTTCAGGTTCTGCATTAGCGGCTAATGTTTGTAAAAAGATCACAGGGCGTCTCACTAGTGCTATAGCCAAGCAGGAAGATGTGTCTGTTCAACTGGAGGCGCTGGATATCATGGCTGATATGCTGAGCAGGTAAACATCCCTCTTCCAAAATGCTGGTGAATGCTGATAAATACTCCTTAAAGCTTGAACTTTAATTTTCAAAATGTTAAATTTAAATTACTTTATGTGAAATCCTATGGTAAGGTATTAAGTATAGGTGAAACTTCATGTAGAAAAAAAGTGAATGTACTGAAGACAAGTTGATTGATAGATAGGTTATTATTTAATCTTCTGAGAACTGTAGTTTTAAGCTTATTTTAATGTTTATTGCTTTGAGGGTGTATTTTAAATGGATTTCTTTTTTGTTTTTAGACGTTCCAAAAGCTTACATTTAAAGACTTAATTAGAATCTTTGTGATGTTTTGGTAATATTTAAAGGAATTGTTGTACAGTATATGAACAAAGTTATCTAGATTCAATTGGTTTGAGTTTGTGTTTTGTCTGTTTTAAGGCAAGGAGGACTGCTTGTTAACTTCCATCCTTCAATTCTGACCTGTCTGCTCCCCCAGCTGACTAGCCCCAGACTTGCTGTGAGGAAAAGAACCATCATTGCTCTTGGTCACCTGGTTATGAGTTGTGGCAATATGGTTTTTGTTGACCTCATTGAACATCTGTTGACAGAGCTGTCTAAAAATGATTCCATGTCAACAACTAGGACCTATATACAGTGTATTGCTGCTATCAGTAGGCAAGCAGGTCATAGAATAGGTAAGTAAAATATATCAATTATCTGTAACTTTAAAAGTTTTCAGATGAGAGTAATTACTTTGCTAATTTTTTTCTCTTACCAGGTGAATATCTCGAGAAAATAATTCCTTTGGTTGTAAAGTTTTGTAATGTAGATGATGATGAACTACGAGAGTATTGCATTCAAGCTTTTGAATCCTTTGTTAGGAGGTAAGTTATTCTTGAGTACCTATTTCAGGCCTTCTTAAGATCTAATAGTGAGCCATTTGGTTGTAAGCTGTCAAGAGACAGTCTCCTTGGGACAAAATATTTTTGCAAGCTTTGAGCTGGAACTGTTCCTGTAACTATCTTGTAACTTAATTGTTAAGCATTGTGTTATGTCTGTAGTTTAGAAACTTTCTACTGTGCCATTACCACTTACGCAAACAGGAGGGGGGAAGTATTCTAGTAATACTTGTTGTCCACTGGTGGTGACAAAAAAATTGATATCCAAAGGCATGTCTTGGTCCTCTGCAACCTTCCAGTCTAGCAGATCCAGTCACATAGTAGCATTGCCCTTTCTGACATTCCTTTCTGAATTTCTGTAATTCAGATGGATGCACTGATGATACTTGGTTTGGCTAATGTCTCCGAAGTACAGTATGTGGCATAAAGTCTTTTAGAAATATTTTAATTCTTCTAAGTAATTTGACATTGATCATATTTTTATATTATGCAGATGTCCTAAAGAAGTTTATCCTCATGTATCTACTATTATAAACATTTGTCTTAAATATCTTACCTATGATCCTAATTACAATTATGATGATGAAGATGAAGATGAAAATGCTATGGATGCTGATGGTGGTGATGATGATGATCAAGGTACATTCTCTTTTCGGTTTGGGGGAGAGGAAGAGCTTGTGGACCTGCGCTCATCTGAGAAAATTGATATGGGTGGTATTGCTACCAAGTACCAGCATTTGAATAACTTGTATATTTCTGTATTCAATTTTCGTACTGTTTTTAAACATACCTTATGAACTGATTTCTTGGAATAAAAGCATAGGATGTTATTGCTGGAGATAAGTAATTCCAAGGGTTAACATAAAGTACAAGACAGATATTTTAAAATAATACTTGAAAAGTGGAAAAAGGCAGAAGCATGTAGGATAATATAACTAAAGTGAGAAGAACATCAGTTAATGAATTGAAAATACGTATTCTGCATGGGAAAGGCTTCTCGCTACTTTCCACTGTAATATTTTGTTACCTAATGCATAAAAGTAGAATAGATTGAAAATTGCAAAATACTCATAGGATAAAAAATGTTTTAGACTGAGAGAGATAAGGTGTTTATGTAAGCTTTATGAAAACTTGGACACACAAGTAATCTGAACCCAGAGCATAACATTCTCATTACTGTAAGAATGAATGAGCTGCATAGTTGTTGCTTTAGTGCTTAAAAAGTCAATTTGTATTGCTGCTTATATTTTTTTTTTATTGTCATTTTGGGGGGCAGAATATGGTTTGATTTACTCCTAGAAAGAAACAAACAGTAATTTGTTGAATCTTGATCAGCTAGTAATTGTTGTTGCATTGTCGCTTATGTCACGAATAAAGAGGAATAGCCTTTAAATCAGTAGTCAGGCTGTAAGCATGATGGGAACCGCCTTGTCCTGTTTGGAGTTTAGATTAATACATATGTAAGACTATTGTGAAAAAAAAATAATCAGAGAAAATAGCTTTATGATTTAGGCAGTTCAGAAGGCTTTTTATGTATGGTTTTTAACATGCTTCTGAATGTATTTCTTCGGTATGCCTTATGCAAAGAACCCAAGTGTGTTCTTATTAATTGTTTAAAATAAAACTTGATGCTTTGATTGTCTAGACTTGAACATATGCATAATTTATTTTTTCAAGGGAGCGATGATGAATATAGTGATGATGATGACATGAGCTGGAAAGTGAGGCGCGCAGCTGCTAAATGTCTGGATGCAGTGGTTAGCACACGACATGAAATGCTTCCAGAATTCTACAAAACTGTATCTCCTGCTTTAATAGCCAGATTCAAAGAACGTGAAGAGAACGTTAAAGCAGATGTTTTTCATGCATATCTTTCTCTTTTAAAACAAACTCGACCTGTGCAAAGTTGGCTTTGTGATCCTGATGCAATGGAACAAGGAGAGACACCTTTGACAATGCTTCAGAGTCAGGTTATTTGTCAAGATTTTGTTACCTTTGAGAATACTCACTGAAGTTGTGCCCTGTTCATAAGGATAGTTCTTGAAATGTGCCATATCATACTTTCTTCATACACAGATTACAGTTTATTACTGTAGTACTAACATAGAGAGCAAGCCAGGTAAACTGGCCCAGTAAAGAACAGCAGTCTTGGAAACTGAAATTGCCAACTCATACAAATGTGCTTATCTGATTTGTTTACCATCACCTGTAAAAGTTGAATGTCCTATGTAGTTTAGCCACATTACCAAAGCAAAATAATTTTGTGCATTCCATAATGCAGATGTCAGCTCTGGTGATCAAGATAAAACTTGATTTGCTATAACATATTTTCTTTGCAGAATAAGAAGGATAGTGCTGAAAAACTTTTTCTAAGTGAATTATTTGGGTGACTTCTCAATTGTTGCTCTCTACAGTTTTATTAATGCAAATCTAGTTTTGCTTTGTTTCAGCTCACCTTTTAAAGTTAAACTACTGTTTTTTGGGGGATAGCAATTGTTTTGAATCTTCATTTCTCAGTGTTTATATAACTTCTCTGTTGCGTAGAGAAGTCAGAGGGGTAGGACGCACAACTTTTTTTATATCCCCCCAGTGATCAAAGATGAAAGAAGTGTCAGCTATTGAATTAACTAACAGATGTGTGATGATTACAGGTCCCCAACATAGTTAAAGCCTTGCACAAACAGATGAAGGAGAAAAGTGTGAAGACTCGTCAGTGTTGCTTTAACATGCTGACTGAGCTAGTAAATGTATTACCTGGAGCTCTAACACAACATGTTCCTGTACTTGTACCAGGTATGAGAAACATATTATTAATTTAAAGATCTATTAGTAAATTGGATGTGAAATTTTGAAGTCTTACAATCGTGACTGTGCTTTTTGCAAAAGCTTTGAAGTGTTGCTTCTATTTAAAGAAATTGGTAAAATTATCAGCTACTGTGTGGATCCATATAAATATTTTAGTGATGTATTTGCATTAATCTTGAAAACAAGGGTTGGCTCTAAGATTGAGATTTTTTTTTTCTTCTATATAAAAGAGTTAATTTGCTTCTTAATTGCAAGATCAAACTGCCTTATTTCTCATCTCAACAGAGCGAAATATTGTCCATATTGTAGTTTTTGGGACTAAAGTGTTGAATTTTGAAGTAACAAGGAAAAGTAAGTTTGGAAAAGTTAAAGGTTCAGAATCCCTTTATAATTAAGAAAATACATCACAAACCATCAAATGGCCCATGTCCTCTGTGTAGAGGAAGCTTGAAAACTAATTGAATAAAATGGTGAAAGGGGCTTGGAAGCATTCAAGAAAGGCTGGGAGCAGGAAAACATAAATTCAGTATACCTGCCTTAGTTGAGAAATTTTGAGGTGTTCTAACAGAATATAAATACCTAACCTAAAAATACATTTTTCTTTTTTCTTCCAGGAATAATTTTTTCACTGAATGACAAATCAAGTTCTTCTAATCTGAAGATAGATGCTTTGTCCTGTTTGTATGTGATCCTCTGCAATCATTCTCCCCAAGTCTTTCATCCTCATGTTCAAGCATTGGTACCTCCAGTTGTAGCTTGTGTTGGAGATCCATTTTACAAGATAACATCAGAGGCACTTTTGGTTACCCAACAACTTGTGAAGGTCATTCGTCCTTTAGACCAGCCTTCTTCCTTTGATGCTACTCCTTACATCAAAGATTTGTTTACTTGTACAATCAAGAGATTAAAGGCTGCTGACATTGATCAGGAGGTGAAAGAAAGGGCAATATCTTGCATGGGTCAAATCATTTGTAGCCTTGGTGACAGCCTAGGCACAGATCTGCCTAGTACACTTCAGATCTTCCTAGAGAGACTGAAGAATGAGATCACTCGGTTAACTACAGTGAAGGCCATGACATTGATTGCTGGTTCTCCTCTGAAGATAGATTTGAGACCAATCCTTGGGGAAGGAGTTCCTATTCTTGCTTCTTTTTTGAGAAAGAACCAGCGAGCTTTGAAACTAGGCACTCTTTCTGCTCTAGATATTTTAATTAAGAATTACAGTGACAGCTTGACAGCTGCCATGATTGATGCTGTCCTGGATGAGCTTCCACCTCTGATTAGTGAAAGTGATATGCATGTATCACAGATGGCCATCAGTTTTCTGACGACACTGGCTAAAGTATATCCTTCTTCCCTGTCAAAGATTAGTGGGTCCATTCTCAATGAACTTATTGGGCTGGTGAGATCACCTCTGCTTCAGGGTGGAGCACTTAGTGCCATGCTAGAATTTTTCCAAGCTTTGGTTGTGACTGGTACAAATAACTTAGGCTATATGGATTTACTGCGCATGTTAACGGGTCCAGTCTACTCGCAGAGCACAGCACTTACTCACAAGCAGTCTTACTATTCCATTGCCAAATGTGTTGCTGCCCTTACTCGAGCCTGCCCTAAGGAAGGACCGGCTGTTGTAGGTCAGTTCATTCAAGATGTCAAGAACTCAAGGTCCACAGATTCCATTCGGCTTTTGGCTTTGCTTTCTCTTGGGGAAGTTGGGCATCACATTGACTTAAGTGGACAAATTGAGCTGAAGTCTGTAATATTAGAAGCATTCTCTTCTCCTAGTGAGGAAGTCAAATCAGCGGCATCTTACGCATTAGGCAGTATTAGTGTTGGCAATCTTCCTGAGTATCTGCCATTTGTCTTACAAGAAATAACCAGTCAACCTAAGAGGCAATACCTTCTTCTTCATTCCTTGAAAGAAATAATTAGCTCTGCATCAGTGATTGGTCTCAAACCATATGTTGAGAACATCTGGGCCTTACTCCTGAAACACTGCGAATGTGCAGAAGAGGGTACAAGGAACGTTGTTGCTGAATGCTTGGGCAAGCTTACGTTAATAGACCCAGAGACTCTGCTTCCACGACTCAAGGGATACTTGGCATCAGGTGAGTAGTAGTAACTCATGTACGTATTGCAGCAAATGGCCTTATGCTATCTATTAATAGATTGATCTAGTTTAGCAAATTTTTTTCTTATATTTTGTTATATTTTTGGGACCTTTCCCCCCCCCCCCCCCCGTGAAGCTTAGTTCCATTTTTACTAGAAGTTGTTAGTCATACATAACACAAATTACTTTTATGTTCTGCTTTCAGAATGTGATATTTCAATTACTGTTGTGATGTTTAACAAAGAGCTACAAACTTAAAGGGGAAGGAGCATGGATGACAAAGGGACAAATTGACAAACCAATTGCAACGTGTTGACCTTTTGATGTAAATTACAATATTCTTAATTTTCAGATAAGAATTCTGAAATTTTTAAGGATTAGGAAGGATCATTATGCATAATTCATGGATCAGTTTCATATTATGAACTGTATTCACATGTTTTCTTCATGTGCTTCTGCTTTAAAGAGGAGAGTTATTTGTAGGCCTATGTGTGATCATAAAAAAAAAATGCGTTCTAACAGGCTTATTACTTGAATTTTCTGTAGCAGATAAGATTAAATGCTTATTACAAATGTTATAATATTTTTCCCCATTTAAAATGTTTTCTCCATAGATTTACTTAGTTACATACTGCATTGCTAGTAATAAATAACGTTTCTTGTTTAGTGTTCTTAAGAGTATTAGAAGTTTAAAAAGAATGGCACTGAGTATGATTTAGATTCTGTAGTTGTACTGTTTTAATGCTACATAGTTCCACTTTTGTTTCATATTAGGGTCCTCGTATGCTCGAAGTTCAGTGGTTACTGCTGTTAAGTTCACTATTTCTGATCATCCACAACCCATAGACCCACTCTTGAAGAACTGCATAGGTAAGTTGTTTACTTTTACTGACAGCTTCTATGTTTTCTGGTAATAGAATTGCATTTAAAATTTGTTCTTTGTATTTTCAGAAGAAAATATTTTACAGGTACTAGAATTAGCTGCTAATGATAACTGTTGGAACAGTTATAAAATGTTTCCATAATAGCCAGTTATTTCTGTTAATCCTAGTTTGTTTGAATTCTGAGCAGTAAAAGTTGTATGATTTAAAATTACATGTATTGAAGCTGTGATGGGCAGTACGAAAATCTAGGGCTTTTAGGAAGGTGGGACCCAAAAGCTGATTTCCTTTCCTATGCTCTTGCCAAATTATACCAGTTTGATGTAGTAAGAAATTGTCTTTACCCAGAAGTCTTGGAAATATTTGACTTTCAGTCACTTAAAATATGTATGCACATGTGAATTTTGAGTATTACCAGGTGGTGAATTGTAAATTTAGGTCCTTAGGATTCTATAATGCTTGTGGTCTGAAAGCATTTGGAAGCATGTATATTTCTACAGGGATAAGGTAATTGGAGCTTTCAGTGTAACATAAGTATGATAAAGAGCTTTGCAATGCTGTGGCTTTTTGATCTTTTCTCATTTGTATGACAAAGTATTGTGGATTTGTTTAATATGCTATGGTGAATGTTTTATAGTGGATTAATTACAGGTGTAAAGATCTGTAAAAAATGATGTATACTGCTAAACCAAAGAGGGGGAAAAAGATTAATCTTTAAAAACATGCAGTTTTGTGGAGAGCAAGGTTTTTATTTATGGGGAAATGGAGTCAGTTCCTATGTGTTATTTTCATCACTAAGCTTAATTTTTTTTTTTTTTAATAATATATTTAAGAATTGATTATGCTTGTGGGTTTTTCCCCCTGCTGTCCCTGTCACTGAAGCTGCCCTGCCCCTTTGGTTTCTGGAAATACTTATTGATTATTCAGTCAAAAAACTATTGGCATCTAGTATTTAAAAAATCTTAGCCATATTTAGTTTTGTTACCAGTTTCTTTTGTGTGTATAGAAGTCACTTTGATGTTTAAACCTTATTGTTCTTCTCCTTTTAAAAATTTCACTCCTCATAGAAGTTGCTAGTAAAACTTCACAAACATTGAGGAAAAATATGATATATTGCTGCAGGCATTTATTTTAACAAGGCACTGTTATAGAACTATAGAAATTCAAATTTGAAAATGCACAAGGGTGGGGTGGGATGAGAGAGGTGTTGCTACGTTAATATATACTGAGTAGGCTTATTTTGTGCTAATTCAGGAATTCTCAGCATAGGCCAATTCAGGGATTAAAAATCAATATGTTGATAGTTTCCTTAAGAGGTGTTCTCTAATTCTTCAACTGCAGAATTGAAATTAGTTTTCTAATGCATATTCTGAGAGACTTTTAATGGAGAAAAGGAAAGGTTAAATATAACTTTCATTAATTTACATGCTATACCTTTAGAAAAAAGTTGAGATATAATTAAATGGCCATTTTTTTGATGGTGGTTTTTCTACTTCTGTTTCATTATATATCAATTATATTAATACTTTTCATATGATTATAATTAATAGATTTATTTGTGTAATCATGCTAAAATACCAGGTATTTGTCTCTGTTAGATGAAAATAACTCCTGCACTAAATACATCCTTTTGAAAGGTTAAAACTAAGCAAAGCTATTTTTAAAGTAGCAAATGAAAAAGATCCTCATAGGTTGATTTATTTCTGTACATGATTGCAGGTGATTTTCTGAAAACGCTGGAGGACCCAGATCTCAATGTCAGGAGAGTAGCCCTAGTGACATTTAACTCAGCTGCACACAATAAACCATCATTAATAAGGGACCTCTTAGATACTGTGCTTCCTCATCTTTACAATGAAACAAAAGTCAGAAAGGAATTAATCAGAGAGGTATGTTAACTAAGAAAACAGTGCTAAATATATGCAAGTAGATTCTTTGTTTTTCTAAATATATTACTTCATAACTTTGTTCTTTATTTGCTGACAGGTGGAAATGGGACCATTTAAGCATACAGTTGATGATGGGTTGGACATAAGGAAAGCCGCTTTTGAGTGCATGTATACTCTTCTGGATAGCTGTTTGGATAGACTAGATATATTTGAATTCTTAAACCATGTTGAAGATGGCCTGAAGGATCACTATGATATTAAGGTTAGCTGTCATTTTTCTCTGTGTAAGCAGTGACTTCATCAAAATATTTTAAATAGTGAATAGACTGAAATGGTAAAAATATTGCTTCATATGCTTAAGTACTTCAGTATATTTGCCATTTTCATTAAAGTGTTGCTGTTAAAAAGCTTACACAGCATTGTAGGAAATACATTTCCATATATGTGCTGAGCATAACTAATTGTTGAATTGTTTCTTTCTCAACCTAGATGCTAACCTTTTTAATGTTGGTGAGACTGTC
Source organism: Haliaeetus leucocephalus (assembly GCF_000737465.1). NCBI lineage: Eukaryota > Metazoa > Chordata > Aves > Accipitriformes > Accipitridae > Haliaeetus > Haliaeetus leucocephalus. Next base: position 1,600,213 of record NW_010972587.1, read on the forward strand.
TACCCTTTGTCCAAGCGCAGTGCTGCAGAGGTTGGATAGGCTTGTTGAACCTTTGCGTGCTACGTGTACAACTAAGGTATTTAAATTTAAACTTAGTTTTTTGTGTTGTCTTATAGAAATATAAATGAACTTGCCTATGAAGAATACTTCTGTACTGCTGCAACGTTTCCTGAGTTATAGTTGATAAGCTGCAGCAGGCAGAATAATATAAATATGTGGGCCTTTATACATGTATTACATTTATTACAAATGGAGGGGTAGACTTGTTAGCTTCTTTTTAAAAATCCTCTGATTCTTTGATGCCATTTCTTTTGTTTCTTAAAAATTTAGCTGTCACTTGGGCAACTTGTCTCACTTCATAGTGGAACTGGAATACTGAGTTTTTCTGACTTCTAATGATTACGTTGTTTCAGACAAACATTTGGGTGATGAAGGATGGAGGCAGTGTAAAATAGTCCTATTTTTTTTGTTTTTTGTTGGTTTTTTTTTTCCCTTCATCACTTATATTACAAGATTCTTGGGTCTTGGCATAGTCTCCTTCCATTCATGCTCTCATATTGATCCACCTGCGTGCTCTATGGTCATCTAATGCCTCATTTACCTTGCTTTTCCATTACTGTAGTCTGTTATATTTCACATCAAGATATTTGTCTGCTTTTATTGATAATGTTTTTATCACTGAAACATCTTTGAGAATTACAATAGAAGTTTAAGCAGTTATTCTAATGGAGGTCAACTTTTTTAAAAAGTTCTATTCTCTGGAAGCTGGGAGTACTGTGATAGTAGCAGTTTAATGTCATTTACTGACCTTACCAGTTAGAGGTTGGCTGCTATAATTGTTTTGATTTGGTAATTGACTTGGTAGCTTACAACCTTTTTCTGCTTACCTCACAGTATTCAAGTTTTGGTCTATTTGTAAACTGCTGGTTAGAAGTCTGCTAAGAAGTAGATGTTTGGAGCTTTTTTGTTTGTTTGTTTGTTTGGTCAGGGGTTTGTTAAGAGCTTGGGCCATTTTGTAAGCTGTGCAAAATGGTAGTATGGAAGGAAATAAGTCTTTGTAAGATACTTTTTTTTTTTTTTTTAAGGTGGGTGTAGAGGGAGGGTTAAGCAAAAGTTTCAAACATACTTTCGTTTTTTCCCTAGGTAAAGGCAAACTCGGTGAAACAGGAGTTTGAAAAGCAAGATGAACTGAAACGTTCTGCTATGAGGGCAGTAGCAGCGCTTCTAACCATTCCAGAAGCAGAGAAGAGTCCATTAATGAGTGAATTTCAGTCACAGATAAGCTCTAACCCTGAGCTGGCAGCCATCTTTGAAAGTATCCAAAAAGATTCATCATCCACTAACTTGGAATCAATGGACACTACTTAGATGTTTGTCCAAAATGGGGACCATTATGTTGAACCATATGATGCACTGAATTGACAGGTTATGAGTAAGAAACAGAAAAAGTATCTAATCTACACATTGTTCCACTTTATTTACCTTTATGGAGACAGTTGGCTTTTCCCATTGTTGCTTTTCTAGCATTTATTCCAGAAATGTATTTCCATAATCCAGAGTTTGTTAACCACTCTCGTTTTAGTGGATTTGGCCACATTTGGGAATCAAAAAGTTGACGCATGGTGTATGGAAATTTAGGTTCCAACATCCATTTGCCCTGTAATGTTTAGGATTAAAATGTCAAAATTTTGTGACCATGATTTTTTTTTTCTTTTATTCACTCTTTCTACTTGTAAACAAAAAAGGGGGGGAGGTGGGAATCAAGCATCCAGGTGCACCATGTTTTTGTATAACTTTTTATTCTTTTTTGTTTCAGCTTCATAAATTGGTTTGGCTGGCAGATGAATTCTGTGTAAGATTTATTATATTAAAGAGAGGATATGGGCACAGTTCAAAAAAAGCAGACATAAATGTCATTTTTTAAAGGTGTGGGGATTAGAAAACAAATACCCCTGTTGTGCACACTAATTTTGCATGAGCGAGTTTACAAATATATATTGTCTGTAAAACAGCATGTGCAGTTTATTCGTAATGCAAGTTAAAGTAAGTTCTACTGTATCAGTGCAGTTTTCAGGTATTTTGACATACAGACCATTCATACAGAAAAGGATGAATGAAGGTTGGTTGTCTTAACCTGGCTTTTTTAAATGCCGGTGGTATGACCCTGCAGATGTTCTTACAGTAAATTTGACAATTCCTGCAGTTTTCATGGTTTTTCATTCCCAAAGGCTGGATCCCCTGGAATTAAGGTGGACAAACCGAAGATCGGAGGGAAATAGGATGAGATGGAGGTAAAATGAGCAGAGAACAACAATAGCTGCTCAGTGGCTCCTAAGCTTTGGATTCAACTTTGTTTTTGTTATAAAAGTATGAAAGGAAGTTTCTTCAGTGGCTGCTACCTCCTATTCTTCATCCAACAGCTTTTTGTTAAGGCACTAATATATGGTGTCACCTAGACAAGTATTGCCAGACCATCATTTTGTGCCTGTCAGAATGTTTTCTGGCACATGGAACCACCAGTAGATTGCAGTGCTGCAAGTGTCATATGGTATTCTGGTGAGATAGGAAACAGGGAATGGTCATCAGACTGGGGCAAGATAGAAAGCAAACAGATACAAGAAAAAATCTGCCATGAATATGCTGAAGTAATCTAGAAGCGGACCAGAAGGTGATAGCTGGCAGTCCCGCAATGAACTGGATTTGGGAAATTAATAGCAAAAGATGGGGAACCGCTGCCTCAAATTGAGACTTGTCGTTACTTGGTTAATGCAATTGCTTAGTTGTCTTTTTTTTTTAGTCAGATCTGAATTTGATTTTTCTCTAGTTAACTAGTATTTTTTAGCTAGTTTGATATTTTGGGAACCTGTTACATGGATACCTGGCATAAGCTGCTACATGAGTAAACAAACATACATTTTTATGACCTCAGAGACAGTTTCCTGTGAGCACTGGTGTTTCGGGGGCAAATTCTTCACCTTATGCGCTTGCAGCTTGGGAAAAGCAGGGGAGATATTGGTGCATTTTACTTTAATAAAAGGACCTGAATGAAGAAATCTATGAACTCATTCAGTAGTAACAATTTTAATGCTGTAGAAATTTTTGAAATTGTAGCTTTCTGTCTCCAAACTCTTCATACTAATGTAACAATTGTCTTCTAGAAGTAGAAATAAACGAGATTAAACGTACCAACATATCTAAATGTCATGAAAAAGAATGGGATAACTCGAGAGAGAAACCATATGGTAGAAAAAGCACCGTGAATTAGGTGCATTTTATGTTGCTGTATAACTCATCTACTTCAATTACAGCAATATACAGGCCTCCTAATTAAGAATCCGTTGTGCTAATTAATTGTCAAACTAATCTTAGAACTTTTGCGTTAAGTTTTCAGAGTGTGTTAAAATGTTTTATAGACGTAAAGGTAGGTGTGAGAATGGTATGATAAACATGAAATGTGAGGCCAAAATATGTAAATGGAGTAGGTGACAATGGTAAGTAAACAGAATACTTGTATTCGTAGTTGGGAGATTTGTGTGTGTTTATGTACTACCATAAAGCCTAACATGATGGATGCAAATAATCTTCACTTTGTTTTACAGTATATTACAGTGGAGCAAGCTTAAGGACAGAAGAGAAGGTTGAGCTATATTATTACGTAGTGAATGCTTTCTTGCAAGAGAGTAATTTTCACTTTGACCACTGATGAAGCAGGTGGGAACGTAAGAATTAAGTCTTCCCTGTAAGTTACAGAAATTCTAAGAGTATGGTTCTCTCCAAGTAGCAGCTGGTTATTTCAGTGATGCAGGAAGACAGACTCAAAGGTTGTAACTGCACCATAATTACTGAAATTATTTATTAGTTTTATAAAATCTAACCAGGTTAGATGTTCAAATTCCACTGGCTCACTGGATTGCTTGATTGGAAGTTAGGGGTTTTTTTCCTTGTTTTCCCCACTGTATATCCAAGTATTTGGGTAAACCTGGTGTATTTATGCTTGTTTAGGTTCAGGGAAATCTGTCAGGGATAATGTCAGGAATACCTGTAGCTGTTCTTTAAATGTTAAATTTTAAATGCTCAATTCACTAAAACAAAACCAGAATTGTGAAAGGCTGCTCTTAAAGATTTTTGGTATAATTAGAACTTCCTCTAGTGTTTTTCATCATTTTGCACACAGGCAATTGAGACCAATTAATAAGCTTGCACATAATATAGAAATGGTTGGCCACTCCTTGCATTGTAGAGTCTTGCCTTTAAATATTTTTGTATCTCAAAAATACTTAATGCTCTGATTTTCCTTGAAAAAATCTTGCCATCCTTGCAAGGGAGGTCTTTTCTAAAATTATAATTTGAAAAGTACAAGTACCTTAAGAATGCTGCACTTCAGTTATGTAAATTTATTTTTTAATATAATATTCCTTCAAAATGTTACATCTAATATAGCAGTTGACAAAATAAAAAGACCTGAACTACTTCCAGATTGTATTTTTATGAGGTGAACAAAGCAGTACATGTGCACGTAAGCAGCATTGCTTCTCTCAAATGAAGGATTATTTTAACATTTCATCAATTCAAATCAGAAAAATGAATTAAAAGTTCATATCTGCTACTATTGTATTTGGCTTAACAGATATACTCAGTAGTGATGCTAGGAACAAGTTCACCCTGCTCTACTGGACTAGTTAGTAGTGATTTAGCAACTGTTCTCATATTTACTGGTACTTCCCCTTCCTTGCCTCCCCTTGAGATGACTTTAAAAGCAAAGTAACATGTGGCCTTGGAAGTGTGTGGGGTTTTTTGGTTTTGTTGTGTTAATCCTGATCATTTTGACTGAAATGACACTTTTTTCTGCCAAATACAAAATGGTTAAGCCTTCAACCTCTGGATTTTATTTCCCTGTTGCTCTAAACTTCAGATAAAAAGTACTTTTTTTGTTGCTACTGTTCTTAAAATTAATTTCAGAGAAATGAAAAGTACTAGTCAGCTTATTACTTTTTTTTGTCCGTGTTTCCTCCTTGCTGTGAGATGGGAAGGTTTGCTTGCTGCACTACTGAACACGAACAGGCAGGCGTTGTGACAGCGAGCATTGCCCCCCGCTTTGGAAGAGCTCTTCAGTATAGACTTATAGCTCTTACACTAAAATTGACCTTTTTCATTGGTATCCATTTATAATTTTTCATTGTATCTGAGTTTGGGGGAGGAGAAGGAAATCAGAGTTCCTGAGAATAATGAAGTAAGTTAATCTTCCATGACCAGTGTTGGTGAAGTGGGGAAATTTTCTGCAAGAGGTGCTTTTGTGAGGATCAGGCAATTTTGTCTTGGTAGGGAGTTAGACTTCTTTTAGATTCGTTTCCACCCCATGAGGCTTTAATGTTTCCACATAATCTTTGATGAGGAGAAAACTGCCTTCAGAAAGGTCATCCATCCCCCAAAACAAACAAAAGGGTTTCTGTTGATTTTAGTCTATATATTGTGGTTTAGAAGATAACCTTGAACCAGAGAAGAAATGAGCGCATTTCTGAGAACCACGCAGACACTGGCTGGAAGACAGATGTTACCTGAAATGTAGCACTGAAAGAGAAAATGAAATCTTAGAGAATATTTTCATGTTAAGTAATTCTCCTTTCTTTTGTGTTCTGCCGTTGGTCATATTTTTGAATAATGGGAAATACAGAAGGAAAAAAAAGTAATTGGCAAGCTGTGAACTTCTGTGATCCCAGAACTTAAGGGGTAATAGCTATTCCCTGCTGCTTCCTTTTTAAAAAAAAAAAAAATCCAACCAGAGGTATTTTGACAAAAGTACATAGTAATTCCTAAAAGATTTTTATTCTGAAGGAGTTAAAAGTGGGTTTTTTTATTACATTTTCATTATTTTTTTTGTTTTATTCTGAAGAAATTCTTTCCCTTCACACATGGATTTCTCCCACCTGACAATTATGAGGCAGTTCAATATGGCTGCTGGCAGACTTTAGGAAGTAAGCTGTGTCACTTGGCTCAGTGCAGTAAGGATATTCCTATAGCAGAAAAAGTTTGCAATTCACTGTTTCCAATTTTTTTATTAATAGATTAAAAAAACCCAAAACAGTTCACATATGACTGTAGTTTCCTTTCAAACTCCAGCCTTTCTTCTCTTCAACTGAACAAATATTGGACTCTTAATCATCTGATTGCTGTTATTTTGGATGCCACCCTTCCTGGGGATTCTTGATGTTGTAATCTCAAGTCCTTTAGGGGACCTTTTTTTTCTTTCTCCAGTCCTTAATAAGATCATTTGCTAGAAGGCTCAGGTTTATCTCCCGTATCTGTGACATTTACATTGTGCATGAAGACAATTCTTTCATGACTTGCATGTAATATCCATTTTATGGAGGGATTTCTCAGAGGGACACTATGCTTAAATGCAGCTGAATGCCTTTTTTGAGCAAGTTCATAGTTTAGCCACTCCACTCTGCAGTGAAAATCCAGTATGTCTAAAATTCACTGGAATTTAGAGTATTTAAAAAAATTAATGCACATTTCCTTATTTAAAAACATACCTAAAGAAAAAATAAAACAATTTGTTCCATGTGCAGCACAGCTAATGGCTCAATGTAAATTTTTCTCTTGCCCCTCAATTTCTTAATGCTTGCACCATATCAAATGATCTGCAGGTCTAGACCAGCTTGCCAGTAAGAAGGTGTTTTGCGTTGTAGCAGCTAAGTTCTGCCTACTGATGGAACGTGTGGGAGGAGCTACTTTGATTCGTTTCCCTCCACAGCTACTGATCTTCACACAGATGGCAAACTTTGAAATGTCAGCCATGTTCGACAGAAGGGTAAAAACTGTCCAGCATTTAAAAAAACCACCCTGGATTTCCCATCATCCTGATTACTTTTCAGAGTCGAACAACATTACTGTATTTTTTTCCAAATGCAAAGGTGATCAAATGAGTCTTTATTAGGAGGAAGATACTAAATTTCAAGTGACTGAGTTGTACTGAGTTCTTGTTTTTCCTAACACTGCAGGTTGAAAACCCGTATCTCTGGGTTGAATCATGACTTGCTTACAAAAACCACCTCATCATCAAGACTAGAAGTGTGGAACTGAAGCTGCAGATGGACGAGATGGTTGATTTTAGTACCTGGGCAGGGGGCAGCGAAAGTGAAACATTAAACTCTGTGCTGCTTTCTCACATGGTACCAATCTTGGCATATAAAGTGGGTTGAATTCAGCTCTAATAAAATGGTAGAACATTTGTATCTCCAGGTAGCTGATATGAAGGATTAAAAAGCTGTTTGACGTGGAAGTTTATACGCTATTCTGTTTTGATTTTTGGAGAGTATGTATGTAGACACAGCAACCTTAGTTGCAGGTCATTTTCTAAGAAGTTGACAATTTTTTTTCAGTTCTTCTTCACTCTCAACTTTTTAAGCGGAAAAAACCACAATTCTGTAATTTTGTAGTGGTGTTGGTATTTGATTTCTGCACGACTATCCTTTTTTCTTTTTCTTTTTTTTCCTTTTAAATCTTTCCACGAAGAAAAAAAGTCTAAAGTAGAAGTTTGGCTGAGTGTCTTTCAGTCTTGTGCATTCAGTTGTTCTATGTGGAGTCTTAAAAGGAAAATGAAGAGAGGTTATTTATCTGCAGAGAAAATAATGTTTTCTTAGTGGTTTGAATAGATGTATTCAGTCGAAACAGTTGGATATCATCAAGAGCTATGTAAGGACGAAGAATTTTCTGAAATTGTAAAAATTTCTGGTTGTTCTTGAATGATTTATTTCAGGTCTTTTGGGTGGCTGAACATGGCTGAAAGCTAAAAGGAGGGCAAGGGCTGGCTATCACATACAAATGTGAATCTACGTTATACTGCTGTTTAGCAAACGGTTAATATTTGTTGGTCTGGTTTTTCTTAGTACTGGTGTCATTAGGTATTTATTGCTCCAAGACTCCTCATAGCTTAGCTATCAACAAAATATTCTACACATTATCAAAGTTCTCTTTGATTAAAGGAGGATGAGTTTGAAGAATGGTTTGGGAAGAGCGCAGAAACAGTTGGGCAACTGACTGGGTTTGGTTTTTCCCATATATCTTTTAAATTACAGAAGGATGGGAACGAAGAAGGTCCATTGGCACGTTTAGGCACTTCTATAGAAGGAGGTCAAGAGCAGCACTGCAAAATATAATGAATTTTCTTTGGTCAAAGTGGTTTGTATTTGCTGTCCTGGGGTGCAGTGAGGGTCCATGGTTGTGTGTAGTATGGATGCTGAGCAAAATACACTGTTGTAAGGTGGGGACAATATGGTGCAGAAAAAAATCTGGTCATGTCTACTTCATCATTCAATTCGCATTGCAACAGGTAAGTAAGTAGATGGAAGGGAGCTGTGTTTTACTTGAGATAGTGGAGTTATGCTCATTTGCAGGTGTATCCAGTTTGCTGTAAGGATGCAATACTCTTTTGACATGTGTTTTTAATTGTACTTTTAGTAAGTGCACAATTGTATTTCAAGGGGAAGGTTCATCCTAAAAATTGGCTTGCTTCACTGTTCTCGTTTTGGAGAATTCACCTCAAATAATACAATTTTAAATAATTCCTCTGGCAGCATTTAATAGCTGAAACGAAGAGTTAATAATACTTCTAATCATTCCAATAAATGAAACTTATTTCCAAAAAAGGAAGCTTTAAAATGCTGCTATGCTAACTAATGAAGTAGAGCAAGCAACCACAATGCACAGTTCCCAGGATCAGCTAAAACATTGAGTTAGATGTTCTTCTTACCTCCTGCCTTCGGAAGTGGTAAAGAGCAAGTGGGAGAACACTTTACTCTTATGGTCATCTCCTTTATTTGAATTTTAACATGGTCTAGTGGATGAATGTTATTTGAAACCAAGAATGCTTATGCTTTTTAAAAAAATACATTTATTTGCAGACCATATTTAGCAACCTGTTTATATCAGCTTTGAAGGAAGCTACTTTTCTCCTCAAAGTGACCTGCCGCTGCTGTAGACTACAACTAATACTTGAACACATCAAGGAGCAATCTCTCTGGCTAGTGCTTTGAAAAGGCAAAGAATGTAATACAAGATTTAAGTATTTATTTGCAAAGTTAGCCTTAAATGTCACCACATTGTTTCTGTGCTGTTGTACTGTTTGTTTGCAAGAGAAAAGTTCCAACGCATGCACTGTAAGATTGTAAACAGATGACATCTTTTATTGTAAATGTTTGTTTGCTTTATGTCACTACAAAACCCAGTCCTGCTTGCCTTGATTATATCTTGCATACTTTTCTGTAGTTTTAGCCAGAGTTCAGCCTATAGCAATAAAAGCAGAATTCGTTTCTGACAAAGCTAATGTTACGGAAACAGAGAAGCCCTAGGAAATGTCTGAGGTCTGCATGCAGAATAGTATGTTTGACTACAAAGATGTCATAGTTAATGCACTCCATTTTGCAGACCAGCTATTTCTTTGACGAAGTAGTGGAAATAGATTTATTAAAAGTACAGTATCTGAGAACAGCATCAGAAGCATCTTTGATTAATCTGTTCTTACAGCTGGTCTATTCACAAGAAGAGTCTATTCACAGTGAAGTCTGTCTTCATTGCTCATCAATGGCCTTTGCTGAAGAAAAATCCAAATGTTTCTGCCTGGCTGTACCAGTAAATACACTATCCTATGTCAGTAAATACAGCACAGTGCTGAAGGTTATTTTTGTGCTCAAAAGCAAGATGCTGCACTGTGTACAAGGTATTCATGTAGCCCCAACTTACCCATTTGACAGGGGTTTATGAGTAAAATTTTAGTGATTGCAGACACTACAGTTTTTCCAGAGGGAGACATGATGGCCCAAGACTACTATATTACATTGATTAGATCATAAAAATAACTGTAATTTTTCCTTCTTTGTGCATTTTTCAGAAAGAGCCTTAAATATCAAGCCCTGAAACCTTTTAATGAAAGAAGAGTTGTTTTAAATAACAAGTATTTTAATCCTGTAGCTGTATTTTTCATTGTCCTCTGAAAACTGTAGAGTTGGATGTGGTAACGAGTGTACTGCATACAATCCCACTCAATGGAATAATACACAAATAATGTTAATACTTTTGGAAACAACTATTGTTTCTTCATGATAACTTCAGTAGTCACCCCAGATGATAAAGTACATTCTTTATGCCACATAACAAATTTTTCAGAATGCACCATGAACATAACAAAGTACCTAGGAGTATTAACATCATATATAGCTGCAGGATTAAAATACCTGCTTGCTAGTAATTCTTGGTTAATGTGCTCTGTTCTTTCGAGTGGCTCTCGTAATTTAGCATGCTAAAATCTCCACTAGATACCTGTGCTTAGGTATACACATGTATCTGAGAATGGGTGAGTTTTTTCTGTTTTTTCAATCTTTCAATTTTTTAAATTTTTTGAAGCTACAGTTCCTCCTGGGTGCAAGTGGTCAGTATTGCATTTGTGGAAGTTATTTCGGTCATCTGAAAAAAATGAGTTCTTTAGTGTTTTTCCAATGCCAAGTGTTAAATAAAACCATATCGTAATCTGTTATTTTTAAAAGCTAAAATTAATTCTGATGAGCATTTTTATGTGAAAGTAGCTTTATTACTATTAATTTCTCAGTGTTTTTGTAAAGAAATCAAACAAATGTAAAATAACTTGGTGGTGGTATTTTAATTTCATCATAGTGTTAGCCTTTTGGGCACTCTGGTTTTACACCCTCTGACTTGAACCAGAAACCCTTTTTAATTCCTGTCTGGATCAACAGATGGCCAGATCTGTTTGAGCAGGTCTGTGCTGCTCCACTGCTGGTTCTATAATTGTAAATCTTTGCCACAAAAATAGAGCATAAATGATTCCTCTCAAACAGCTAGGGTATAGCTAAAATCAACCTCTCCATTTTTTCCCTGTGTTTATTATAACAGTTCACAGTACGTCTACTGAGGAAAAAAAGTTTAATACAGTTTTTTGTCCATCCGGTTACTTCACCTTGTTGCACTGTCATGGCAGAATCTAGTGTATTAGCTGGCTGCATGAGCACAGCTAAATGAAAATTAGATTTCAGGAGCAATTCCAGCAAGTTATTTTCTTCCAGGAGATGGCGCAGTAACCTCATTAACCAATGCCACACAAACGGGGGGAAACCGGCAAGATTTCTTCACAGGGAAGAAATTGCAGGTATTTGAAGAATGGGTTTGAAATGGATCTTGTAATTGTCTTTGTCTTGACAAGATACTGAAGCTTTCTGTTATGACCGGCTCGCTTCAGAGTTCCTTTTCAATCTTTCACAAGTCGTTTCTAAACTTCCGTGAAGTTTGGTGAAGTTTGTGCAGGTAGGTGGTCATCACGGCGAAGTTCCAGCCAGGGCTTTGCTGGAGGTATGGTCTGGATGGCTTGGCACTGCTGCAAGCAGTGGAATAAACCACTGGGCCCCATCAGCTGAGTTACATGGCTGAAAAATCAGATTTCGTAGCATAATTCCATGTTTTCTTTCTACCTTGCTAATGATTTCCCTTCTCCCAGGCTTTCAGCAGGCAGCTGTAATGGGAATGGTGGCCCTTAACACGAGAGACCTAACAAAACTAGGGATCACGTTCCGGTGAGCAGACTGATGGTACAGCAGCATTTGCCTTCCTCTGAGTGCATTAACTTCTTACCTGAAAGTGCTAAAATTGAGGTAAAATTTGGGTAAAAATCTACTGGTTTGCTTTTCAGGTCTAGAATTTAAAAAAAAAAACGGGGGGGGTTGTGCATTTTTAATTTATATTTCTATTCTAAGTTACCATGGCTACTGAGAGCTTTTTTTTATTGGGCTAACCAACAAAATCCTTGCGGACGACGCCAAGCTGTGTGGTGCGGTCGATGCGCTGGAGGGCAGGGATGCCGTCCAGAGGGACCTGGACAGGCTTGAGCGGTGGGTCTGGGGGAACCTCATGAAGTTCAGCAAGGCCAAGTGCAAGGTCCTGCACACGGGTCAGGCAATCCCAAGCACAAATACAGGCTGGGCGATGAGCGGGTTGAGAGCAGCCCTGAGGAGAAGGACTTGGGGGTGTTAGGGGATGAAGAACTGAGTGTGAGCCGGCAATGTGCGCTCGCAGCCCAGAAAGCCAGTCGTGTTCTGGGCTGCATCAAAAGCAGCGTGACCAGCAGGTCGAGGGAGGGGATTCTGCCCCTCTGCTCCCCTCTCCTGAGACCCCACCTGCAGTACTGGGTTCAGCTCCAGGGTCCCCAACATAAGAAGGACATGGACCTGCTGGAGCGGGTCCAGAGGAGGGACACGAAGATGATCAGGGGCTGGAGCACCTCCCCGATGAGGACAGGCTGAGAGAGTTGGGGTTGCTCAGCCTGGAGAAGAGAAGGCTCCAGGGAGACCTTGTTGTGGCCTTTCAGTATATAAAGGGGGCTTGTAAGAAAGACAGAGAAAGCCTTTTTATCAGGGCCTGTAGGGGTCGGACAAGTGCTCACAGTTTTAAACTGAAAGAGGGTAGATTTAGATTAGATGTAAGGAAGAAGTTCTCCCCTGTGAGGGTGGTGAGGCAGTGGAACAGGTTGCCCAGAGAAGCTGTGGCTGCCCCATCCCTGGCAGTGTTCAAGGTCAGGCTGGATGGGGCTTTGAGCAACCTGGTCTGGTGGAAGGTGTCCCTGCCCATGGCAGGGGGGTGGAACGAGATGATCTTTAAGGTCCCTTCTGACCCAAACCATTCTGTGATTCTGTGAATTTCAAAAAGGAAAAGAAACTTGTTTTTAAATATGCACTAGTTAACTGCTCCATACTTAATACAAACCAATTCTGTATTTATTAGCATGTGTGTGCTGTTTCTAGAAGAACCAAAGCATATAAAGCTACGGGGAATGTCATAAACATGCCATGCTTGAGTGCTCTCAGCTATCAAGAACTGAATGGGTAATTTTAGATGTACAAGCAGGCAATAAGGAGCTTTTTTCAGGCTTCAGATGTATCCTCTTATTGTGGAGGTCCAATACAATACAGCAAATACTGGAATACGCGTAAATTGTTCATTTAAAAAAACCCTGTGTCTAGCTGGCAATGCAAAAAACCTCTCACTGAGTTTATGTAATGTTGAAAGTCAATGGGAAGAAAGATAATTTGAAGTTTAAATTCTTTTCTAATAACTGAAATTCATTTTGAAACAGTTCGTACTGGTGTAACCAGTGGCAACAATTGAATGCAATTCAGCTAGGAGCTGAATGGAACAGCCGTAAAGGCTGGTTTGATTACATGTTTACAGGCTCTCTGCTCCTTTCACTCGGGAACATCACTGCTGTAACGGGTGGGAAAAGCGGGCTGTTCGGTGGTTACCCTCGCTGGCAGGGCCTGCATTGCAAGCTTCAGAAAAAAGTTTTGGTTTCCTAATGGCAAAGAGGTTACGTTGCATTAGGCTGGGGCCAAAATGGGCCTTTATGTGCAGTTTTTACAGCTTTACTGCCTGAATTGTGGTTTGCTGGGTGTGAGGGCTCAGTTTGAACTTTCAGATCCAGCTTCATGCTGATATTTATTCTAGTGAACAACTGAGAGCGTAAGTCTGCTCTGATCTACCTTGTGCATAATCCCATTAATTTATCTAGGTAGGAAAAAATCCAAAGTTTTTATAATTTTTTAAGTTTCAATTTATAATGACAAGCATTAATATATCTATTTTGGTTTAACTTTGGTGGGTCTTTCAACAAATTAACATCTCGGTGTGGCCACAGAGGCCATGAATACACAAGAAGCATATTAATGGGTAACAGAAGGACATAACATCCTCTGACTGTCATGTCAGTTACTGCTGAGGATCATATTTTCATATTATTTCACACTTTATAAATCATTTCGTTTAGCCTCAGAATAGTTATAGGAACTGCACAAGCTAGAGAGAAAAAATATCGTTCCCCTTTCTGTCCCTGCAGAGGTTATCTGGCTCAGCTCTTATGATCTGGGCTGCTTTATCAGCTGTGCAGCACCGACTTGACAATAAAGATTTTCTTTTTGGAGGGAGGAAGCATCCTGAATTTGGGAGTGAGTTACTGTCAGAAGAGAGGCAGCTGGAGGAGAAACAGTGAGATTTTGTGAGGCTGCTATGGAGCCACAGATAACTGCTTCCAGGGCTTTAAATATCTGTATATGGCTGTGATTAATGAATTTGTGTGTATGGCTGTGGGCTGCTGCGAGACAGGGCGTTCCCTGATCCACCCAGATTACAAGCTACTCGTGAAATACCAGCCAAGGAGCTACCCCGTACCGGTGATATAAAATCCTTTGGCAACGGGACATCAAAAATAACTGTCTGTGGAGCCCCCAAAAAGGGCCATGCAAGCTGAGCCTGGGCACAGGGGAGCATCAAGTCTCTAGAGTGTTTCCTGACGAGTCCCCGAATCTGTCCTCGTGGGGGTACGGCTGTGGAGGTCTGGGTAGTCGGTGGTGGTAATGAAGACTGTGTTCGTGTCCACAGTTCCAGAAATGCTGACTGCTAATAAGGAAAGCTCTCTTTGGGTTTGTTTGCTTGTTTTCCTGTTTTGCCTCTTTCTTTCTGTGGTGTTGCCAGTTTTCTGATGCAAAGCGAGGCTTGTGGAAAGAAACCTTCTGCCCAAAGTAGGGTCAGCTAGAGCAGGTTGCCTGGGGCTGTGTCCAGTTGAGTTTTGAGAATCTCCAAAGGTGGGACCCCACAACCTCTCTGGGAAACCTGTTCCAGTGTTGACCACCCTCACCATAAAAAAAACCCCAAAAAACCAACAACCAAAAAAAACCAACCAAAAAAACCACAAACAAAAAAACCCAACAAACCAACAAAACCCCAACCAAAACAAACAAAAAAAAAACCAAACAAAAAACCCAAAATGTTTTTTCTTTATTTCAGCTATACTGCAACTCATACTGATTGCCCCTTGGCTTGTCACTGGGCATCACTGAGAAGAGCCTGGCCCTGTCTTTTTTACTCGCCTCTCCCACCAGGTATTTATACACATGGATGAGATCCCCTTGATCCTTCTCTTCTCCAGGCTGAACATCTCCAGCTCTCACCCTCCGTACGTCGGGTGCTCCAAGCCCATAATCATCTTCGTGGAAGTTCTCTCCAGTACGTGCCTGTCTGGGTTGTACTGGGGAGCCCCGGACTGGACCCAGCACTCCCGCTGTGTCTCCCAGGGCTGAGCAGAGGGGAAGGATCACCTCCCTCGACCGGCTGGCAGCGCTCTGCCTGATGCAGCCCAGGAGGCTGTTTTGGCCGCCTTCGCCCCAAGGGCACGCGGCTGCCTCCTGCTCCACTCGGTGTCCACCAGGACCCCCAGGTGCTCTTCTGCCAGTGTGTCCCTTTATGTGGCTGGGAGTGAAAATGGGCTGCCCTGTCCAGAATGAAATTCAGGTGAAAGAATCGCTTTCTACACAAAAATCAAAGATTACTGTTTTTTCTTTAGTGTAATGGAAATATTGATCAGTAGAGCTACCACTGCAATTTCCTTGCTAGGTTTCTCTCTGTGCTATTGCAAAATCACTTCAGAGCACTATTATTTTAAAATCCAGAGGGCTGCTTGATAGGAATTTATCAAAGTGCACGTTTAAGTGAATTATGAATGCTGGGCCCAGCTTCTCATTCAAACGTCACCAACAAGAGGTACGGTAGTGTCTGCCAAGTTGGGATCCTGCTGCTGATTTAATGTCAACCTTCAAAGAACAAAGGGCTGGGTTTTAGTGCCTTGTCAAAAAACCAACCCATGTGGAGATAAAGTATTATTTTTAAATAGCTAACTAATGTTGACAGCTACAAGAGAAAATACGAGAATGAAACGTAGCCCTTTCCTACCCATGCCCAAATGAGCAAGGAGAATGGCCACCAGCCAGGTGTAGGTGCTAGTGAAAGAAAGGCCAGTTATTTCCCAGTATTGCCAATGGCTGACATGCCATTGTCATGGGGTCATTTACCACATTTCATTACATGATTTTTATTTCTTATTTTTTTTGCAAATAGTAGCATATTTTCTGTTTCCTCTCGTGGAAAATGATTAATTGTACAAATTAAATGAAAATATATCCCATGTTTAATTGTACAAAGACTCTTCGAATACTAGAACAGATGTGATGTTTTTCTGTCTTTGTGTTTGTGCTGGAAAATGCTAAAAATCCAGAGTAATCATTGGAAGTTCTAGACAGTGACCAGGAGTGAAAATGAAATATAACTCTTAATCATTTTCTGTACGTTAATATATTTGCATGCATTACAAGAACGCTTAATGTCTTCACAGCACTTCATGTTTCTATTAATTTCCAAAACAGATATTGCAGGCAGTAGTGAGAGCATCACCTTCATGTTGTAGTCTAGTTTTGTTCTTTGCTTGATTCAGATCAGGAAATTAAGTTTTGGTGGCCTAAACATGAGACTGTAGATTAGTCTGAGGTGAGTCTCCCTCAAGGTGCCTTATTAGAGCTGTTCTGCTTTGTTTAATTGCTCTTATTTAGATAAAAAATACCAGATATATTGTGGACCTGGGACCTGAACCTTTGTCTCTGAGTGCCCCAACAGCAGGGGTGACCTCTCCCCTGTCCCATCAGTATTCCTTACTCCTGGAAAGCAGAACAGTTCAAAGCAGAGCTAGATAGGGGATGGCTAACAGAGTAAGATACAGGCTAGTATCTACAGAATATCATCCCTGGGATGGGATGTACTGTTAGCAGCCCTTGAGCTGGTAGAGAGTGTGGGCCCCGCTCCCCACAGCTCCGTGCCGTGTCCCAGGAGCCTGGCAGACCAGCTAGCAGCAAATTCAGTGCCTACCCGTGTGCTTGCACACGATGGTCATAACGGGAACGCTTTGGAATTTAGGGGTAAATGGCATCAAGGATTAAATATTTGACTACAAAATTGGAAATAGTTGTGAAAAGATAGGACATAAAGAAAAGGACATAAACAAAAATTCTTGGTATTTATCTTTTGCTGTAGTCATCGCTAAAAGCCACTCAGCTCTTACTTTGAGGATAGTTCAGTGTTCTCTATCAGGGCATTTCTTTTTCTTACAGTCACTAATTTACACCGAGTGCAAATAGATCTTCAAGGTGTAGACTCTGTCACCCTAAGTATTTCTCTTTCTGTTAAATGTGAATGTAGTGCCGTGCTGCAGTTCCCTTTCATTTTTTTCTCTCCTGCTCAGAGACGTTGTTCCCTGGTGCTGGTGTGTCCGTACGGATCAAGGAGTACCAAGCGTACCTCCTTGAGGATGCTGGCTGAGGCACGCCAGGCTCCTGAAGCACAAAGTGTGCGTGGGGAGGGCTTTCCACGCTTTGGCAGTGCTCCTTACAGCCACCAACTACTTTACACACCAAAACTTCATTAATTTTCTTTTCAGTAATAGTTAGCGTACAGGCTAACGTGAATGCTCCGTGAATACTGCAGTAGTTGCTGGCTCTTTGCAGAAACAAGCTGTCACATCATTTTCAACACTGTTGTTTGTGTCTGTGTTTGGCCAGAAGGACATTCCTTCCACACTGGATTAGCTTCAGGGACTCCATCACATTTTATTTTAAATAATACCCCTAATTTTCTCCTTACCAGCCAGGCACAGGGGCCACTTTGGCATTGCACTGTGTTGCTTGCTTGTGGGGCTGGCAGTAGTCAGATAAAGAGAAGTGTAGGCTGGGCTAAATCCGTATCACTTTCCACTGTAAAATAGGACAAGTTCTTGCAATAGTCACTCTTCTGAACGTCTTACCTCTATAAATTTTCAGTTACACAGAAGTTATTCGTGTTCCTCTAGCTGAGTTTAAGCCTGTTACAATTATTTCTACACTGTGAATAAGTGATTTATTACTGTGCGTTACTTTTCCAATCCTTCATAATAGAGCAATCAATTTTTAGATGTGCATTTTGCAGAAAGAATGAAGCACTGATACTATGAAAAATATCACCAGAGAATATAGCTTTTATCTCTGCTGAAAAATGGTGACAAAAATGCTTTCAGTGGGACCCAGACCAAACTGCTGTATCTGAACAGATGCTGAGCACGGCCTACAATTAACATCTTCTTGAGCTGTTGCATCAGGTCAACAGCTATTGGTAATGTTCATTCAAGTGTAGACAAAGCCATAGGGATTCTGCACTGCAGCAGACATAACAGGATGGCTGAATGTAATTGAAGTTTTCCATTGTGGTATAAATAACGCTAGTAGTGCACAAGCAATAGTCCGTGTTGGAACCCAAACCCTTGGAGTAACTGAATCAAAATTTCTCCTGGATGTTTTATTGTGAGCTTTTGATCAATAGCTTTGGTGCATTAGGAATAGAGAGAGAATAGATCTGATTCTACCATGAATGAAGAAAAACTCATTTGAGCATATTTATGCACAGTTGCAGTGTGCTTCATATGACAGTGGTTTTTTTTTCAAAAGTACAAATTCTGTATTTTATGAAAAGTAGTTAAGGGCAATTTCTGTTGCCCTTACAGTAATGCAACATTGCAATGTGTATTGACCCATTTAGAAATGTGTTGGCTTGTAGAATAAAACCAGCATTTGAGCCAGAAAATCTGAACAGGCAAGACTTCAAGTTGCCAAACCAACACCTCCTTATTTGCTCAGTACTTTTGAAATAGAAACTTGGAATGTTTTGGCAGAAATGAAAATACCAAAGGAGAGGGGGGGGGAAAAAAAAGTAAATTAAACCAGTCAGTCATTGTAGCTTTGCTGCTCAAATGAAATGTTGTATATGTTTAAAACATGTTTGTATGTCCTCTGTTGAAGAAGGAAGAGTGGCTATTGCTTCCCTCTACCTGCTCAAGGACAGTTTGATGAAAGATAACAAATACAAGATGAAGGTGAGAGACGTCTGAGTCCTTCTCCAGTGGGGTAGGGCTCAAGCTCTGGAAAGAGCACCCACCCTTAACCCGTAGCTCCCTGTCAGTTTTCTCCTTCAGAGACAGGGAGAAGAAAGTAACAGACTGAACCCCGTGAGCCTGTGATTCAGAATTGTCCCCTCAAACATCAACAGGTCAAAATGTGCTACTGAGCAATATCTTTGTGTCTGCTTGACCAATACAATTTCTGTTGATTTTTATACTCATCAAAGTGCGAGTATTCCTCATTCCGTGCACTGGTTAATTAAAGGGAGTGTGATGTATAGATTGAGTGAAATAAAAATTGCCTGTGTGTACTTGTCATTGAGAAAAAGCCAGCAATTTTTGTGGCAAGCAGTGCAGAATGAGTGGACCTTGTGAAGTGGCAACGTGCTTGATTGTGAAGCTGGAATTTCAGCTCTGCCTGTTTACAACCTCTCAGTGCCTCTGTGGACGTACAGCACTTTGCTTAATATTAGCTGCTTAATATCTAGCAAGAATCACACTGAATTAGTTTGAGTCCTATGATATATTTTTTTTTAAGTAACTGTGCTTCTTCCACGTGCTCAGGACCACCAGAAAGCATCATTAGTGCTGTCTAGCACAGGTAGCATCAGGTTAGCAGCAAGGCAATAAGGAGAACTGCCCTGTGATGTTTATTTTACTGCGGGAGGGATGAAGGAGCAGCAAATGTTTATTATTCATTCTCTTGGGAGGGTTTCAAACGAAAGGAAGGGCCATCTCTGTCACCCTCCCTAACACGCTTTCCTTTCTGCCGGGCTGTTGGCTGTTTGCTATGGGAGCAAGCTGACTCTGACCCTTCTGCAAGTTTTCCTGTGATCCTCCTGGTTAACGGGACGCTGGGTTTTGGCAGCAGTCGAGCTATTTGACAGTTGTTGATTTGGGGTACAGGCTACTGTTATGTGCTTCTTGCATCGGGAAGGAAAAGCAGGACTGAGGCTGTGGCTTTTAAGGGGTGCAGGAGGGCACCCGTGGAGGCTTTCTCTTAAGCCTCGACTGTTGTGGTGCTGCGTAGTGTGTGAATTTCTCGGATGTTGCCTCTTTAAAGCACACAGTTTTAAGCCACATCTTTGACTTGGGGCTTTACAGAATGTGCAACAAAAATATCTTGCAATTACTTTATCTTATGATAATTTTGTAGGAGCGTGAAGAGATATTGTGTTCCTAAACCAGCAGGTGTCCTCCAGCTGCTCTGGAGAGCATCGTTCTTCTCACCTGGACCTGTGAATATTTCTGTGCATTCATTCTGAGCTCTCTTACAGTACATTATTGCTAGTTATCACCTCCTTTTGTCTTTTTTGAAGGAAAAAATGGTCAAGAAAATCTCTTACAATCGACTTACAAACACTGCAGTACTAAATTTTGCTTCCACCCTCCCCATGTGACTGGGGATGAGTCTTCTCCCACCCATGCTGCCTGCTGAACTGCTGTTATTCTAATGCATTCTCCTTTATGGGCATTTCTGAACAGTTCACTGGTTCATTAGGGATATTCACCAGAAAGAATCGGCAAGTAACGCGGTCCGTGCACTTTCAGGTACTTGGGCACTGAGTGTGCTCCAAGTGTTTCCTGAACAGCCGGCACCCTCCTCTGATGCGGTAGTCAGCAGAGAGGAGCCGTAATGCCGTCACCAACTTCTCCTGACCCGGGAGCAGCGACAGTGGGTAATGCATTGCAGGCAGCCTCGGACCTTTCTCTCCCATTGACCTCTATTTCATTTCCAATGTTCGTGCGTGGAGCTGGAGAACTGTCTGTCTGTCTGTCTCCTCTGGGCTGGTCGTCACCGCCGTACTCTGAACATGTAGCGGACTAGTGGACTAGTGGATTTTAAACGCAGCAATGACACAGTACAGTTCTTAAAGCTTGGATACGGAGATCAGAAACTCATTGTTCTGGTGGTTTGAGAATAACTAAATGGACAGAAGTCTGCTTGCCCATGGCCGCTTGTGTTTGAATCCACCCCTAGTATTAAAAAGTCAAATCTTTTTTCCATTTTCCCTGAAAAAGGGAGAGCACTTTCCGTTTTGACACAGGCATTTTTCTTGAATGACTATCCAAAATGCTTCTCCCTTCTAAACAACATTTAGTCATTAGCAGTTCATATTTTAAAATGCTGTTTATTATGAGTGGAAATATGCAAAATTTCCTTAAAAGCTGACTTGCAAATGTTAATACAGGGATAAATGAACAGTTGATGAATAAGTCCTTCAGAAGCAAGCTGCTTTAGAAACACTCCATAAATTTTCCCCATTACCACATTTAAAAAACATTTAAAATAATTGTTGGAAGTCACTGAGTGCTGATAACTCTGCTTTATGAATGCGGACTAATGGAGTAAAGTGATAATTATTTAGCTGCTGTTGCATTTTAATTCAATCGCGCCATGGCCGTTACAGTGCAGCGCGGCCTTCGCCTTTTTATTTTCTATAGGCAAATAAAATCTGCTTGGTGGTCTCGGGTAATAGCCCTTGCAGTACCTCACTGGATCAGGGGAAGGAAGGCAGGAACAGGCTAAAGACTGTAGATGCTCCTGCGATACGGAAACGTCCCTGCAGTGCACTTCAGCCGAGTCTGTTTTCCAGGTCCTGCCACGGTCGAGAGGGACCGGAGCATGACTGTCACCAGAGCCACCCAGGCGAGCGTGATGCTGGACCTGCGGGAGCAGGAACGGATGGGCGCCTTGCCTTAGGCCACCTTGGAGCTTCTCGGGTCTCTGCTGACCCTTGGCACATCCACCATCCCACCGGTGCTCGGTGGGACACGTCGGAGCAGCCCCAGTCCCCCCCTTCTTGGTCGTACACGGGCAACTGCTTTGAGCCGCTGACTGCAAAGCTGGGTCGTTGTCGCTTCCACCCTGTAGCCTTTGCCAGTGAACTTTCTGTTGATGTGGTTACATGCTAGTAAGGGCAATTTTAATGAATTTAAATTTGCTTTGGTACTCAGTATTTCTTTTCTTTCAAAAAGCTGAGCCAGCGTGAGGTAGCGGCATATCCCACTTAGAAGATGGACAAAAGCGACTGTGCCTGTCTCAGAGGTGACGGAGAGCTAAGGTAAGACCGGTGTAGCCAAAACCATCCTCCCAAACCTGCCTTCTGCAAAGCATTTCTCCAGTGACTGGTAACGGGGACCCAAATAAAAAACCCCACACACAAAGAAATGAAATCTGCTGGTTGACTGCAGCCACATTAAACTAGACATTTCATTTCAGCAGTACAGTGAGAACTCAGTCTTTGGGTTATTTAGTACATATCGAACCTCAGAGTGGCTCTTTGGCGTGTTCTTGGCTGTTTGTTGAAGTGCCCGATGCCACCGAGCAGAGTCACGCTGACGTGCCAGCTGCCTTCCCCACGCAGGGAGAGCAGAAATCTCTGTGGTAATTCCCAATTCCAGTACTGGTGTGCTCAGAGATGTGTTAACATCTAACCCTGTCACCACTCAGGACATTTTCTCATTTCCATCAGTTGGACTCAGACCTGGACCAGACACAATCAACTGAGACTCTACATGAATTATACCACAGATTGGTGTACTGAAAGGAGATGCTCATATGCTCTATCTGCATAGTCTTTGACTATCAAAGAATACTTATCTGTTTAAAATGCTGAAATAATTTTATTAATCCATATGAGCTCTGGAGTCATAATGAGAAGTATTAAAATGTCATTAAAATGCCAAAATCACAGCAGTCAAATGCAGCCTTCTCTGAAAGGAGACTCATAGCGTCTTATCCCACGTAGCAACATCAAATTAGAAGTAACTGAAGAGTCATTCAGAGTTCCTCAAAACCTGAAGAAAGCAAGCTATGACTTAAAACACAGCAGCTTATAAATGGACTGGCTGCACAGCTGAGTCAAGGCCATTGGGCTTCCAATGACTCGATACACTTTATAAAATCATTCTGTTAGATAAGCCACTACGTTTAAAAGAACGGTTGTAAAGATCATTACACTTCAATGAAATCACCGCAGCGCTTGGCTAGCTCTAAATAACAGTGTTTAAGGACTGTCATAGCAATGTAAAGCATAATTTTCAGCATTTCCACTTGTAGAGTTTTACATATTTCATGTCACGTACTGCCATGTTCTCTGCTGTACCCTGTGGTTTTGTTTGCAACTGTGATAGCAAACTGGGTCTGAAAATGGGATCTCTGAAAGGCTGTAAATCTTTTTATTTCTTGGTTTTCTTTGTAGCTGCAATTCTGAAAGAATTTTTATCTGGTTTCATTAAAGATTTTATAGCAAGCTAAGCGTATTGGAAAACCCATGTCCTCCAGTGGAAAACTGGTTAGCTAACTACGTATTTGCCCGTAGCAGCTGCAAGCTTGCATAGTTAATTCCTTCAGAAATGCTGATGCATCATGAACACGTGCATTTCAAGAGCTGAGGTCTGCTGCCTCATCTCGTCAATGGAAGGGGTTTTATGAATCAATATCACTCTGAATTTTAAGAGCACTGTGACAGAGCAGCTAGTTTTTTACTGGTGTACAAAAAATTATTGGTTTCTACAATGTGATGGTACTTTTTTGTAGCATTAGGTGGAAAAATTTAAGGGAGGAAAGGAAAATTTTGCAAACGAAGGTTGGTAACGTTTGAAAAAGGAAGGTCAAAATTGAGAAATGGGAGGTCAGGAAAAAGATGACACCTTCTACCAAACACTGCGAGTGGTCATTCTGCAGTAATGTTTTGCTGCTGTACATGAACACAGTTGAAGTATCTTGGCAAAGGTTTTCTCCAGCTATTCTGAGCACCGTGTCAAGCCACTACCTACTGACAATTTTGTAGAGGTTTTACTCGTGCAGTGGCCCGACCTCATCAATGCTGTGTGCTAGGTACCTGCCGAGGAGCACCTCCTCGGGCCACGTACAAAAAGCATAATTTGCCGTTGGCCATTGAAAGAGCCCCGCGGGGCCGTCCTCACCCCTTCATGTGCGTGTGCGGGCCGCTTGTGTGGCCCGAGCACTCGGAAAGTTTCACAAGCGCTAATCGCTGAGGCTCCTCACTTGCAGCCCCCCCACGAGCCCAGGGCTCACGCGGGGCTGCTCTGCTGCCAGCTGGACTGCTCTGAGCTATTTTCCACCTGCCGCCAGTCCCAACTGGCACAGAACTGGTCTTGGAGCGTCCCTGGACCTGATCATCCTCGCTTTGAAGTAATGATGCTTTTTACCATTGACTTCAGCCAGCTGGGAGTGAAGCCCCGTTCTGATTTGCATTTAATCAAGAGTATTTTTCTCCTTTCCTTTTTCAGCTTTGCTTTGCAGCTTGTTTTTCTTTTTTGTGGATATTAAAAATATGCAATAAAAAGGATCTGTTAGTGTTCAACACTAAAAATCAGAGCTTTGTTGTTCCCTGGAAGCAATTTCTGAACTTTCTCTGCCTGGCAGTGCCAGTAGATTTTCCAGAGCCAATAATCACAAAATGTCAGCATTGCTAAATGGGGACAATAAATTTTCAAACAGTTCCATAACATGATTTTACCAGACATTAAAAAGGTCAGGCATGAACTGTAAATAAATACCCATCTCGCAGCTATATGCCTCTTTAGTTAGAGGGTAAATTATCACTGAGATATGCAGTCAAGCCGTTATTCTTCTGTTTTGTAATGGCCCTATATTTTGCTAGTTAGCTAGTTGGGCTCTCCTGCAAAGATAAGGAGGCCCTGTTAAAATATGAAAATTCCTCTGCTCTAGAAAGGAGTGTGAAGAAAATAATATTTAGAAAGAGTCTTGCATCAAGTGTAGGTTACGTAGTTAGGCATCCCCTTTCTGTGACTTTCTGGAGCTCTCTGGGACCGTGTGAGTAGACATCAAAAGAAAGGTCTAAGCAAAGGGTTGAAGAGCAAAGCAAACCCTTCTTCCCCTTTCTCACTGGTGCCGTGGTGAGCATGCACTCTGGTTTCTTCTTTGGGAGCCTTCTGGATTTGTGTCTATGCCCCTGCCAGGAGGAGGATGCACAGTGCCAATGCCGGAAGTAGAGGGAAGGTGCATGATCTGCCTCTCAGGTCCAGGAGGAGGCATGGCAGAGGGATGCCCACATCCCACCTCCTCACTGAGACCGAAGGGTCTCACATGCCTGCAGGTCAATTCAAGCTCAGAATCTGCTTTTGGGTACAAGACCCCAGGGATGTCCAGACCACCGCATATCCAATAGCTGGTTTGGAAACTGGGTAGGATTTTGCCCGTGTAGAAGCGATTTAACCAGCTCTGCGCTTTGTTCTCTCATTGCTGGGGCTGGTGAGAGTGTGCTTTGAACATGTCCTGTAGGTTGCTGGGGCTGGCTGGATTCTGGTCTTGTACTGGCAGCTTCCCTGCACCCAGCAGAGAGCTGAGTCTTCGCCCACCTTTTGATAAGGACTCGTGTGTCCCAGGGCAGCTGCTGGTCAGGTTTGCTTGGTGGGAAACTGGCTGCAGTTCTTGTTCCTGCACACCGAGAGGATTCAGCTGGTGGCTTTCCTTAGTCTCCACCATTGCCCTGTGAGCCTCAACTTATATTTCAACAGTGAGTGAAGATACCAAGTGAATCGATGATTTGCCATTAGGATTCAGACCAAAGTCTGATCCCCTCTGTTAAAAAATATCAGGTCACCAGCTCTATGTATTTCATCTCTCTTTTTAAGTATCACCAGAAAACTTGACAAACAGTTTGCGTTGGAGATGGCAGCGGGGGGGGGGAACTGAATTAACTCTAGAATATTGCCTGCCACCAGAGTGAGCTCCATGCATGGTAAATTTGTATGAAAATCTGAGCATTTGACCTTGTGCCAAGGGGGAGAGAGAGCTCAAATATTCAGACAAGTCTGCGTGGACAGGTCTGATCCCATGTTCACTGCAGACCTCTCCAGGTACTGGTTTGAGCAGCACTTCTTTTTAACACCCATGTTCAAGCTTTTGTGTATTGGAGCTGTAGGATGGTAGTTTTGCATAGTGCAGAGTTGTCTTTTCTACTTGGGAAGTCCAGAAAAGTTACAGGTCTTCCGGCACTTCAGCAAAACCCCTACTAAATTGAAGCCTCTGTCTAAGTTAAGGTACAGGAAAAAGGGATACTGTCAGATTTTACCAATAATCTCCACAATCATCATTTCCTGCAGGATTTAAACAACCTTTGTGGGAAAGAAGGATCAGTGGAGGAGAGGTCATAGAGCAGCAAGATGGTCCTGCCACCACCAGCTGCTCTCCTGGTGATCAGCAGTGCACGTCGGGGAGTGATTTTTAGGAGGATAAAGGAACAAGTGAACAGAATGGAAGTTTAGATGAGGAAAGAAAGGAAAAATATAGTCGTAGAAAGACTTGGGAAAACAAGGAAAAGAGAGAGGCAAGAATAGAGGAAAAGATGGGCTGGTTTGCAAATGGAAGGAAGGGACAGAGCAACTGTGGGAGACATTGGTAATGAAAGAAATCCCTCCCAGAGCAGCAGGGCCCTGCACGCCAGCTGGCCCTGACTTTGTAGGTGGCAATGGAGCATCCCGAGAGGTTCACGTCGGGAACCTTTGCCACCCAAGCTGGCTCTGCTGGGGAAACCGGGATTAGCAGCACATGCGGGAAGGTAAGTTTGTCATTGTAAAGACTTAGCTGTGAATTCTTCAGCCTATCAAGGTGACCTATTATCAGGGTCTTGGGGAGCAGCAAGGAAAAAATGAAGAAAGGCAATTATCTTTCATGTATTACAGAGTTTCTGTATGCCTCACAGGCACTCGTCCTGCTGAGGCCACCTGAAGATTTACACTGCAGTTGTAACAAATTGGATTTGTCTGCATTTTTCTATGTGCAGTAAAAAAATATTATGTGTAATATCCTAGCAGATAAAACAGAAACTTTGTGTGGATGTGCTGTAAGTGTCCATTAAAACATACAATGTTGATCTCTTGCCCCAGTTTGCCTTGTGCGGAGCATTTCATCACCTTGCAGCTTGAAGAATGCTCCAAAGCTGACTTTTCTAAAGGAAGAATTCTTGTGAGATGAAAAAAAAATGACACGAAGGCTGCAAATTTAAGAGGCAGCTTGTCTTTGATGTAAATATATTTGCATTGGTGGAGTAGAAAGTTGAGATGTCGGAATGAAAGCTTTCCCAAATGTTCATGTGGGGCACACAGTTGAAAGGAGACAGGAAAACTGACAGAGCAGAAAGTTTCTCAGAACTGGTGGCCTGATCAGAGGAAGAAAAAATAGTTTTTCAACATTTTCATTGGCCAAAATAACTTGTTATTTGATTAATTGATTAATCACCGTGTTTGCACGGGGTGGAGTAGTCTGTACTGACACAAGATAGGATGTGGTGATGCTTTGGTCCTGCTGGACCTGGTTTTGCCCAGGGTGACACTCACACGTGAGATGGTCCCGTGGACCAGCCAGCTCGGCTCCGTGTAAGGGCCGGGGTCTGGCTGCGCTGGTGCCCAGGGACGCGTTGCCCTTGCTGTTTTGTTTGACCAGGGCTTTGTGCCAAGTTAAAATGGGATGCTCCTGGGAAATCGGCAGGGATGGTGCCAGCTTGCTCTGCCCCAGGGCCGGAGTCGTTCCTCTCCCGGGGTGTCTGGTTCAGCCGCACGAGGTCCCGCTCGGCCGGTGACCACCAGGTCCCGGGAGCAGAGCAGCAAGCCGGCCGAGCCCTGCTGAGCCAGGAGCTGCAGCTGCGGTGGGGAAGCCCGCCGAAGGTGGTTTCCAAACCGCTGGTTTGGAAACTAGCTGTAATATTAATAACCGATTCCTCTGAGCCAGGCCAAACTGCCTCCAACACCTCCCAGAAACCTGTCTTAGAAAAATTACGCAGAGCCCTATTAACTCAGCCCTTCCGTCAGGTGTGTTTGTACGGGAACACCAGCCCTGCTGTTCGGTGGGGACGAGAGCTTGGCTCATGTCCTACCCAAGTGCTGTAGCTGGCAAATCACTGCACCGAAATAGTTTTTCTAAAGACAACCACCTCCCTCTATAGGGAAGATTTATTTCTGGAAAATGTTTCGAAGTGTGATTATATAGCATCTGACATAAATTGCCTGCACAGAGTAACTGGACAGTTGGATGATCAATTAATGCTGGCTGCTTTCCATCCTATTGTTTCAGAGGTATCAGGTAATGGATGGTTCATATGCTCCACGCATTATATAAATAATTTAGTTTATGTCTAGGAAAATATGTCTTGTCCATGAAGCAGAGAATTACTGGCTATGTGGCTCAGAGATGGCTCTAAACCATTTCAGTCAAGCGTAATAAATTAGGATACAGTGAAAGAGTTTATTTTCTTCACCATTGCTGTTATTTGATTCAGCTACTGTAAAGCTCTGTGTGAAATCCTATTGCCTGTACAAATATTACGACATAAATTTTAGAGTAAGGCACAAAGAAATTACGTAAGATCAGAAACAATAAATGTACTGCTGTAGGAAGGCTTCGTGGGATATTTGCTTACATCGTTTCAAAGAAACAGAAGCTTCATACTGCTTTTGCTTAGATAAGCAAAATTTTATGGTTTTAAGCTATTACTATCAACCAAATGCTCTGAAGAGGGACTTTTCCCTAAAAGAGAGGACTGGAAACACCACCCAAAGCCTGACCACATTTGAAGTCAATGTTGAAATTCTGCTGAGTTACAGAACAGCATGATTTTTCCCTAGATGTTTCTGTTCTTTATGGAAGTATATGGCTACACTTCTGAAAGCAGTTGAAGTTAGGCAACTATTGCCTAAGAAGTTGCCACCCATTGGGATGTTAGTTTGCCTTAACTGTGATTTTTTGGATGTATTTGATTATGTGACTGTAACACAAGAGTCTTTAGATTAACAGCTTGTCAAGAAAAGTTGACTTCCCTCAGAGTTTTTTACAGTTCGCTTTTCCTTTGATTAAGAACCTTTTCTGTATGGGGGCAGAAATTAAGAAAACTCTTCTTTTTAATTAATGGATCAAATTATCCATGTCTCCATCCCAGTCTTCTTTGTTACAATGCATAACCTTTATTTTTACAAGCAGTGCATCAACAAGTCATAGCCATTTCTTCTTCTGAAACACCTTAACCACCCCCAGAGCTACACTATTTCATTCCTCTGTGTACCTACAGCATATAGTAGAGGGGGCCGTTATACCCATAAATGAATTGCATTATCCATGGGGGATGTTAAAAAGGTAATGAAAGCTAATGTGGTATTTGCTTCTTTTTTATATACTCATTAAAATGATGTATAACCGTGATGTTTATCTAAAAACACAATTAGAATATTAGATTAAGTGTTTACTTTTGAAGTGGTACATGTAATTTTGTAGGAAGCCAGAATACAATTTTAGCTCGGTGTGTAGGGAATTGAGAGAACAACTCAAGTTGTTTCTCAGTTAATTACTGTTCTCATTTGCTTCACCCCCTCTCTGAAAATGTCTCTTAATTAGAAGGGGTAGGTACAGTATTGCAGTGACATGTACCGGTTTACAAAGTCAAATTTGTGTTGTTTCCACGGGAAATAAAACCTACCGAGTGTTTCAAATGCAGACCGGTGGTTAGAAACCAGGTCAAGCGATGGCAAATCTGTGCTCCCGGGGGGGCTCTTTGTGGCCAGTATGAAAGGAGCCGATGGGCAGAGCTCTGGCTCTCAGCAGGGAGGTGTCCGTCCCGCAGACGGCACGCCGACACGGGCTGGGGACCCACGGACACCCCGCAGACCTGCCGGGTCACGGGACAGCCGGCCCGACGGGCACCGCTGAGCGGGTGGTAGAAAATCACCTGCTTTCCAAGTCTGCTTTCTAATTTTGGGACCCCGCGCGCCTGGCGCGGCAAGTCGGTGAACCACGGGTGGGAGTGGGTGGTGGATCTAAGGGGACGGCGTGGCGCCGCCCCGCGAACGCGTGAGACAAGCGGCTGCGCGGTGAGAAAGACCCTTCGTGTGCGAGACCCCAAACCCCTCCTTGGGTTGTTTTAGGGAAGGCTGGAGATGTGTTTTGGGAGCGGGCATCTCGCTCCGTCGGGGTAACCGAGGGTGCATTTCACGTCCCTTGAAGACTGAGAGGTGTGGAGCGCGTTAGGGGGTGCTGGGGCAGCAGCACACAGAAGATGGGACATCCCTCCATCCTCCCTGCCAGCCCAGCTCTTTGGCAGAGGACAAGCCAGGGTTGTTCTTTCCAGCAGCTTTCAGAAAGTACCACACAGGGTAGTGTTTTACACAAATCTTGCATAATTCGATGTTATCTGCTCCCAGAAGGGGGAGGGAAGAGAAAGTACTGTGCAGTTCCTTGGGAAAACAAAAGCTGAGTTCGCAGAGAAAAAAACTAACAATAATAGACTAACACATGGAGGTCATAAGGATTTTCTGCCTTCAGCCGCTCCTGAAACAGGAGTGTTGGTCTGCGCGGGAGGTGGGCAGGATCTGCCAGGGAGCCCTCGTAGCCGCCGGCCCCAGGGCTGCTCTCGTTGGCCTCTGAGCTGGGGGAGCCCGTAACCCCCAGCACCCTCCTGTGCTGCCCTGGCCCCCGCTCAGCCCTCGGGACAGGATGGCACATGGGAGCAAACCACACCGAAAGCTTTGTAGGTAGAAGTGGAAGTAGCTCCTAAGCAGGCAGCGGCTGTGCCCTGTTTCTGGGTGGTTTTGAGGCCCTTCGTTGAATTGTCCTGCCCTCTCTGCATGTGTACAGAAATGACCCAAATCTGTGGTTTCTTCCTCGGGAAAAACAAAATCAGATGCAAAGAGAGCGTGTAATTTCCAGCGTATCTTCCAAGCACGCAGCCCGGGAATCAGTGACCGCCTTTGGTCGGTGTGGGAAGCTGTGCAACAAACTGCATCTTTGATGGGTGGGCTGGAATTCCTACGGATGGCAAGAAAAAAATAATAAAAATAGCTGACTGTCCCAAATGACGTTTCCAAAGCCACTAATCCAGCCCCAGTACTGGTAAAAAGCCTATTCTGTGTATGACAATGGGAGCAGCTGGGCATGCACCCTGCTGTAGCCCGTTCAATAACAAGCCATACACAGGGCTGGGGAGGTGCAGCCAAGTGAAGTGGATCATCCGGCAGCGGCAAAGGCGAGGTTATTATTTCCCCGGTTTTTCTGGGAAGGTGAAGGTAGACAAAGAGATGTGCAATACAGAAAGAAAACTGAGGGAGATGAAGAGAGCAAGTTGGAGGGCCAGGAATGAAGTGGACCTGAGATGAAGAGGTGCTGAGGGAAGGATGGAGCAAATTCTGGACTGAAGGACCGAAGCAAATTCTCTGCGTGAGCCTGCTTTGCCTGTTGCTTCCTCTGGCAGCCCTCCTCTATGCTGTGGTGGGGCAGAGGCTGAAGCAACTGCTTCCCTGTGCTTACAGGTTTGCTTTTCCTATAGCAAACACGGTGCTACCCTGGGTGCACTGCCGCAGGGAGGGACACGAAGCAGCCTGGTACCCAACTGAATAGAAGAGCAGCTACATCTATAACTGACTGAGTAGTATTTATACCCTTTAAAACTTACGCATTGTAATGCTGGTAGCTGCTTTTCTGCAGCAGGCAGGTGGGGAAAATCAGGACATCTCTAAGGAGCGCTCCAGTGTGGGTGCCAGGAAGGGTGCCCCGATGATTGCATTTTAGCTCAGTGTTGATAGAGAGAATTCTTCACCAGCTAGGAGGATGCTACTTGACTTTCACCTCCTGGTTTCTAAATGGTTATTTGAGGACTGTGAGCGGCACCAGTGATGTTCAGAAACATGACAAAGGTATAAAACCACCTTGGACTTAATGTCGGGAGTGTTGCCTTGGCAGAGATGAGGTGTAATTAAGCCTCCATTCTCACAAGCCTTTAGCTACCTGCTTCCATTTAGCTTCTAACTTAGGATCAACTAAGATCAAACGTACTGTCAGCAGCCTTTCCAAAGCTGACAGAAGAAAGAGAGCACTAATGTGCCTCTTACGTGAGCATAAGCAGCATGCCTTCACCAGGGTGGGTTCAATTGCAGTAACAGCTCATGATCTTCACCTGCATTACAGGGATGCCCAGTAGCGCTGCCAGCATTTGTGTCAGCGTTTTCTTTATAAACTCCTTATTTTTATTACTTGACTGACAAAGGGCCAAATGCATGTGCTGTTGCCTCTAAGCTGAACAGAAAGATGTGAGGAAGTGTTTTTCTGCTCCTATTAGCTGAAGAGAAGCATTGGTTGGATTTCAAATAAGTAGATCAGATGCTGAAGTTCATGTCAATGGAGGTATGTTGGAGTGTCTGACCTCTGAGTTAACCCCTTTCTCCATACAGGAAAAACAGAGTTTGAAAGTTTGGAGGTGACCAGACTCCGGGGCGTGAGCTGGGCGACGCTGAAAACACAAGGCAGCCATCAGGGCTGGTCATAGACGTGCTATTTCCAAGGGTTTGATGCTTTTGTGTCTGGGGATTGATTCTTCATTGCACTAATGTAATTTCATGTTGCTTCGGTTGCGTGAAGATGTGCTCACGTAGGCAGAACCTGCTCCTCTTCTTTCTGCTCTTCACTAATGTTCTTCTCCCAAATACCCCAGGCACACGGTAGCTCAAAATAAGGGCTCCTCCACTGGTTCCCAGCAAGATGGACCAGAGCACAGCCAGGCTGGAGGGCACTTACTGTAGTTGTCTTCACCTCATTTCATTGGCTGAGTGGAGTAGACTGGACCAGGGTGCAGCCTTGCGGTGTCTTTCCCTTGCACCAGGGACCAAAAAAATGTTTGCCGATCCCCAGGGAAGCGTGCTCCCACCCCAGCCCATCCCCTGACTGGGTATCAGGGCGCTGGGCTTGGTCTCTAGTTTGCATCTGCCTCTTTCCTGTGTCTCCCTCAGCAGGGTAAATGCCACAGCATCAGCTGCGTCTCGTCCTTCAAGGACCTCATGGAGCTTTTGGGGCTACTCTCAAGTCTTCATTCCCTATCTCATTTGACCAAAAGTGGTTTTTGTTTTTGCTGTATATTGTTGCTATGCAACATAACAGCAAGCAGCTGGGTGTGATGTTGGATGGAAAAGAGTTTGTTGCAATAGCTTTAACTGTGATAAAAAACATGTGCTTAATGTTATTTTTAGACTAGTATATGTTAAGAGGTCATAAAGTTTTAATCTAAATACAGCTTTGTATAAACACACAGCTCTCAAGCACCTTAATACTGAGATCAGTACGTCTCTCCAAGTTCAAGCTTGCTTACACAATGGAAAAATCAGAGTTAAATGCAGAAATGAAGAAGTCCTTTCAGATTCCCTTGCTGATTTTGTTTTTCTTCATGTAACACCTTTTTGGAAAGAAAATCATTGCAGTGACTGATGGATGTCGCGGGCCAGGGAGCTGTGCTGCTGGGAGGTAGGGATGGCTGCGGTTCAGGCTGAGGCTCGCAGCTGGCCTCATCCATCCAGGGACCACTCTGTACTGCGCTCATATTCCACTTCTGAGAAATCCCCTTTAATTTTATCTCTTTGCCTCGTCTCCTGCAAGGAAAATGAAGGGTATTGCATGTCCCTGCCCAGAGTCTTTGCCTCTATCAGCCCCCCTTCATGAGTGTGTGTGCACGTGTGCAAGCACGTGCACGTGTGTTAACCCCTTCACACTTGAGCTTGTGTTTGGCAGTTGCACTCCTCCAAGTCAAGCAGCAGTCTCCTATTTTTCTAGCACGCAGCAATCTGGTTGACCTTTCTTGAAACTTTGGACTTAAGCTCAGGTTTCATTAGTTCTAGTGAACCTTATGACCAAGACTTTGCACTTGGGGTTCAAAGATCCTGTGCTAGCAGGTGTGTAAGAATATGGAGACGGCTTAGGTAGCGCCTGAAGATTTGCCTTGAGACGTGGCCCACAGCAATCTCCTCCTATTTTCTCTGCCCTTTCATAGAGATGACCTTGGAGGAATGCAAGTAACATCTTGTTTTACTTTCAAAAAACCAATAGATTTTTATATTTTTTTTAAACAGGACTGTTGCTCTTCATAAACCTTTGAACAGTGGTTTCGTTAATACTTCAACAACTCTGAAGAGAGAGTTTTCAATCTGGAGTTTTTCTAATTTCTAGCTGCCTTCTCTTGACTTCTCTGCAAATCTGCTGCTTGTTTCTCAGGACCATTCTGCCCTCCTCTGTGAGTATCAAAGGCAGCTGCTCTTATTGTTGCGGGTCTTTTGTCACTGGCGGAGGAGGAAAATTTCCCAGTAAACCTCTTGGAGGCAGCAAACAACAGAGAAATGGCTAAAACGCAGTGATGCCGCTTATCCGGAGGGAAAGCCCGAGCACATCAGTCACTGTAAAGCTATTTGTAAAATGCATGCAGAGGCTCAAGGACATTCCTCAAGGTCTGTGGCAGCAGGACAGTGACCTGGCACAGGAGATCACAAATGCTTTAACCCGGGCTGTATGCACCGCCTGCCCAGCTCTGGCTGTATTTACCGTCCAAGCACATCTCCTGCATAATGGCTTTTGTCATTCTCACTACCATGTCTGCCTCAACGAGTTCTCGGAGATTTTAACTTAGTGAAATCATTCCTCTTGTTTCAGAAGGAGCTTGGCTTTTCATAGTATCCCATGCTGTTGTCACACGCCTGAGGGCAGGCATTTCAACTTGTCACTCACCGTGAATGCAGAACGAGCCTGGCTATGGCACCGAGGGGACCCTGCTCGAACTTAAAATCTTAGATGCTTCCCCAGCACAGCTCAAGTCTGTAGGCTACTGGCATCCATGAAGCCGTACAGGCAGAGACGTCAGCCGTCTTCACTTCACACGCGTACCTTTGGCATTTTAATGGCCTCTCAGGATCGGGCAGGGGTGGCAGGGGAGAAGACAGGTTACCAGGCAAGTGTGGGAGTCTGAACCGCAGAGGAGAATGACAGAATACAACATGTCAGACAGATCATCGTCACAAAATTGTATGTATTTTGGGGTGAAATTCACAGAAGTCAGAGGTTTTTACTCACCGCAGGATTCCAGTAAGAGGCAGTCAGGTACACAACACTCAAAAGAACTGGTTTTGACCTCTGCCAATGGACTCAAACGTTTTCTCCTCAAAGGTCTGGATGGTGGCTCCATCACCAGGAAGGCCCTCATCACACAGCCACGCGGGGCGAAATCCCAGCGTTGCTGGTGGTGACACAGTCTCGACGAGCACTGTGAGGACATTTCAGGTGATGCACAGCAATACTTTTCACTGGAGACCACGAGACCAAATTCAGCCCTTCTTATATCACTTCATCCCAAAGGTGATCCACTGGGTTAAAATGAAGAGGAGAAGCAGTACTCTAATGCTGATGAAGCATCTCTTTTTGCCAACAGCCACAGGATAAGAGGTAAATGAAGGCAGGATGTCAACCACTGCTGATCTCTTTCCTTTTCTTGGCTGCTAGGAGGAAAATCTGTCTATCTTGATTTCCTTCTCTTCTCTTAATCTTGGCGGCTCACCGGGGATAGGTTTTGACCGCTGCCTGTTTGCCACCAGCTGCTCTCCCCCCTGACAGCCGAGCGCCCTGTGCTGCTGGCACTGGCAGCCGCGGGGCTAAGTGAAAAGGAACTGCAGTCAGATTTCTGGTCTCCACTGCAGCCCTATACGTATAATGGTTTCTTTCAAATCCATCTTTAAATATACTAATCCAGAGTTTATCCCAGAAGAACAGATCCTGGACTGGTGGACTTAATTCTGAGTCACCAAAACTCAACTGAGAGGTCCCCAAGCAACCCAATCTCAGCTGTTCCCACTCTGAGTGGAAAGTTGGGCTTGATGACCTCCGCAGGGTCCCTTCCAGCCTAAATTCTCCTATGAGGCTTCGATCAGCCCCGTATGGGTCAGTCCAAGTAGCACCAGCGAACTTGCACAGACACTGGGCTGGGCTTTGGTGGCAAACAGCAGCAGAAGACTTCGGAGGTGACCTCAAAATTGCGTTAGGAAATTATAATTAATGCAGTACTGGCAAACTGTGGGATATGATGCATGTTTTCCAAAGACAAGAGTCTGCCACAGGCGTTTGTGACCAGAACTGCTTCAGGTCTAAAGCTAAAGCCCCAGGATCCTTTTCTGGCTGCTGCTTCTGCCCCTTCTGTTTTTTCTAACATCGTTATCCAGGAAGGATTATAATTCCCACAAACAGCACAGGCTTCTTCTATTCCTAGGCCCTTTTAGTTAGACAAAGAAAATTTCAAGTTCAGCAGCATCAGCAGCTTGTACACCATGGATCCTGACGGTCCTGGCCTGGCAGATACCAGCACAGCTCCTTTATGACTGAGCGCAGTTTCCTACAGATCTGTACGGAGACGGCAGGGCAGCACGCTCGGATCATGGGCCTGGCTCGGCTCTCCGGCAGGCAGAGCCAGGAATAAGGACAGATCTGCTGATTCAGGGTCCTACAAACATAGCTGATCTCATTGCAGTGAAAATAGGTCACTAATCACACATGGCCGGTATCCAAAAACTAGCCAGGAAAATTGAATATCTGCTGGCTGAAAACTCTGTTTTACTCGAACGCACAGAAAGAAAGCAGTCTGCTTTAATTTGTTTAAAACAACCACCAGATTATGTGACCAGGAGACGAAGACAGTGAACTCTCTCCCCTGCTATTTTTTTAAGCAGGCAACTCATTTATTGTTCCAGCCCATCCTTCGCTTCCGTTCTCACACACTAAAATAATGTGTAGTTCACAGTTCTGTTTTTAACCTCAGTTACAGCAAGTGGGACTGATTTCTAAAGAAAAAAATTAGCATTAGCCTGTATGTTGATGACACTGATTTCTTTTATAGACTTCTGTCTAGTGAAATGACTGAGCTAGTATTGCCAGAATTAAATCTTTCTAAATAAAAATAGCATCAAGGTTCCTGTTTTTTATAAGAAAAAACCCATTCATTTCTTTTCAGATCATTCTGAGTTTTCTTTTTAAGCTGGTTGCCTGTCCTGACATCCTGAATAATTAAATGGGAGAGCACTTAGATTGCAGCAGGGCTGAGAGTTACTGATGTGGAATAAGTGTACCCTGATGTTACACAATGTGTACGGTCAGAGGGAAAGGCCAATCAATATAAATGAATCCCTTTTTCCATTGGATAAATGCTCTTTCTCTCCGTCAGTAACTGGGGAGAATATGGAAGCTTTATAGAGATAAGATCTGCTCAAATTTTAGATCTGTCTTTGTCTGAGATCAGCTCAGGGATGTTTCCTCTGCTGAGCGTCATGACCTGGTAAGCAGGAGTGGTCTTCACCTTCACTCGTGGACCGAGTGGTGACATGCCCATGTGAAAAGGGTTATTGAAACGTGAATAATTGTTGTTAGAACAGTCAGAGGAGTGGGTCAGAAATGATTACTTTTACACTTGACCAGAAGATCCAAAAGAGGCTGGTTAAAAAAACTGCACGTGCAAGTGTGTAGAAAATTATTTAGTCTATGTGCTCTTGAATATTCTTAAACTATGTTAAAAGAAGGGTGATAGTTGAGAGCGGGGAATGCAAGAGCTGAGACTAGCTCACGGGAGCACTTGAACTGCCTGTGCATTACGCTACAGCCATTAGCTCTGAGGTCGTGTTTTGTTCTCCTGCCACTCGAGCTGGTTCTTGCTGTGTGCTCTGGAGGGGAATTGGTCCTCACTCCTCCCCATCCCCATCATTCCTGCTACCTGCCCCATCTCTGGGTCTGGCCACAACATGCTAAACCTCCCAGGGAGATGTTTCCCACCTGGGCAGGCCCCCTTCCTGGCTACACTGCCCGACAAAACGATTCACAGCAGCCCACACCAGGGAAAAAGAGAGAGCCGAGGAAAATGGCTTGTCCTTCCAGCAACTCAGGGTTTGGGAGTTCAAGTTTTGCCTTCGTTTCTCTCTCACCCCATGGCCAATGATCTCTCGTTGCAAGTAACAGGAAAGACTTTGTGCAGCACACGTGGCCGCATCAGATGATAAGACGTGGTCCTTTTAACCTGAGGGAATTTGTAGCGACTGATGTGGTAAGGGCAGCTCTGGCTGTGCTGTCTCCAGTGGGAAAGCCACAGAACCACCGTCATGCCCCAGTGACATTTCTGCGCAGTACTTACGACGGGGCTAAAGCAAGAACAGACCGTGTCATCACCAGACAGTGCTTAGCTTTTATTTGCAAAGACTTTGTGACTCT
Organism: Haliaeetus leucocephalus; assembly: GCF_000737465.1. NCBI lineage: Eukaryota > Metazoa > Chordata > Aves > Accipitriformes > Accipitridae > Haliaeetus > Haliaeetus leucocephalus. The sequence goes on from NW_010972587.1 coordinate 1,638,042, forward strand.
CAGAGTCTCTCTGTTGGTAGAGGATCCTTCCAGTCCCTTAAGGCTGATATCATTGATTCAGCCCGCAGAGATCAAAGACATTTTTTGACGGATGTTGTGTGACCGACTGGCTCTTACTGGAATCTCATGCTAAGTGAGAACAACTGATTTCTTACACGCTACACAACTATAAAAGTAACATTATGAGAAACATTCATCAAGTGTGTAATACAAGCAGATTTTGAACTCACTGATTTAATAACAAGCTGTAGATGGAAATCATAAAATAACTCACAGTGAGACAAAGGACTAAACAATTCAGATGAAGAACTGAAATCGGATCTGAGACCGGGTTCAAATGCCCTGTCTGTCAGGTTATATTCTGGAGTTAGATCCTTACCTGACACAGATTAAACCTCTCTGCCTTACATCATCTGAAGCATATCTAGAGTAACACGTAATACCCGTAACCTCTCCTCGAGGGTGAACACACTGCAGCAATCAAGGGACCTTCGGCAAAGGAAAGCTCACAGTCCCTCAGGAGGGTCTGCAGGCCCTCCACGAGCAGGGCGGTGTGGCCTTGGGTGAATTAATGTGTATTTTCTTTGGCATGTGCATACATAAGAACATATTAAGCCTCCTGTTTATTTGCTTAGTCAGGCAAGGTCTAAGAGGGAACAGTGGAGGGACGAACAGCAGAAATGTTTGAGCCCAGTGTAACGTAGGAGTAAGTTGCCTTTAGGAAATCTCTCCTGAGCAGTTGAAGAAAGTTAAAGAAGGCAGCTGGAAAGGGCAAGCCCCAAGCAAATTAACCCTACTGGGTGTCCTGCACGGTATATCAGAGCAAACCTCAAATGACGTTCTGGAAACAAATCTCCAGTGCTGACTGCCAAATATATGTACATCAAAAGTCAAACCCTTGTCCATGGACTCACATAACACGGTCTCAGTGGAGTTCATCTTTTCTGCCCTCTTTTAACCCAAAACAAACTTATTGCACAAGACGCTGAATCAGTTCCAACATATCCCGTGTCCTGGGTTGTCAGCCAGATACTGGCAGCTCCCACCAAATTTTCTTTTTCTCTCCAGTATGCACACATTTCTGCACAAACACATTCAAAAGCATTCCCAATTCCAACTTAAACCCACAAATCTGGGGAAATTCTGAGTTAAGCTCATAGTCCATAACATTTGTCTTATCACACAGACTGGTTAAAGCGATTCATCCTTTTATGATCCTTTGATGAAGGGACTTTTGTTAGGAAAGAAATGTGCTCAATTTCATGCTTTGAGCATCTCAGCTGAGTTCTTCATGTTGCCGTAAGACAGAGCAACTTGTTTGTTATCCTAAAAAAGATAAATGTTCTGCCTGATACTGCATTAGCATGTAGTTCTGTAATTCCTGTTCTCCAAGGACCCTGAAATGCTTAATAAATCCTGTCTTGACTCTGTTGCCATGCTTTAGAAGTAGGTAAAGGTTGTTATTTACCTGTTAGCATGGAGAAAGAACATTCCAGAGAGAACCCAGTCCAAAACCATGAGCGGTTAGTAGCCGTGGAGGGAAGGGGGCTGGGCTCCTTCTCTGTTTGCAGAGTTAGACCTTGTACCTGGGAGTTCAAAATATGTTATTTATAAATTGGCAGTGGAAACATTACTGTTTATCTTGTGACAGATATTTTGAGCTTTCAAAAAGGATTAGGAGGATGGAGTCTGGTACAGACTGCATCTCAGGGATTTTTCTGCAGTTTCTTTTGCAGCCTTGAACAAGGTAGTTTGCTGCCTAAAAACCATAAGAAACTGTAAGTGTGGATTAGAACATAAGTAGTATTTTCCAGTTGAATGGGACCCAATCCAACAGATCCTGAAAAGATTTCCTCTGATGTAACGGGATGTCAGCTGGGCTGGCAAGGATAAATTCACCAGAGGTTCCCAGGTTCTGGGAGCAGTGATGCTGGGATATATATTTATGTACAGAGAGGAAAACACCTAGCTACTTTTCTTCTTGCTATTTCCACAGTCTCCAAACAGACAGTGGTTTCTCTGTGGCATAGCCTTCTGCTTCAGACTGCCAAAACCTGCCCTTCGTTGTGAGCCTGCAGTTTTGCATAGACCATCCCTATTTCCATAAAGGACAAAGGATTTGATCAAACTTGGCAACTTGCTTTGTTTACAGACATACTGCTTTCCACTACAGGAGAACCGACCAAAGGTATGGACTGGAAAATTTATGTTTTGAAGAGTTGGATCATGTCTGAACAATTTTATTGTTCATTTTTTGCGTGGTAAAAATGTTAGGTCTTATCAAAACAAACAGCTTTTCCATTGAGATATTAGAAATGTGGTTAAATGTTGCCTTTTAGAGTTTCTAGCTGGGTTTCACCACCTCCCATCCTCATCACTGGGGACACGGGCAACTAAAATAATTGCGAGGGCTCCTCGTGCTGCTGGCCTGTGGATGGGGATGCTGGCTTGCAGCAGTGAGCCGTACCAGCTGCATTTTGCCATGTTCTTCACCACTCTAGGTCTCTTGTTGTCAGCAGCAATGACTGCAGTCTAAGCAGGAACTGCAAACACAGACAAGTTTTACTGAAAAGTTGTCCCTTAGACTCATTCTGGTATGGTCATCTATGTTTTGCACCTGCAAGGAAAATCAGTTTTAAAGGTATAGGGGGTTTTGTTGTTTGTTTTTTTTTCAAATGAAAAAAAAAATAAAGGGAAAAAGAAGCAAGCAAACCCATGCTACAGGCGTTTTGAGCATTGCTCAAAAGCTCTGATTTTGGGGTGTTTATTTGCATTACTATTGCCAGGAATATGGAAACAGGATTGGTGCTGGCGAACTCCAGCTTGTGCGCAATGACTGACACGTCTGAAGGCAAACAGGCAGGTTCCCCCCCCCGATCCTCCCCCCCTCAGAAGCTAATGTTGCTAGAAAGAAACGCTGAAGTGGCTGACACCAAGATGACAAGTGGCACGCCTGGGTATGTAACGTCCAGGAAGATGAGCTGGGTGGTGTGCGCCCGGCTCTGCCTGGCTGTCTGCAGGACGATTATCCGCCTGGCCAAGAATAGCAACGCTCAAACTGCTCTCCTTTTAACTGGGGCTGCCGTGCTTTTATAACCGCTCATTAAAGTTTATTTTTTGCAAAGGGAATTATGATTATGGTTGGTCTAGGAGCAGGACAGGTGATGCTGGGGGACTCGAAATGACACTTGCATTGATGGCGCTGGCAGTCACTAAGGGAATATCAGCCGGTGAGCACCAAGCAATTTCTGCCGCTGCACGTTTCACCCCTGCATTGCCCCCTCCCCTCCCCTGGGCAGGTGAGTTGGGCTCTCCAGCCTGTCAATCTTCATTGACCAACCCGTGTGGCTAAAATGGCTGTCGGGTGGTTTTGCACGTTTCTGAAGGCACCACGCAGCAGTCCTTCCTTCCAGTCTGCGTCGCTGGAGGCACTGCCCGAATCTGACCTGGGACAGGCAGGGATCTCTTGGTGGCAGCAGGAGCCAAAGGCAGAGGTTTTGCCCGAAGCCTAAGAGAGGCTGTTCTGAGAAGGAAGGCACAGGGATGTCCCTGGGCACCTCTGACAGATAGCTGAGACCAGAGGAGAACCAGTCCTACAAGCATGGACGTAATCTACAGGGATAATTCAAATAAGCAAAAGAGCTCAATTTTTCTGAACTTTCCAAGCTTCACTCTTCATCATATTTAATAAATCGTACTGTAGTAATGAAATACCACTAAACAACATTAGGATCTGCAGAACGGTCCTTCTTGGCTTCCATGGAGCTGCTGGCTATTTCAGCAGTGGCTGCTGCAATGATGCTCAGATGGATTACTCTAGCTGGCCATTGGCAACAGCAGAGCATTTTCATGTTGAATTTACAGGGGGAAATGTATTACATTTATTTATTTATTTATTTATTTATTTATTATGGAAGTGACTTGGTTTTGTATCTCAAGTTTGTGCTGTGGGGAAAGGCAGGAAAGCTGATTATGATGGTGGAACTGAGAAGTGTCCCTAAAAGTTAGTGTCTGTTTGGGGAGGGGTGGTGGAGATTACACACATCCCAAAATACGCAGGCAATTTAGTGGCACACACTTGTAGCGAGGATGACAAAGACTTTCACTGTGCTATGCTAGCTGAGGGGATTAAATGTCCAGCTGTAAAGCCTTTTAACTTTGCTTACAGCTTAATATGTAATTGTTTCTTTTCCTTGCAGTGAAGTAACTACCATTGACGTTTTATCCTTCATAAAAAAAGTATCCAATGGCATAGTGATTGGAGCACTTCCCAGAGAAATTGGGGTTCAGATCCCTGATTCAGATCAGGAAAGGCGTGGGACTTGATCCTGGGCCACCCATGACTTCTGTCCACATTGCCATCACCTACTACTGGATGTGAACCCCATTGCTGTCTCCTTTTTTCCAGCTCTGGGACTTCAGTCCAAGAGAAGATTCATGACTAAAGATCCTTAACAGTGTTAAGTATCTAGCTGCCCAGAAGCAGCATGGCATTTCATGCTGTTTGTTTTTAGGTGGCCAACTTTCCAAGTCTCCCCAGGTGCTGCGAGGAGAACTGGGGACTTTATGGAATGTGCCAGCGGTGAAGGTGGAAATGGGAGTTTCCATCCTCCTCCTTGGAGCCTAACTGCGAAAGCCACTTTTGAAGCCTTTGCTTAGAAACTATCTGGAATGAATGCCAGGATGTGTCTCCACTTCAGCAGGAGGCATGGACTATATGTATGTTGTAGTTTAACCCCAGCCAGCAACCAAGCACCATGCACCCGCTCGCTCACTCCCCCCTCACCCAGTGGGATGGGGTGAGAATCGAAAAAAAGGTAGAAATCGTGGGTTGAGATACAGACAGTTTAATAGGACAGAAAGGAAGAAAATAATGACAATAATGACAATAATGACGATAATAATAATAATAATAATAATAATAATATGATTGGAATATACAGAACAAGTGATGCACAGTGCAATTGCTCACCACTCACTGACCAATGCCCAGTTAGTTCCCGAGCAGTGATCTGCCCCCCAGGCCAACCCCCCCCAGTTTATGTACTGGACATGACATCACATGGTATGGAATACCCCTGTGGCCAGTTGGGGTCAGCTGTCCTGGCTGTGTCCCCTCCCAACTCCTTGTGCCCCTCCAGCCGTCTTGCTGGCTGGGCATGAGAAGCTGAAAAACCCTTGACTTGGTATAAACACGACTGAGCAACAACTGAAAACATCAGTGTGTTATCAACATTCTTCTCCTACTGAACTCAAAACATAACACTATACCAGCTACTAGAAAGAAAATTAACTCTATCCCAGCTGAAACCAGGACAATGTATTTATACAGCCTTCACAGAAGCTTGGCTAGCAGGGCCTTGAAGGTTAAAATCTGTTGCTAATGCTTGACAAAGAAGGAAAGGTGAGGCCTCTGGGGGGATGCAAAGAGGGGAGCTTTGCTAGCAAAACTAGCAAATAGATCAATACAAACATGCTGATGATCACATTTGCCAGGTGCAGAGGAAGCAGCCATAGGGCTTATGGTGATGAACACTTGTACAGAAGAAGAAGAAGGAAAGGTTTTAGCTCAACGGATGGCCAGGGAGGGGCACCTCTTGGGTTTGCCGTTGCTTTGACCGATGCCCGTCAGCATCGTTCACCCCAAAGCTGGAGCCCAGATGCCCAGACCAGCAGGTCGGGAGCATGCATGCGGGTGTTATGGGGAGCGGAGAGGAGGGGGCCCCCCCAGTAGCTCCCACGGAGACCCAGCGTGGGCAACCACAGCCTCACGAGATAAAACTTCAGGAGGACCACAGCAGGATTTTGTGCAAGGCTTTGCCCCTAGAAACCCTGATTTAGTTCTCACGCTTAAACAGCCACCTCGCTAAGACCTCTGTGTGGCCATAAATGCTATTTGTGCTCCGTGGTGGCAGTAAATGTCTGCTTTCGGCTTGGTTTAGTGTGGCTGAGGTGCACAGAGGAAAGAACTGAGAAAATAACAGGTTAGCACCCGACAAGAGAACTGTGCTTAAGCAATAAGGCAAAACTGATCAGCTGTGGACCAAAATGTCACGGTGAATGTGCAGCACAGGCAGAGGGACTGGACCAATGGTGCGGATTTGATAAAACCCTCATTTATTTGGTAATTATCCTTCTAACCGTATGGAGGCAGTTTGAAATACCATCACATTTTTTCTTCTTTTTCTTACACTTTTTTACTGTGTATGATCTAGAAATAGATACAACAGCAGGTTTTTCAAATGATCATTTCACAGTAAAAACTTGATCTGGGCACTTACCTATTTGCTGGAACATCCGCAAGCAGCTAATTTTTTTCTGTCTGCAGCCACTTGAGCACAGGCTGATAAACTAGAGTGACTGTATTTTGTCACCATAGATTTGCATGTTTTTTTTGGCCTGCCACCTGAATTTTTTTTTAAGCTTGCTTTGTGCCTAAAAGTAAGCACTTTAATTCCCTTTAAAGCCTGAATAAAATCTTTTCAACTAGGTTTTAGTTACGGAGGTGGGTTCTTGTACAGAAATATTTTGAATATTTGTAAATATACCATTTTAGTGTCAAGTGATGAATGAACTTTCTAACTGGGCAGTGAAATGTCCCAGGACTGAGCTGCCATAGGCGTTAAGAGCTGCCAGAAAGAGCAGCCCACAGAGGTCAGTTGGACCGTGGGGCTGCTGGGGTTTGTCCTAACCCCCCAAACCGCTGTCGGGCAGGAACCGTTCCCCGTCTGCGCTGATGTCAATCAGAGCCAACGTTGAAGATATAACTCAAATAGCCGTGACCTGAGAGGATGAGGAGGGATGTGCTAGGGAGATGGCACATTTTGTAAGGCATCAGAAAATAAACCCCAACTCGCTGCCTTGCGGTCCAGTTGCTCGGCAAGCTCTCCCTGCCGGCGCTCACCGGCAAAGCTGGAATGGCCGTCACCGCTGTGGGGCAAGGAAAATGACAGTGCAGCACTGGAAGGGGTAAGCTGGAGGCTTAAAATCCGACCATTTCTAAGGGAGATGCACCAGTGTGACAGGGCCTCAGATGTTGCCAGTAATTCAGGGTTTTTATCGGGTCCATCCTTCTGCCCAGAGAGGCTTGCCTCCCTCCATGCCTGCTTCCCACCAGTGAAAAGCACCAAGCGAGGGTCTTGGAGGGAAGAGCTGCCAGTGCGTAAGAACCAGAGGGGGCTTGTTTTCCCCATTTATGCTTTGTTAGGACCATAAAAAGGGGCAGGAAGGTGGGTTGGGGCATCCCTTGGTGCAGAGCTCCCCAGCCAGCCAGACCTTCCGTGCGTCCGGAGGTGCAGCGGTTCGTCTTGCCTCGCTTCCTTACCGAGCAGTAACTCACACGAGCAGCAACTCGCACGAGCAGTGGGGTGGACACGGGATGAAGAATGACATAAAAATGCTGGAATTTTTTAATTCTTTTCCATACCCGGAGTTGCAAGCACTATGATTCCCTTTCTGCGTAACAGCATCCCATCGGTGACCTGGTCACGCGCAGCAGCCTTCATCAAATTTCAGCACTCGTTACATGATTAAGCACCGGTTTTGTTTGTGCCTACTGATGTTATTCCCCAGCCGTACGGCTGCAGCTGGGATCGATGCAGACCTGACCCTCCCTGGCTCAGTCAGTTTATGTGGAGGGTGCTTTGCTGTGAAGCCCTTGGCCTGCCAGGCCACAAATTTATTAACATACAAGTTATGTTATCGCAGTTCATTTTATCATGTTTGACCACTTATTCGTGTTATTGAATTTCATTTTTTCTCCAGGCACTGGGAAACAAAGGCAAATTCCATGAGGAGGTGATAATTCAGGGATGGTTTGAAACTGCTGTACTTCGAATGTGTTGTCACGCTGTACCTTTACCTCAGGTGTCCTTTTTTTACTAACTCAGTAACCTAAGTAAATAACATGAGAAAAACCCCCTGTTCTTACATTGTGTCTCCATCTAAAATTACCTTTAAGATTTCTTGTAAAAACCTACAATTTAAGTACACTGTTCAAGCATGGAAAATAAGAACCCTCCGCATGCAAGGGGAAAGCAGATTAATCAAAAGCAATAGAAGAGAAATGTGTTCCTATTTTTTTGCAAAGAGGTTACTGACTGCCAGCTTTAGAGCTCTTCCCCAGGATTTTCAAATTTTAAAAAATTCAAAACCATAATAAAATGTAATTTTGGAGTTTCTGTTAACATTAAATTTTGGGAGTATTTGTTGTTCTGGATTGGACAAAATAATCTGAAATAAATTGTTTTCAATTTTAGCTTAGATTTCCTTACGTTGCGTTTTTAATTTCAAAGTATTTGAAAATGGCAGAATTAAAAGTTCCAGCCTGATGTGTTTCCACAGTGATCTTAATGCTTTATTTTCATTTGCTTTTCAGAAGAAATTTATTCAGAATCAGCCTCTTCAGACATTGTGGTTACAACCAAGGGATATTTCCAGACATGAAAACATTGTCAGAAAGTTTTTGCCCAGCTTTTTTCCTATTCCTTTGAGCAATACAGCTATGACTGCAAGAGCTGACACCGTCAAAACTTGCAGGCAGGTGCTGTGTTTGTACTGGCCTCTTATCGCTCGTGGCTTTCCAGGCTCCCAGCTGGTTTATGGCCGAGCGAGGAGAGCACAGAAAGTCAAGGCTGTCAGTGTCATTAAAAACAACATGAAAGTCATGGTATCAGTGAGCCACCAATCTTAACTGCTACCTGTTGACTTAGAGCTTGCTTTCTTATCAGGGGCCAGGAGACACCTGGGTTATTCTCCAGTTAAGGAAAAAACCAGGTTTGGGGAGAAGAGGGAAATTCAGCACAGCTCACCTATTGCCATAACAGGAGGTAATTTGGTTATTTGGGTTGTGGAGGTAAATTTATCTTTAAAAGAAAAAAAGCAGGGTTGATCTTGATCCCTAAAAAAAAAAAAAAAGTTTGGTTTTTTTTTTTAATTGCCTATGTTGGCCAAAAATCAAACAGAAAAAATAAGGTTCCAGGCTGTGTTAGATAACTGTGTTTGTGAGGCAATAGGTGAAATTCTGCTGAAATCACTTCCCGGGGGTGGGGGGGTGGGGGAAAAAATCCCTGTCAGGTTTATTTTAGTGGTCAGTCACTCTAGCACAGAAAGTATAAAGCCTAAGAAGTGAGCACAGCAGGCGAGGCTTAGCTTGAATACCTGAAGCAGCTCTCAGCAGCAAGTGGAGTGAAACTGGAGAGCTGCCCAGGCAGCGTGGTGGTGGCAGCTGCCCGGAGGGAGGAGAGGGCTGGTACAGCCAGGGCAGAAGTATTGCTAATAGATCATTAAGCGATGACAATAAATGATGCAGTTGTGAACGGATTGCTGGAAAGTAGTCTGGGAAAGGAGCCTCTGACTGCAAAAGCTGCCTTGAAATTGGAGTCATTTCACCAAAACCAGCTAAATCTGTGTTTCATGTGAATTACAGACATGATGAAGCCAGAGCCCAGCGGCCCGATCTCCCACAGCCGATGGGAACCTGGACGGCTCCCGCGTACCTGGACAAAACCAGAGAGGCTGCAAAGGTGCGAACTGCCAGCGCTCTGCTAGTCGGAAAAAAAGGAAAAACTGCATGTTCTCAGACCTGCTTGCGCTCCCGTGCATGTAGGAGGACATAGGACGTGTCCTCCTGCCCACCCTGGACCCAAGCGAGCCTGGTGCTGAGCCGACTGCTCAGCCCCTGCCTGGTGCTGAGCCGATGCCCTCCGTCCCCGAGGTCGTGGGTCTGCCTGTCCCAGCTAGGTGAGGAATGCTGACTGCCTCTCGCAGCCTGGATTTCAAGTCAAGACAGCCCAGCATGAGGCGGTTGTAGAAAGACAGCTTGTTTTTGAGAGAAACGGTGATGCCAGCTCCGGTCGAACCTGCCACGCTGCCCGCTCCGTGCAGGCACGCGTTGACAGCAGCTCGCATGGGCTCGGGCACGCAGTGCGTACCTGCACGCTACGACTTATTTTAACTTCTGATGGGCAGCAGTTTCCCATTGCAACACTTAGAGGAGGTGTGGTTTGTTTTTCTCTTATTTTGCCTTTTGTGAATACATTTCAAATAGTGAAACCCACACCCGCTGTTACTACACAAGGCATAGACATATGTGTTTAGCATCCCTTACAGCAGCCCCTGAGCCCACTGGAGGTACGCACCATGGTCCGTGGCTTCCTATGTGTCAGAAACCAATCAATGCCTCTAGATAGGTGTACTGAGGCAGCGTACTTTGTTTATTTGTAGCTTATTTCAAATCCAGCAGTGCTTCTTCCATATGATTTTTGTTGAGCAAAGAAGAAAAGACACCGCAAATGCACAGCATTATGTCAATTTGGTTCCTCTTCTGGGAGGAGGACAGCTGGCTTCTCAGGAAGTTTGTGCATTGCTCTGAGTAGTCACACACTATGCTATGAAATGTCCACAGTCAAATAAACAAAAAATATTTAGATAATTGATTTTTCTTTGCTTGTTTACTAATTCAGCTTGAACAGCTGGAATTGTCATGTACAAGCCTACGTTCTTATTTCATGTTCAAGTAGCGTAGCTCCATCGTGATGAAGGGAGCCCAGCTGATCTACACCTCACAGAGATCCAGTCCACCATGGGGAACCCCACGCCACGGAGTGGGGATGGTAACACCCCCACGCAGCGCATGGTGCTGGGACCCCAGATTTTCAAACTGAGCTCGCTCTAGGGCTGAGGTCAAAGTGGTGCAGAGCACTCTGGCCCTGATCTGATGGATTAGCTTTTGCTGGATTAAGTCTCTCCCATACAGCTTCGGATATCCTCTGCTGAACAAACAAATTAAAATTACTAGACGAAAAGTACAGAGATACTATTCTTGGGCAATGCATGTATCCTAAAATTGCACCATGGAGCCTATCTAGCTATCTGCTGCTGGGTGATTTTGTTTATGAAATAACTCAAGGAAAAAAATAAAGCAAGAGATCAATGTAATTCCAGAGCTAGTGACTAATACACACACACATAATTCTGTGGTCTCATAGGAAATCTGCCTTTACTTAGTCTAAGATTTGGCAGTAGGTAAAAAGAAAAATATTGTATCAGTAGAAAACGCCCAAACTGTGAGAAAAATCTGTCTTCTGATTACTAGCAGGTCTGCAAATGATAACAGACTCTTTGCTTATGTATTATATCCCTGTTGAGGCACTAGGGTCCCCTTTTTTCTTTCAGGCCAGGTCACCCAGTTTCATGTTTCCTCTTCTTCTTGCAGATGTACTTAGCTGAAGGCTTTGGAAATTTTCATATGGCAATTTAAAATCCTTCTTTTATTCTTTTAGATACTCTTGCTGTGGATTATGACCTTGCTCCAAGAATCCTTGTTTTATAGCAGTGTATCCTGAACAGTATTTCACCATCAGCTGAGGCACTTAAGTAATAAGTAAATTATTACTTTATCAATCCTCCCTTCTAGACTTGGCAGCTTGTGCTTTCAACATCACCATCCAAGTCTGCTGCTATTAAAAAGACCCCACACTGAACCCTCTGGTGCTTCACTAATACTTTCCTTCTAATCTGGAAAGGCTAATCTTGTTTCTCATGCTGGGTTGAAGACAGCTTCTGTTCTCAAATGTCAAGGAGCCAGCTCAGCACACCTTCGGCTTTGAACTGCTGGACTGGAAACGAATCACTGCGCTTCTGAATTTATGGGTATGGGAAGCCTGACAAATCATTGTCTCCTTTTTGATCAACAGTATCCCCAGGACTTTAAAGTAGTTCGCCCTATGTATATCTTATCCTGCTACCCGGAGCTCAGTATTTACCAAATGTTCATGAAATGCTTGCTCCACCTTGAGCTCTAATTTAGCATCTGTTTTTTATTGTTCCTGAGTTGGATGCCACACTGATCCTGGCATCCTGAATCGCTTTATGGATACAAGAAGGGGTTTTGTAGTGTGTAGTCTCCCAGATAAAAACATGGGGACAGCAGTATTCAACATTTAGAGAAATCTGTGATCCCCTGAACCACAAAAGGACAGTCTGACTGTAACAGGGACATATATGATTATTCACTTTTTGTACTGGGGAAGGACTCCTTGAGCAAGGTGGGCTTTGCACTACAGTAGACACGAACACCTTCCTGTAACTTTTGTTAAGAATTAATGTTACGGGCCAGTGATCTCAAAATTGCCATTGGATTGGGGCGCTGGGTCCCTGGTGTCTTTTTCAAAATCCTAGCCAGATTATGGTGGATATGGTCCTTATACTCCTGCAGTATCTCAGATCTTCTGTCAAAGGGCTGGGCCCCGCTGTGCTCAGCACCATGTAAAAGGGGAGCAAAAAGTAGGTGTCTGCCCCAGGTCACCCACAGTTAATTCTAGGATAAATCTGGTTCCAGACGTTGTGAGACAATTCTGACTTGTTTTTAAAGAAAAACTGTTTCTTTTTCATTCAGACCAGCACTCTGAAAATATACACATTTCTAGCCTTTTCTCGCTGTATATAAATTATAGGATATACTTTATAAGTAATATGCTTTAGCAATGCAGTGGAAATAACTTCCTGCTTTAGTCACCTTAGAAATGGCATGAGCAGCATCTACTAATCCTTCCTTGTCCAGATATTCCAGTTATTCCAAAAGCCCACACTCGACTTCAGTTCACAGGTCTCCTGTGTATTACTCCCTTTCATCAAAATGGCATTTTGCCTGCGTGCTGGTGTATATTTCAGAAACTGTGACAGCTGGATGCGGACAAATGAGAGAGGATGCTTTCACAACTGCATGTAGGATGTTTTCTATCATGTAAAGGACTGACCCGTCCCATCAGTTGTGGGAAAAGAGCAAAGCCGAGGCAAACTGGAGAAACGTGAGTATGGGTTTTGACTGTGAAGTGCCTCCTCTCCAGACCTTTTCCTGCTGATACCTGAGCTCGGCTGGAGCCCAGGGCAGGAGCATCCTGCTGCCCACGTGCCACCAGCCCCAGCCCCGCACCTTTCCCAGCACTGCGTTGGTTTTCAGCTGTGTAGATGAGGGAGGAGCAAGGAGAGCGGCACAGGACCTGGCTGGGTACCTTCTATTATATTTTGTCTTTTCATACAGATCCTCACTTTTCTCACTGATGGCTTTTCCTCTTGTCCCCAGAGACTTTTTTCCTGTTGGTCTCTGTTGGCCGAATTTGCAGGTCACCTCCTGCCCTGGAAATATTGCCAGGGCTGCAACCAAGGCTGCACCTCCTCAGGCAGTCCTTTCATGCCCCTGCGGTGATACTGGGAGGACTGGGAAGGGCAACTGCAGTTTCTGGTGTTTTCAAGTTCTCCAGTGCTTGTTCTATTATTTTCCCCCCGTACTACTATGTCCTGTTCAACAGGACACAGATCCAGTTTCCTGGACTGTGACGCTGTCTTTCCTTTGGTTTCCATGACAGGGACCTAACTCAATGGCCACTCTTGTAAGAAAGGTCCCCACGTGGGGATCACAAAGGGGTTGCAAAGGAGGAGAAGAACATGGGAAGATGCTGCCTGCCCAAGATTTGTCACAAAGCACTATTTCCTATGCTGGCTTTCAAAATAGCACATCTGTTACCTTGATATCCACACCTTAAGTGCACGCTGGGAGAGGAAAGCCCTTCGTATATTAGTGTGTGTGTCAGTAAGGTGAACTCTGGGATTGCCCTTCCAAACCAGAGGAAAAAAAATGTGGCTTTGAAGCCCATGTCCTACGGTTTCACTTGTCCCTTCACCACACTTCAGTGAGGGTTTGATTGTTGCCCCTCTCACAGTTGTCTCCCAGGTACCCCGTACAATTAGATATAGATCTGAGTCAACACACTGCACAGGTCCACCCAGAGCATTTTACAGGTCCTGGCCAATTAAGAAATGCCACCACCTCTGGACAGAGAGTAGAAGACAGAAATCAGCAAATCTCACACTAAGGGAAGCAGCAATTCCAGCTTATCTTTAGAGCAAAGATCTCAGAGGGTTTGCATATCCCAGCAGGACACACAGAAATTTGGTGCCCTAAGTCCCAGCCAACGCAAACACAAACACACACTGCGATGGAAGGCACCAGGTCAGCCACGCTGGAGATACCTCCTTATGGGTTTGAGGTAGGAAATAGGGTGGGCAAGCTTGTTAGACGTGTCCTTTTCCTGAGAATCAAGAGATGATTGCAGGCTCCCCAGTGCCCATGTGGCACCTCTTGTACAATCTTCCCGAACAATAATCCTAGCAGTTAAACATCTTGCGATACTTCTGTAGACTTCGGTTTCCATCACCACAGCGGCCGGTGTCACCGGCAGGATCCAGCGGCCATCCCAGGTGAGTCACCCGGCTGCTCCAGCGCTGTGTGTCTGGGCTCACCCTGCTGAAGTGGCACTAATTACCCCGCCGGCATTACGCAAGGGGGTATTGCGCACTAAGTAGAGGGCAGAGCGCTGATTACATTGCGGGGATGATTACAGGAGCCTTCTCAGATATCCACCTACCCACAGGTGTATTCACCTGCCGCTGCTGTATATACCTGCAGCGCATCAGCAACGCCGCGATGAGCTATTTAGGGTGCGTGGGAGCCTCCCAAGGCTGCTGTCAGCAAGCAAAGCCAAGCAGCACCTTGCCTTCTCCCGTGGGGATGCCTCCTCAGCTCTATTCATCTAAGTGCTGTGTCCTTATGGCTGAAATGCTCTGGAAGGTCTCCAGCCCTTTGCCAGGAGCTGGTATTGCAGTGAGTTAGGTCACCCCAGCGGGGCAGATGCTTCACACGGCGATACGGGACTGCGTCACCCCACGGGGCTTCCCCCAGCCTCCGCTCTCCTTGCCCCTCTCAGGGAAGCTAGCAAGCCGCCAGGCTGCCTGAGAAAGCTTTTGCTTTCCTTAGTCATTTCCTTTGGACCAGAACTTCTCGGCGCTTCCCCAGCTCCCTGCCCAGCTATAGCTGGGAAGGCCATAAATGCAAACAAACAGGTTTATTTTGCAAGTATTTCATTATTCTGCAGCATTTGATTGAAGCAGCATTAAAAATATATCCCTAGTGCTAGGAATTCTTTCCTCTCTGTTGTCAACAACATATTTTTAAAAGAAACATTCCAGGGTTGTTTTTTTTTTTTGTTGGTGTGATCGCCTTGTTTCAGAGTTACTTAAGTAGGAAAATATTTCCCTTGGAAGGGATCCAAGCCCACAGAAGTCAAGCAGAGTCTCTCTGTTGACTTTAAGTGCACTGTGGACTAGGCTGCTGTAAACCCCTAAACCGAATACATCGGTAAAGACCAAGGCACTGTTGGGTTTAATGAGACAAATATGGCAGGAGCTGTGATGGTGAGCAGCCCTGATCTTACATTAGTGGCGCGGAAGAAGAGCTCTCTGGACAGTGGGCATTTATGCGGTTAATTGATGGCTGGATATTTATAGCCTGGCAATGATCTTTTTAAGGCACCAGGCACCAGGCATGGGTTTTCCCGTGGGGAAGGGAGAGGGGGATGGAGTGGAAGCGGTGCTGATAGCAGTGGTGGGGATGCGAGATGGTTTCTCCCCTCGCTGCGAGCTTTGGTCTCCTTCTCCCCAGCTTCACTCCCCCAAATATTTGGTGTTTCTGCACAAAGCTGTGGCAAGGCACCGCCGTGATTGCTTATCTGTTTGTGCCATGCATCCCATGTGCTGATGGAGGTACCTATGCCTGGATTAAGGAAAGCAACATTATGGCTCCCCGTTTTGAAAAGGTTTGTCCCCGGGTGGTACCAAGTGTTGAGACTCCTACGGACACTATTTGGAGCCTCGTATCCTCCGTTTGCTGATGCTAATTAGAAAAGCAGCTCCAGCCCTGCACACCCAAACACTATTAATGCAAAGGGAAGCAGAAGGCTTGTAAGACACCAACAAACATTTTGGTGGTTGCATTTTTCCCAACGCTCAGTCTCACTGGAGATAATAGAAAAACCAGAGAGTTATTCTGAAGGAAGAGCTGTCATTAGCTCTGATGAATACTGGTGATTAGGACCAGCTTTGATCCAGTGCTGGAAACCAATCACGGTTAAGATCTCTCCTTAAAAAAGAACTTATTTAATGTTTACATAAAAACGCCACATAAAAATAAATTGAATCTAGCCTCTGGAATCATACCCAGAGTATCTGCCTTGGAGTATACGTTTACCTCCTGAGAATTCATACAGTAATTAGATGAATGTGCTTAATTAATCACATTTCCTGTGCTGAAGAGGTTTGATGGAAAACATTTGCTTCCATCACTTTATTAAAGCATTATTGAGTGTTGCGCTTGTCATGTGTTCATCACCAGCCTTCTCGCCAATTAATCCTGACAAAATGAAGTTTACCAACAGCAAAGTAAGCCAGCGCTCACACAGTCACTTTGCTGTAGCTTTGTGTACATGCCTTCATGCCTCTAGGTAATTACTGGATAATTGAGAGCAGAGTCTGTTTAATCTAAAATGAGATATGCTAAATATAAACCATTTTCACTGCCTGATTGATACTGTTTTAATAGGCTTGGTATCATCTACTGCCATGGACATGTAATGCATGATTACCTTTATTTATTGTATGTGTTTATTATCAATTTTAAAGTCAAAATATGATTTGCCAGCATGGTTACTATACCTGTGAAGAAATTATTGCTTATTTAATATTTTTCCCACACACCACACCTGAATTAAACCATAGGTATTCAAAATCAGAGGCCTGAAGATAAGATCTTAAACCTTTTCAGAGGCACTTAATATTTGGCCTCAGCCACAACTTTACTGAGAGTCCATGTCCTGGGAGCCAGCATCCGATGTGGGGGCAGGGGTACCTGCTGGAGGACTGCCGGCAGTTTCTGGGGCTCAGGAGGGGACACAGCAGAGACCTTCCCACTGCAGAGCAGGGATGGGAGCAGAGGAGCTGGATGGGGCAGCAGAGCTGGGGAGAGACCTGGGAGCAAGTCCCAGTGCTGGACCCCACCAGACGAGCTTGGGCAGGGACATCCATGCCATGCCATGCCATCCCATCCCATCCCATCCCATCCCACGCCAGGAGCAAGCACAGACCTCGCCGAAAGGAAGCGCAGATGGTGAGAAGGGTGGGAAGCGGAGAGAGAGGCATCCCTTGAAACACCATCACCAATGCTCGTGACTTGAGTCTCCTCCGAGAATGGGAGAGTTGACCTGTGCCTGCTCCTTTCTTTTCTCTCAGGCCACCAAAAATGACTGGGATGCTCCACCTCCCGCAAAACAGTGGCCGAGTGGGATGGAAGCTACCTTCTGCCAGTGCTGGGAGCTAAATGACTCTCCAGGACTATACACCAACCCACTGTCCGAGCTGAGACTAGTTAGGAGTTGCTAACGCTAAGCTGCAGAGAGAATAAATCAGATCCCATTGACTGCCTCTTAATCAGGCTTGCACTGCTATGATACCGAGGCCATCTTTCTAAGGGGTCTTCCCTTCTGACCACCTAAAATATTAGGCATGCAGACAAATATTAATGAATGCAAAGCAGTTTCCCTATTCTACCAACTGTCCAGTCCCAAGAAGCCTCTTATCGTAGAAAGCAGCTAGCTGTCATAAGCACTTCTGCTTATATAGTCATTAAGAATGGAAATGCTTATTTCCATACAAAAATAAAATGCTTACTTACTGGTGGGCAATCAGATTTTGCTCTTCCCTCTGCCTTACTGCAAGATTTTTGTGTTACAGCTCAGGCATTTTTATTGCTGACGCATTCATAAAATTACTTACAGTATTGTGCTTAGCGAGATACCCTTTGTATATGAGTCTGCATTTCCAGCAATTACACAGAGCTACTACAGAGATAATTTTTAACCATTTTTTCTTTCTTTTTTTCTTGTAAAAAACTAAACCTAGATTTGGCTGGAAAATATTTGGCAACAGTTTGACATTTTTGATAGAGTGCTTCTGTGTTCATAATAGTGTTTCTTCCAAAAGTCCAGGTTGCTGTTTGAAGGCAACCTGGACTAAAAGTTTGCAGCGAGCTTTAGTAATGACTCCTATATACATGCCCTACCTTGCTACCCTCTCTGTAACTCACAGACTTATTCCCCAGCTTTAAAAACCTTTTCAGAAAGGGGAGATACAGGCCAAAGGGTGGTTGATTCTCTACAAAACCAGAGAAAGAGCTGAAGAGGGAAGACTGTGCCGCCCTGCCGTTGCCCGTCCCCTTCCCTTCTTCTGCACTGCTAATGGCAGGGCTGAAATCCTGCTCAGTCTGTTTGGTTAATCATACAGCTGGGCATGCTCTAAAACCTTCAGAACTCAACAAAAAAAAAAAGATCTTAACGCTTGGTGAGTTTCAGATAAGTCTCCTTTAGCATTTGGGTTTGGAGGGCTACGTGTTGGCGCAGTACTCTCAGCTTGTACTGCTAAACCAAGTGAAAACACACCTAGTCTACTCTCAATACCTAGTGAGCTCCTGGAAGTATCCTAAAACACCCTGGAAATACTTTGGATAGACAAATTACCCAAGAAACAGTAAGCACTTGCCACTGAGGGGAATGGGAACATCGAAATGCGTGAGGTATAAACTCAGCCCCTGGTCTTACAGCTAGAGAGTCATCTGCTGGAAACGCACGCTTCTGTGTAATACAAGTAATAGGGGAACCCTGTATAAACTGTATCAGCCCTTTCAGCTCAGTTAATTGTTGTTTAAAAAATAAGAAGAATAAATAAAATAGGAAATCTCATAAGTTTATTCTTTTTTCCTAAATTTACCTGGCTGCTTCATTAGGCACCCGTGCTAGGCATCCCCCCGGGAGAGGCTGCCATTTGGTACAGAAATGGCATAGAGCAGGGGGTGGTTTGGTCCCTGGCCAAGTGAAGAACCTGGGTGACCCTAGTTGAGGATTCACTCAAGAGTCAGTAACAAGCTTTACCTCTACATGAAAAAATCTAGACTCCATCAGGGACAAGAGAAGTGAGTGTAGTGGCAAATAGCAAGAGAGAAGGGGCCGCTCATAGGAAGTAAGAAATATGGAAAACACCACCGCAAAGGTTAGGATGGGAAAAGCCTGTGATCACCTTGGATGCTATTAGTAAATAAGAGAGGGAGGAACTCACAGGCTCCTTAAGGCCCCTGTGGAAGAAAAGCACTGAAGCACATGCTCCAAACTATACAGGTATCTACACGCTCGCTATACCCAAGGAGTAGGTGTCCCTGCACACTACAACGTTGCTAACTGCACTCAAATTCCTGGCGTGAGTCCCCCATCTGATACCAGCGTGGCTGTGCACGCACTTGCTTTCTTCCTATCTGAGGAAATTCTTTTGCAGAAGTCCTGAAAGGTGCCAGGGCCAGGGCTACTGCTGAGCACAGGGCACGAGTGGCTGCCAGCATCGCGGCTGTCTGCATCTCACCTGCCTGCATCTCTCCT
>NW_010972587.1:1657364-1698359 GCF_000737465.1 Haliaeetus leucocephalus
CCGCCTGCCTCCCCCCTGCCTGCATCTCGCCTGCCTGCGCAGAGGTGCGGGAGCGAGTCTGCACCTGCAAGCCGTCCAGACCTCAACTCCTCCACGCAGACCCGCCAGCAAGGGTGCCAATTAGTGCCAACAGGAGCTTATTGAGTGCTGAGGCAGGCTTGCTGTTGTGCAATTGCTGGGAAATGAAAACAGCCTGTTCCTGCAGGGTTTTTGGTTTTTTTTTTTTTCTCTTTTTTTTTTTTTTTTTTTGTATTGTATGGTAACTACAATTAAATCTTTCTTGGCACGGCATTTCATTTGAGAGCTCTTTCCCTATATGACTGCTCTGTATCCCTGTGTGAACTACTTGATATTTCATTACATAAATAGGCTTCATTTGCAGAAATGATGCCCTGCTGGGAAAAATCAAATGCTTGAATTACAGGTATTCTGCAGGGGGGAGTCTGTCCTCAGACGGCGAGATCAGGGGTCAAGACCTGCCCACAACTGCTGGGCTGGAGCAGTTACACTGAGAGAAAGATTTATTTTTAAAAGCCTATTTTAAGAAAAAGGCTTCTGGGTCTAATGGGGAGAATAATCATTGCTCGAGACATGCCTGAGCCATAGAAAGCCAAGGACACTGGTTGTGGTGGAGCCAGCTGTGGGAAGACCTTGAACAGCAGCCGCTGAAATAAGGCGTGAGTTCGTCTGCAAACACCTCCCCAAGTTCATGACCCAACTTTCCTGCCTGTGTTTAAAATATCACAAGAACTACCTGGGCTGAGTGGATTTTGGGTTGACAAAAAACAGAGCAGGGACTTCATGGCATGTCCCGTTCTTTCTCCTTCCCTCCAGACAACTCCTTTCTGGGGCACTGCAGGATTTTTGTGCTTGACCCAAGCTGAGCAGAACTAACAGCAAGAGAGCTTGGAGGAGTGTTAACAAATCTCACCCACTTCCTACCTTCCATTCCTCTCCTGGTTTTGTGCTATAAGGACTCATACTATTTTTTCACCTGGTATGGGATTCACCTAACCAAAGTCAGACATTTACAGCGGGCTCTGTACCTGGGCTACTTATCTAAAGTGCCTCTACGGTCAGAGCAGACACAGAGACGCCCATGGGGCTCATGGTATTCTAAAGTACGTCCAATACAGGTCAGATGAATTGTGCCCTAGAACTGCCCACTTGTCTCCATTGATTTGGACAGGGGCCTGGAGCTACTGGCTCAGACGCTGTCTGCCATGACTAAATTTTGGTCAGAGGAATCCACACTGAAGTCCTTAGCCTGTAAGTCTTATCAAAATATCTGCACTTGCTGCTTATGCAATATACATATTTATGTCTACACAGTGACCGTCCTTGGGATTTTGTGATTTCCAGGTAGCAGGGATATTACATATCAAGGTCATAGTTTGCTTTCCTGCATAAAATATTAGACAAGGAAACAAAACAAACCTTAGCCTTCTGATATTAAGCCCCCGCAAATCCATAATCCTTCTTTTCCAATAGTAATGCAACATATTTTCATTAATGCTTAATACAAAGAGATCTAGCCCATCAGGCCAAAGAGGCTTGGTCGTGCTCACATGCAGCGGGGCCATGGAGCGTAAATATTCAGGCTGCCTGCCTGCGGTCTGCTCTGCCCGTCAGCCCTTCGACAAGCACAATAATCATCAGTTCAGTCCCATCCCGCTCAGCTGAGACTGAAAACTGTTTTCATGGGTTGGGTGCTCGGTAAGAAGCCGGCTCACAGCTCCTCGCTCCCGCAGCCAGCGCTGCCCAGTCCTTGCCAGGCACCCTCGGGTGCACGGGGAGACTTGGAGCAGAGGCAGGGAGCTGTGAAAATGATAATAAAAAGGTCTGTAGAGAAGGACCATCGGCCAGCGGGTTGGATTTTGACAGCCTTGAAGTGGATTAGCCCTGGAGTAGGCTCCAGGGTGGCAGCTGACGGAGGCTGGTGCTATTTATACCTGCATCTCATTTGCACCAGGGAGAAGCCACGTGCCAGTGGCGAGAGACGGGAGCCTTTCCGTAGTGCTTTGGCTGCTCCAAAAAGCAAACTGCTTTAAGTCAAGGAAAAAAGAGAAGGGGAAGAAGAGAGGAACAGCTCGTGCTTTCACACTGCAGCACCCCTTTGTGTTGCTCGAGCAAAGCAAAGTCACACAAAATACAGCACCAGCCTGGAAACACTACCTGGGGGTTTTACCGGAGTGGTGCAGGCAGTAGATGAGCCCAGGCTTTCTGTGGGCTGGAGCACCACGGGCATCTCACCTGGATGGGACCCTCATCCAGACCAACGCTCCCGAGTCCAACACTGCCTGCAGCCCCATGCTGCTGCCCACAGCCTCAGGGCAGGGGCAAAATAGCCACTATGGAAGGACCAGAGGAAAAGTATGCAGGTTTTGCAGTTACTTGTGTGCTGAGGGTTTTCTGCACCTGGGAAACAGTTGCTCTTTCAGTGGGACAACATCTTTTTCCGAGAGGTAAGAAAATGTGCGGAGTCTTCTGACTGGGCTGGAGCAGCTGCATCTGTTTTGCACCCTCAAGGTGTTTGCCTTCCGAGTACCTCAAGAAATAAACCACTGCATTTTGGATAAGTGAAATGCATTCATTCCACCACAAGAACAATCCCAAAGAAAACCATAACACCTTTTCTTTTTTTTCCTCGAGATGCAAATATAATTGCTTTTTTTCTTTTGTTCCACGCATCAAAAAGCTGCCATTTGTAAAGGTCTGCAGTGTTTCCAGTCCCGAGCTGGCGGAGGTGAGCCTCTGGCTCTGCCCCAGCACCGTGACAGCCGTGTTGCTTTCACCCCACGCCGGGCCCTGTGCCATGTGTGCACACACACGCGTGTGTGTGTGTGTGTCTGTGTAGTGGGGGGGTCAGCTCTCTGATAACAAAGCCTCAGGGCTTCCAGCCAGCATCCAGCCTGGCCAGACCCCACAGGCACAGCCTCTCTTGGCAGCATCGCCTGGTTAATTATGATTTTAGCCTGGTTCTCTAAAACAATCAGGCTTCTGTGAGGACACTGGCTGTGTGGGGTTTCACCAGTATGCTTTAGTCCCACCCTACAATAATTTTTTAACCTTCCCACCAGTTTAAATTGAGTTTGAGAGTGGGCAGAGCTCTGTTTGAGTTTTAGGAAAGGTGAAAGGATTGCAGAGACACTGCTTTTATGCCCCCAGCATGAGCAAGGCTGTGGCACAGCCCCGAGCTGCCAGCCCCCGGGAAAGGAAATTCCCTCCTCTAGTAATGCCACCCGGCCTCCAGAGAGGACAGCAGCAAGGAACGGGATGAGAAATGGTCTTTTAAAACCTGCGGGAAATACCAAGGACACAGGCTGGGTACCGTCCATCCTTGCTTTTCAGCCCCTTCCAGTACTTCCCAGCAGCAAAGGGAGATGCCACACACCCCGGATTACAACCTGTTGCTCTTTGCATCTTTCTGGCGCCTGTTCGTCAGCTCCCGTGTTTCTACCTACGCAGGCACAAGCATCTCCAGGACTGAATTTTCCAGCTGTTCATCAACTTGAGAAACCAGAGCAGCCATAGCTTCTGGATGTTGCAACCTTCCCCGGGGAAGTCCACAAGGGCTGGCAGCCCTGCCAAAAAGCTACTGGACCTGCGCTGTGCCTCTCACTCCTGCCTTGGAGAGCCGTGTGTGAGCGAAAAGGTTCATCGTGGCCCATGAGGAGGAAAGCAAAGAGATAATTGAAAAGCGATGCTGCTAAATTAGACCGCAGTTACATCCCACTGCAAATACATGATTTTCTGTGCAACATTTGTGCATCGACATTTTAGCTGAACGAGGATGAAAAGTTAACATATTCACTAGGCGCTATTACCATATTACATGTATAATTTATAAGATTAGGCTGATTTGGGGTGTGTTTTTTCTTTTTTTTTAAACTACCAACACTTTGTGATTTAATTTAATTTCCCTGTCCTTTGCGTAAAATAATAAAACCCCTTGGTGTGATTTTAATCTTTTCCAAATTCCCTTGTCACCAGCTGAACAAGATGACATTACA
This sequence comes from Haliaeetus leucocephalus, assembly GCF_000737465.1. NCBI lineage: Eukaryota > Metazoa > Chordata > Aves > Accipitriformes > Accipitridae > Haliaeetus > Haliaeetus leucocephalus. The sequence continues at coordinate 1,661,378 of NW_010972587.1, forward strand.
ACACTTCAATAATTTTTTTTAAATCCTTGAAGTCCATAAATAAGTCAAACTTGAAAATACACCCCCATATCAAGTGGTTCCCTTTTAACAAGGCCACAACAGGCTCCTCACGGATTTGATGCAGAAATTAGTTGTCTTTCAAACTGCACTTGCAAATTAAGGTGAGAGTCCAAGCAGGCAGCTCTGCACAGGGGGAAAGTGGTGATAATGGCATGGGAATTAAGGAGAAAAACTTGCAAATTCACCTCATTTATCATTCTTGTTATTCTGTCAAACTTAACTTCCCATGTGTAGGTATGCACACCCTTAAAAAGAGTCTCAGCATCTTGTTACAGGGAATATTATAAGGATGGGTCTACTTCACCATACTGACATGCACATAATATTCCCCCTGAAAAACAATCACGAGCCTTGCTTAAAAACCCTGGCATTTTAAAAGAAACACATCATTGTACTTTGCCTTGCCTTGGGTGATTTGGGGGATTTTTCTTGCAGTACCCGAAAGCCACAGTGTATTGGTTTTATGTGGCAAGGTTTTGGTAGCGGGGGGGGTTACAGGGGTGGCTCCTGTAAGAAGCTGCTGGAAGCTTCCCCTGTGTTCGAGAGAGACCGAGCCTATTCCAGCTGGCTCTAAGACGGACCTGCCACCGGCCAAGGCCGAGCCAATCAGTGATAGTGGTAACGCCTCTGTGATAACATTTTTAAGAAGGAAAAAAAAGTTGGGACGCGGAAAACAGCCACCGGAGAGAGGAGTGAGAACATGTAAGAGAAACAAGCCTGCGGACACCAAGGTCAGTGCAGAAGGAGGGGGAGGAGATGCTCCAGGCGCCGGAGCGAAGATTCCCCTGCAGCCCGTGGTGAAGACCATGGTGAGGCAGGCTGTCCCCCTGCAGTCCAGGGAGGTCCACGGAGCAGATATCCACCTGCAGCCCGTGGAGGACCCCACGCCGGAGCAGGTGGATGCCCGAAGGAAGCTGTGACACCGTGGGAACCCCATGCTGGAGCAGGCTCCTGGCAGGACCTGAGGATCTGTGGAGAGAGGAGCCCACGAAGCAGGTTTTCTGGCAGGACTTGTGACCCTGTGGGGGACCCACGCTGGAGCAGTGTGTTCCTGAAGGACTGCACACCGTGGAAAGGACCCATGCTGGAGCAGTTCGTGAAGAACTGCAGCCCGTGGGAATGGCCCACGTTGGAGAAAGTTCGTGGAGGACTGTCTCCCGTGGGTGGGACCCCACGCTGGAGCAGGGGAAGAGTGTGACGAGCCCTCGCCCTGAGGAGGTGAAGCGGCAGAAAATAACATGTGATGACCGTAAACCCCATCCCTGTCCCCCTTGTGCCGCTGGGGGGGCTTGGTGGAGAAATCCGGGAGTGAAGTTGTGCCCGGGAAGAATGGAGGGGTGGTGGGAAGGTGTTCTGAGATTTCGTTTTATTTCTCATTTACCTTACTCTGGCTGATTTTTAATAAAAAGTGAGCTAATTTTCCCTAAACTGAGTCTGTTTTGCCCGTGATGGTAATTAGTGAATGATCTCTCCTGTCCTTATCTCGACCCGCAAGTTTTTTGTTATATTTTTCTCTCCCCTGTCCAGCTGAGGATGCGGGAGTGATAGAACGGCTTTGGTGGGCACCTGGCGTCCAGCCAGGGTCAACCCATCACACACAGACTCACCCAGTTTCAGCTGGGATTCTTCCCTAACTCGCTGTTCTGCACCTGGGACATTAAGAGAAGCACCAAGCAATGGATGAAGCTTTTTAAGAGCAGGAGAGAAGCACTCCTTTGGGAGTCTTTGGTCTCCATGGCTGAGTTAGAGATTTGGATGCCCCGAATAGGTAGCAGAGGGTGCTCACCTCCCCGCTCCCCCACATCCAGTGAGGCTGCCTTAGGAAATTGCCGAGGCTCAGCACTCTGTGAAATGCAATAAGCCATCTGCTAGAAAACCACGCTCTGCAGCTGCGCTTCAACCCTGCGGCTGCTTCGCCACGTGGCCGGAGCCGGCACCGGGCACCCACGTGCGGCCGCTCACGGGGGCTTCACCCGTGGGCTTAAGAAGCAACCTGGTACTCACGCTGGGACAGGGAATGAGCAATTGGGAAGATCTTTCCCACCTTATTCACCTCTACGACTTTACAGCTTTGCTGCCAGAAAGTGGGAGACATAATAAACAGCAATTTGCCTCCCGTGCTTCTGTCGTTGCATCCCTGGAAACGTGCACAGACCCCCCCGTGCCCAGGGCACGGCTCAGGGCTGGGCTGCCCACCAGCCGCCGTGCTTGAGGGTCTTCCTTCACGTATTGAAGGTCCTCGCTGGCCAACCGTCCTGGGTATTTGCCCTCAATATCCTCCACTGCAGATGAGATTATTGTTATTACTGTTATGGTTACTGTTATTATTGTAACTGTTGGTGTTCCTGGTATGATCCTTAGCCTCTGGGATGTGGGACTTGGGATTATAGCACACAGCTGCTTTGGAAGCGAAAATGGTTTCTGAAGAAAGAGAATGAAAAAGGAGACAGTAGGGAAAAAGAGAGAATCTCTGAAGACAGAAAGACCAGGTGAAGCAGAAGCTAAGGAAGGGGAGGGGAAGAAGAAGCACACACAGGGAGGGAACTGCTGGACTGGGAGCCCTTTCATGCTGATTTCTGCACTAAAACAGAAGGATGCTGTGAATTCCCAAAGTAGAGAGAACAAGAAATCTTCTGATCAGCTCAAATAATTTCTTATGAATTTATAGACTAGCAGATTGACATTGCTTGCCAGCCCAATTAACTAATTTTATGTGGGTTTATTTGGAACAGTGGCTTCACGGCTGACTTAATTTTGATTCTAGCATTCTCTGCATCCTGGTTTATTAGGATGATGGCTGTTTTAGGGAAAGATGTGCCCGAGGCCTGTGTGGTGCATGGATGGGAGCCCTCTGAACTGGCTGCAGGACCTTCCAGGCAGAGCAGAAAGTTGGTTCACACTTGGTGACAGGGCTGTGGGTGGTTCACACTCATCCTGACCTCGGAAGACAGTCAGTCCCATCGGCCAACAGAAGGAAAAATTATCCTGGAAGCAACAAAGATAAAGGAAAAACTCCAGCATTTAAACGGCTGCCTGGGCATGTGACACAAATGGCAGAGGACAAAATGAACTAATTGGATGATGCGTAAGTGAACCAATACTTTGTACACTCTTACGCCTCGCCTGTGTTTGTTTAATGACTGTGTTCTTGCTCTTTCCTGCTGCATCCACGAGCCAAGCAGCTTATTTTTAGGATGGGCTTTTACGAGGTGTTCAGAAAAGGAACTGGGAGCTGGATGGCCGTGTGGGTGAGGATGTGATTTGGAGCCTGGAGGGGTCACTGGGGGGGTCTGGCCCTGGGCACTGAAGCAAGGACACTGCCAACCCGGCTGTACCCACAGCCTCCAGCAGCCGGTAGCACGGGCTCTGCAGGGGGGGACACAGGCACCCTTGAGCCCCCAGCCCAGCCACTGTCCCCCGTGCCCAAACTGCCCTCCAGCACCATTCCGAGCCCCACGCACTCGCTTTGCCACTCACCCAGCTCAAAACGCCGGCTGGTCCCACCCGAGCTGCCAGGCTGCGCACCTACGGCGGCGTGATGCTGCGGCTCATCCCGGCTGCGGAGGGGAGCGACGGCGAAGGGCAGAGTCGGGTTTGCAAAGAGCAGCGAACCCCAGCCCCGCAGAGGGGGAGGCAGAAATATTTTGGTAGGTGCCATAGATGGTTTGGGTAACGGTTTTGGAGAATCTTCGCCATCCCAGACTCCTCCGCGGCTGCAAAGCGGTTAGCGCCAGCGGATCGGGAAATGCTTTTGTACGTACGTGAGGCCCGTTAGGAGGCACAGCTTTCACCACGGAGAGTTTCGATCGCTTAGATACTGAGCTGGATAAATATTTTTTCACAATCCAAGCAGAAGAAGCCACTTCTAGCTGCAAGGTGGGGCTGCTTTAGTGCACTGTTTGTCGAACGGCCAATTGCTGTTCTAAACCTAATCCTAAGAAATAAGCCACGTATTATAAATAAAGCTGGAATTAGCAGAGCATATGGGACCTAATAAACACAATACTCATAGGATTAGATGTGAAATATTAAGGTCTGATCCTGCTGGCCTTTCCCATGTCAGCAGTCTCACCAGTATTTCTTATATTCATGTGCAAAGGCCTATTTTTTAGATGGGTAATAGCTGTGAGGATCAGTTACAGGTAAAGCAGCATGGAAGTGATGAAGTCCTTAAAAGATGACTGGTGACTTTGAATGTCTGGTTTTGGGTGCTTTTTCCTGACTTCCCTTAAAGAATCAAATTCAAGACATCCACAATTATGACTCAAAAAATTACCTCTCGATCTTTGGGGAACAGACCTTGAAGTCTACAAGGGAAAATACAGACTATAGTTCTCTACCACATCACCTTCAGAAATGTGGCAGTGCTGAAGAAGAAAAAACCCAAAACATCTAGTTTAAATGATATTTAAATTAACACTTAATGTTAAATAATGCAAACTGCAGAGCAGGACAGCACTGAGCTCTGGCATTACTGTTATTTAGATAGCTGTGCTAACGTTAAAAGCTCTGATATATTTGGAGGAAAGACTGAAGCTGGAACATCTCTGTAATTAAAATGTATGTATCTTGATGAGGAAATAGGTACACGTAAGTCAGTAACGTTGTCAGTGGAGTGTGGGGGAAGATAGAAACATAAGTCACTTGGTCCTGACCTTCTACTGGAAATACAGGGCAAGTTATTTACTCCAGCACCAGCCCGCTCATACATACAGGTCTTTGAGAAGTTAAAAGCATGTTTGTGCTTACCTTGCCTGTCTCTGTGCTTCCCCATGTGTGCTCCGTTCGGCACATCGGTGCAGAAATACCAGGATTAGACCCTTGTCACTGAACCGGTGATAAAGACCATTAACTCAATCTGTCATCACTGGATGCCCATTGCCAGCTGATCTGATTGATTTCCAGTGGATTAACCTGGATACATCAGATGCTAGAATAACCCAGTAACCTATGACCAAGAATGGTACAGGGAGAGGAGACATCATGTGCGACCTCCTGCGCCTCCGTCTTGTCCTTCTTAAAATACTGAGCTGTGGCAGGCACATATTGATCCCATACGTGATAACAGCTGTTAGCCAAACACAGATCCATTGTCTGCATCGCTGATGGCCAGCTAAGAACAATAATCACACTTGCTACGCTGGGGAAATAACAGCCATCGAGGCAGACCTTTGCTCTGAGGACCCTGTGTTGCTTTAGATGTCATTAAGGGTCCATCATTCTGGCTTAATGCTGGAAGATACCAGGATCTCTGGGCGGTGTGAAATCCCCAGAGCTGCCCTCAGAGCACCTGCTATAGGTTATCATATAGTGTAAGGATTTTATCTACACTATATAGTGTAAGGATTTTATCTAACAGAGGTGGGCATCCTCATGCTTTGGTGGCTGGAGTGAGGAGGAAGCTGAGCATCAGTTAGAGCTCCCGTAGAGCTGCTTCGCCTCCTTGTAAGTCCCAAAGAGCTTGACATGACACCATGCTTCCATTCTCCTAAAAAAATGAGACATTTTCATTTACATATCAACAGCCTTTTAAGTTGCGGCGGGGGCCTTGTGTCTGCATCAGCCATCCCTCAGGGCAGGCTGCTGGCACTAGCCAGCTCCCACCGCTGCCTCACTCCTGCTCTGGAAAGCCCTTGTCTGGGCTCATACGCAAACACACGTCCCGCTATAATAGCGACTAACTGCTTCCAAGTACAAAACGAGGCCGCGTGGGATCACTGAGTTTGCTGCTTCTGCTCCTGTGCCTCCCCTGAGCTCAGCCCACACCACCCACAGCCCCCCAGTGCTATGCTGGAGGCTGTGGGGGCACCTGCGGTGGGGTCTGGGCGAGGAGGACGGGTCTGAGGAACGGCCAGAGTGTGCCAGGTGCTTGGGCTGTGCCGGGGACTTCCCGGGTGTATTGATTTTCCCGCGGATCCTAAATACGGGAGCTGGCCGCAGGGCCTTGGCCAGGCTCGGTCTCCAGTTGCACGTACTTTGCTTGCACAGTTGTAAGCCAGAAAGCCCCTGTGACACCGCTAAATAAGCTCCCGGGATGGGAGTAACCTGTCTGTAAACACACGCACAGAAATAGCTCAGTGAGAACATGCAAGTTCAGTCCCATAAATGCCTTCTCAGTGCAGCAACTATAGGACAAGCACCTTCTTGAAGACGGTGGGATCCTGACAATACCCAGAGGGGCCAGACGGTCCGGGCTGTCCAACACCCACGGTCGTGAACGCCTCGCTGTGAGCCTCAGCGGCCGTTTGGTTGACAGAACCAGAGCTGTTGTGCGGGTGCCCTGTGTCACTTTGCTTGTCCAACGTGGTCAGGAGGAGTTACTCGGCCCCTTGCCACCCCACAAGATGCTTCATGTCACAGTGCATTGCCATAGGGAGAAGATGGGACCTGCTCCACAGTCCTGGACCCCATGGAAAGATTTCTGTTAACTTTCATGGACTATGAAGACCACGACGTTCTGTTCCTGCAGAGAAACCCCCTTCCTGAATGCAGTGGGATATTGATTAATGGTTTGGGTTCATTTCCAGTGAGAAAGAGAATACTGGTCTCTGGGGCTTTCCGTAAGAAATACAGTACAGCAGAGCCACTTTTCTTTTAAAGGTACATGAGAGTGCCAGGATTGCAGCACATAAAGGATAGCAGGACAGCTTCTGCAGGCTCCATCAAGCATAAAATAAAAGAGCTACAATGCCTCTTAGGAAGAAAGGGAAAATACCTTGCCATGCTTTTTTAATGCAGATCATCACTGGAAAGAGTTACACTGAAAGATTAAGATATTATCCATAATACTTTCATTTGCCATACAGAAAGTTAGACCCATTACCAAAAGACGGCTCCACTTAAGAACCTGCGTCTCAGATTGTTTTCATAGGTGAGAAGATAACAGGGTATATTTTTGATGGTTATGTTCCCTTCATAACTCTGATCAATGAAATGTTATTGGCTCTGAAGTGTATTTAAATACAGCTTTGCCCACAGATGTAGCAGCAGATCTTTGGCAGGAGAACCGCTGACAGATTTAAGGAAATAAACTGAATTGTCTGTCACAAAATGGTGTTTGTATCAAGAGGTTTTGCTGCAATATTTGTGCTCAAGACCGAATGACTTGCTGTTGCTGAAAAGTGATGGCGGCAGTTTATTCTCTTCCATTCTTTTATATTATCTTGCAGGTAAGTTAAACAAATTAGTGATGTCAGAATATGCTCCTAGGACATGTATGTAGTTTATATGTATGGCATCTGTGCAATCAGTCCTCTGTGCCCTGCTGTGATTAATACCCATTCTTCTCAGGTGCATACTGAAGTAAAAAAAAAAGAAGTCAAATAATTACTTCCTCTCACAGTGATTTGAACCAGAAAATGAAAACTTTTTTCAGAGCTACTGTTTAGCTGTATACAAGAAGGCATAAGTGGCCTGCCCCCCCAAAAAACCTCTTGTCTTCTGCAATAAATGTATCAGCAAGGTTAGTTCAGAGGCTGTAGCGTTTTGAGTGCTTTTTTAAAAAACATCCTTTTGTGTAAGTAAGTGCCAATTCCATTTTGGGATGGCTGCAGTGTAACAGCATCCATCAGGCAGATCTAGTGGCACTGGTGAGTTATTAATTTTGCTTATTGTGGGTCTTGGCATCAAGTGACCAACACATAGGTTCAAATGTAGATTCAAATTTCCAGACTTTGTTTTGGTCAGCTGGGGCAAAAAAATGGGGACAGCCTGGCTTCTCACACCGACACATGAAGTCCTTGATCCCAAAAGCTTCCGTGGGAGTTGTGCCCAGGTAAGGAATCAACTCATGGTGGATGCTACGAGTACTTGGTAGTTCCAGTTCCAGCCGTCCTCCCCAGCAAGCTGCTGTGCAGCCCTGATAAGACCTAAAGAAATATCCTGAGCCAGATTGCCCATGTTGCTGCTCTGACTTGATGGCTGGTGCTGGGGTGACACTGACAGAAACGCAAAGAATCACCAAGGACGAGGGCCTAACAAGTCTATACCCTGCACAGTCTACTCTGGTATAAATACTGGTTTGAAGGTGGAGTTCTCCTCTAAGAAACTGAGAAAAATGTTGCAATGACAACTACAGCTGTTTGAGTAACTTCCCAGTAATACATGAATTCATGGACTTGCTGTTATATATATATGTATAAATGCAGAACATATGTAACATACAACATTCTATATATACTATGAATAATCCACTTATTCAGAGTTAACAGTATGCACAGTGGTGTATAAAAGGCATCTCAGAGCACTTAGGTTCGGTTTTGATTGACACTCTAGGCATGCGGCATGACTACCAAGACTTTCTTTACAGTCAGTGAAGAGAAATGGGCATTTCTGGGGTCCCTTTCATCTTCCCCTAAAGTAGACCCCAAAAGTAGGCCAAGCAAACCACCCCAGAAGTGCTTCTCTCTTCTTTGACTGCAAAGGGAACCTAGGGTGACTGCAGTAAAGAGGTCAATGCCTGAGTTAAAGGTTTAAAAATAGAGGAGCTAAATTCCACCCGTGTGGTTCAGATAAGGGAGACAAAGTGAAACAGGTCAGAAAACGTTTGATGTGTTCAGTCTGGTTGGTTATTTTTTAATACCACTGAGTCTGATTTCCAGTCACTGCAATTTCACAGCACTGTCAGTAAAAGAATGACTGGGGTCCTAAATACAGAAGAAACTTTAATTAGCTATTGATACTAGCAGGCCTTAGATCTGTGGAGATCAGAGTCCCTTTGTGCCAGACTCTGTGCTAAGAAATGATGGGAGACAACACCAGTGCCAGCCAGTTTGTAGGCTGAACAATCAGGAGCTGGGAATGGGAAGAAATGCAGAGAGAAGTCGCTCACTCACTAATTTTGCGTGGGAAGTCATTGCGATGTTGCACTGGTGAGTGCAGTAAGATGGGGTAGAGGTCTGAAAGAAATACATATTGAAATTTGTCTGCTAGCCTTACCCTGCACCTGGCAAGTCCCAGGAAGGATCTGGCCTCTGGGAAGTGACTTTCTTAAGGCTTCCTGGGGCTAGAGCGGTAGAAAAATCCTCTTTAACTGTGCCACCGGAGGCAACGTGGCCATGTACTGTGGAAGGGAAGGAGACCGGTGTGAGCAGGAGCTGTGGCATGAGCAGGGCCTGGCGAGCTGCACAGAAGAAAACCCAACGGGTGGAGAGAGGAAGGGTTTCTGGGGCTAAACTAAAGCTGAGGGGACCAGGTACGACAGTGGGGTGAAAACCACGGTGAGGCTTATGGAAAACACAAGGACGCGATGAACCTCATGCAGATGCCTCTGGGAGCCTAAAGGAATTAACAGGTGTGATGTGGTCAGAGAGGTATGAAACAGAAGCAGTTTTGGTAACAGCGCTTTGGGCTGGGCTGGAGAAGGGTGAAGGGAGGATGTTACAGAGGAGCAAAACCGTGGCCCTTGGTGGAGTGAGAGGCTCTATTTCCAGGCAGGTATGGGGCGCGATAATGTTGGCTCTGAAAGCCAGAAGAAAAGCAAACATACACACAGGTGGAGAAGGCTCTGCACCTCTGACAGCATTTCCTTATGACCTAGGAAGGGTTCAGCTCAGAGCTTGAGCAGAGCTGGGAGGTGCTCGGCTGCGGAGCCGTGCGGCTGTGGCTCCCTCCTGCTCTCAGAGCTGTGGCACTGTCCCTGGCGTCCCTGGCTTATCCGCTGCCACCACCAGGGACCGGTGCCCATCCTTGCCACACCGGGTCCACCCTCCTGGCAAGGCTGCTGGGTGCCGTCCAAACTCCAGCATCTGCTTAGAAATACAAATAAATAGAATAATGTCAGCAGAGCAAGCTCCAGGACACCCACACGGTAAAAGCCCTGTCCGGAGAAAGTGCACTGAAAGACCCTTTGGGAGAGTAGGGAATTCAATGTTGGTATCCCACATCCCGAGCCAACACTGTAATCACTAACATTGCAATAAGAGAGAGGTATTAACAGCGTCTTCTTAATGGGACCATGTGTTGGTCTGGCTTTTTAAATGGCTGAAAGTGAAATGAAATACATGGGATCTATTATGAATACGTAATAATTTTTGTTAGTCTTTGTGCTGGTTTTGGCTGTGACAGAGTTAATTTTCTTCCCAGTAGCCAGTATGGGGCTATGTTTTGGATTTGTGCTAAAAACAGTGTTGATAATTCAGGGATGTTTTCGTTATTGCTGAGCAGTCAGTGCTTACACAGAGCCAAAGCCTTTTCTGCTTCTCACCCTACCCCACCAGCAAGCAAGCTGGGGGGGGCACAAGGATTTGGAAGACACAGCCAGGACAGCTGACCCCAACCAACCCAAGGGATATCCCAGACCAGGGGACGTCATGCTCAGCACAAAGCTGGGGGAAGAAGAGGGAAGGGGGGATGTTGGGAGTGATGGCATTTGTCTTCCCAAGTCACCGTTAGGCGTGATGGAGCCCTGCTGTCCTGGAGATGGCTGAACACCCGCCTGCCCATGGGGAGTGGGGAATGAATTCCTTGGTTTGCTTTGCTTGCGTGCATGGCTTTTGCTTTACCTGTTAAACTGTCTTTATCTCAGCCCACGAGTTTTCTCACTTTTACTCTTCTGATTCTCTCCCTCATCCCACTGGGGAGGAGTGAGCGGCTGGCTGGGGCTTGGTTGCTGGCTGGGGTTAAACCATGACAGTCTTGTTTCAGAGAAAACCTAGAATTCAATCCAAATTGTAATTTTTTATTTCTGATTTTGCCATTCAGTTGCAGAACCAAGAAGAAAAAAAAAAAAAATCTGTTCTTTGCACAGCCCTAAATTCTACCCTCCATATGCTGTAGAAAAAGTACAGCTTAAGAGCAGCTTGTTTGATCACTCTCAAATCTGCATCAAACACTTGATGCCTGGATTAGGGTCTCCCGATATGTAGGAGGTGGCTAATTGTCTTCCATTTATTTTGCAAGGATGCTTTTATTGTTACGTGGAGTTGCCATCTGTCCATCTCAGAGGTGAGAGTCCCAGAAGATTTTAATCCTCAGTGATATAGCTTCGGGTGCCTCTCTAAAGGACAGAGATCGGCCTACCCTCATCCCTGTGGTATGCAGAGACTTCTCCATCAGGCAGGGTTTGAGTGAAAGACTCACCCTGAACGGTTAGATCGCACTTCAGCTCCTCTGAGAAGGGGCTGCGTGAAAGATGAATTCAGTCAGTCAGATGGCCAAATTTAGAATATCTGACAAATTTAGTTTTAGGTTGGCTGCTTCCTTTTTTCTTTAGTTTCTTCTTCTTCACCTTAAACCTGTCTTTAAAAACAGATTGATAATCATGCAAATTCTTTGTTTTAAATTGAGAATTTGAAATGCTTCATTTTGAAGATATCTAAGTAAGGTGTTTAGACTTACTGGAAATTTCCCTTCTTTTTTTGAAGTCGAGCAATTAGCTAAACTGGAACCGTATTCATGAATAATATCCATTCCAACAGAAAGAGCATTTTTTTCACCAAATGATACACACACATATGCACACAGAAAGTCAAGTCAATCCCCAAAGCTGCTGCTTTATATAAGACACATGTCCCTTCCTTCCCTTCTGCATGGATGACTGCATGTGTGGGATTTTTTTTTTTTTTTTTTTTTTTATAACTGGGATAATAATTAGAAGTAGCCTTCCCCTGCGTGCTTTGTGACCTTTGCAGTCAGGACTCCAATAAGCAGGGATGTGGTTTAGAGCGACTGCCGAACACGCCCTCCTGTTTGTATTTTACAGGCATCGGTGCGGACCCTGGACTCCAGACTCAAACCTGTAGGGCTGGTTAGCTCACCCTCCCGCCTCTCCGGGTTCGGGCCACCTCGCCATCGTCGCCAGCACCAGCACCACCTACCCAGCAGAATAAACTCCAGTTTACAAAACAAAGGGAAAGTCACTGGCGGGAGGGATGATGAGATCCAAGGCCATCCGCAGGACACCGGTTTAAACCTGGCCTGGGCTGGCAGTGACCAAAAAGCCGGCACCGTCTGACAGCTGTCCCTGACAGCGAGGGGGATGAGCTGTGTCAGCCTGGCTGGTCGATGGGCCAGACAGATGAGCCCGGGGGGGCAGCCCCGCGGCACTGCCAGCCCGGCCGGACCCCGACGTCTCGCCCCGGCCGGTGCCCCCTGAAGCGTCCTGGCACGGCCGAGCCAGGGGGTCCCCCCATACCCCCATCCCAGTTCTCAGCCTGGCCGAATTCAGATGCTGAAAGGTACACGTGTGAAGCGGTGGGGAAAAAAAACATGGAATAAAGCAACAGCAGAATTCTCCGCGGGAAAGATGAGGCAGACAGAGGATCGTAAGAAAACTTTAATATTGCCGAACAGACAAATTATTATTGCCCGAGCATTAGTTCTGAAAAATTACATTGCTACACTGTCGCCTTGGTAAAGCAGCATGTGCTCTAATTTATGAAGTCACAATCAGTACATACTAGTACAGGATCAAAAAGGTTGACTGAATTTGCCGATAAATCCTCAACTGGGACAAATCAGGTAGAAATGAGACCCTTGGCAAAATTCTGGCTGACTTAAATCAGCCAGTTCAATCACAACCTTTAAAATGGACTTTGCTGGAGTTGTCTGCCTTATAAATCATCATCAAAATTGCCCATATGCTTCTGCCACAGCAGAACGAAAGGTCTAGAAGCAGAAATCAGCACCTTCTGCGCTGTTACAATGCTGAACTGGAGCAGCAAAGCCCGGCTGTCTCGCAGCCATCCAATGCCAGCCCATCGCCATTGACCCAGGGCACCAGCACTGCCCGTCCCCGGCACTGGGAACCTGCTGCCGTGCTGGGCAATAGCGACAGAGCTGCTGTAAGCTGTGCCTCGGGGACCCGATGATCAAGCCTCTCTAAATCCAGCCTGCTCTAAAACCGAGCTGCGGTGCAGGGCCCAGGGGTAGACCACGTACATGGGGGGCTCGGAGCAGGTAGCTGGAAGAAGGCTGCTGAGTCCTCCTCCAGCATTGTCCCCCTCCAGAGATCTGACTCCTCTGTGCCTCAATGTACTCATCTGGGCATAAGAATATTTAGCTCCCTCCAAGGGTTACTTGCAGAAGGATTTCATATTTACACAGTGTTGAGGGAAGTGTTATGAAATGCTTTTCAATGAGCAGCTGGAATGGCATCCATTTCAGATCTGCTTATTTTCTCTCTTGGCCTTCTGGAGAGTTATATGACAATTTAATATTACCCATGACACCTGGCAGTGTTAAGCCAATACTTGTTTTATTCAGGGTCGATCAAAGAGTTTGCAGGGACCCAAGGTAGAGCAGAGCTCTGGGCTGCCAGGAGCGACGGAGTTCAGCCAGGTTCTGAGTCACGGCCAGAGAGAAAGATCAAGCTCCAGCTCATGAAATGCCAAATCGGTGCATGGCTTTGAGCTCCTTCCAGAGCACGAGCCCTAATGCAATCGCTTATGTTGCTTTTACTTCCAACCCGTCCTGCTCATCATTGTACAGATCATTTGGTGGAGCAGTATCTGAGATGTGGCATCCTAAATAAACTCAGTAGCACGGCTTCAACCTTAACAGGGTTGAAGGAAGTGTACTATTCCTCGTACTTTAGCCATACTCTTATTATAAAGACATTTACTTGGTTCCCTGGAGAGAACATGATCAAGTTTTACTCCAAGATACTCAGTAAATGTGACAGTGCTAAATGGAAGGGGTGTCAGCCAAGAATAAAACCAGCTTTAAGCATGGCAGGAGGATAGAGAGAATGAAGGAGAGAGAGAGAACAAATTTATTGCTACAGCTGATCACATATGTTGTCTCGCAGGAGATGCTATGAAAGACATGGAACATCATTTGCACTAATTAGAAGAACAGTGTCGCCCCAATGTATAAATATTTTAGATTTCAACACATGTACTATGGAGGTCATCAGCAGAAGGCCTAAAGAGAGGAGCGTACCGCAAGTGGAAGCAGCTGTTCACGCTCCGGTTTTCCCTGTAGATAACATAAATGACACTGATAGATTGAGCACCCTTCAGGGAAACCTTTCGAAAACAATTTAAAAGACAGAAGGAGAGGAGAAGAGAATGATCTCTAAGATGGTGAAAGAGTTCAGAAGGAAAAGTTGACTTACCTGGGAACACAGAAGGGCCAGAAGGGGTTACTGAGGCTGTCCTTTGGCAGGTACACGTCAAGCAATGGAAAATGAACGCGCTCCTTGGCATCTCCCACCTCTCTGCAAGTCATTATTTCTGCCCGCTGCTGATCAGAACTGCCTGTTTCAGGTTTTCCCCTCGGCACAGCCTGTTCCGTGTTTTCAATTTCCCTTCTGTAAAGCACTTCTATCCAGTTTCCTTAGCACAACTTCTCACCTAAACACCAGTCACTAACCCCTCTTTTTGAATGATCTGTTTGGCAAGTGATACAGCTGTACTGGTAAAATTAGGTTTTCCCTGCCAGAAACAGCGACTGCTAATTCAGGACAGTTGTCATCTCTTTAATGGAAATTCCACCGGGCTCCGCAGGAATCTTTGCTGGTCTCTGTGGATTACTCTCGCTTCTATTATTTTTTGCTGGAAGGCCAATCTGCAAAGACTAATTTTAAATGGATTACTTGTATTACAATCTGATTTCCAGTTGAAATTAGTAGGAAAGAAGTTGCATGGCTCTCAGCTGGAATTACCTTTGGGGGACACAAACACTTCAGCTCTAGAGACAGTTTCTAGCTAATCCTGTAGAGTGGATTTGATTTTACAAAGATTCACCCAGCAATGTGGATAGATGCAAAAGGTCAAGTTTTTGCCACACGTGTTTCTCAGTTACGTTTGTCCCCCAGAGGCTTGTATCATCCCCTGTCTGAGTTCCTGCCTCCAGCTGAGCCTGTTGCTCCATAAAAAACTACACCCTGACCTTGGGGGGGGAGGGTAAAGCACTTCATAATGGGAGAGGAAAATGGGTATCAGACCAAACAAATTGCTGATTCAGTCTCTACAGCTGTCTTGGCTATATTCCTTACAAGACCGGTTGTTCATTAGCTGTCTTGGCCCAACAAAACACCTAAAGAAGCTGATGCTGAAGGTGTGTGGTGAGAACACCGAGCTTCCACCCAGGGCTCGGTGCCCTGCAGGAGCTGCCCTGTCCTCCCAGCAGCACTCATACAGGAGGCAGGGAGAGCTTTATAAAGCAACGTTTGCTGAATGTGCATGGAGGATACCGGTGCATCCAGAGAGGTCAGTGCTTACCTGATAGTGCGCTGCGTCCCCCAGGTGTTACAGTACGTTGAATCCCTCTTCCTTCTGCCTTATTCGTCGCAAAACAAACACCAGAGAGTGGCCCTAAACACAGCGTTCTGCATGGCGTGGGGCTGCCAGCTGCCACAGATGTAGACGTTGCAGAAGTGAAAGCAAAAAAGCCTGAGAAGTTGAAGTGGCTGGAACTGGGAGCTGAACCTAGGGAAGAGGGATGGGAAATACTGTCTGGGGTATCTGTTTTGGTAGTCAGAGTTCTCCCAAAGTGCAGGGCACCTTACTCCTCAGACAGAGGAAGTTTTTTTGTTTCACCAGCACTAGAAGAGGCCACAAGTCTTTCTAAATCACAGAAACCTGCAGAAAACAAAACTGGAAGTATGAGGAATAACCATGTGATTCCTAGTAAGTGTTTGTCTCATCAGCTCTTGAAGAATTCAGATGATGGCAATTCCACAATCTAGTCCAACACTAAATTACCCTTTAGATCAGACAGTTTTGTTCTGTATAATGTGATTATTTTTTTTTGTTGGAGATCAAGAGTATTTCCTTGTCTATTCTTCTCTTTTTAATAGTGCACATGGAGATCAGGTTATTCCTTTTCTCTTTGCTGCAACTGATGGAATATCTTCTGTTCTCTAAATAAAAAATAAAATCCTGAACAGATGTTCTCTGTGTGCCTTTTTATCTCCCACAAATTGTGAAGAAAAATATATCAATTAATGCATTTATCTGTAGACATAGGCCTGATTTGCAAATCGGGTGGGTCAAGCATATGTTGCCTGCCTCAGCTGACAGCAGCTTGGGAAGAGGCAGTAATCTGACCACTTTTCATCATGTGAAATTAGGTTGTTTGGACTGGATTAGATCAGATTTGCTCTGATCCATCTCGCTGTTACTTACCACTTTGTGTTCTTTGAGATGGCCACAAAGAGTCTGATTGTTCATTTTTTCCAGTTTGACAATTCAGTGGCTTGCTTGCCCCTTTGAGTAGGTGTTAGCCTTGCCCCCTTTCAGTCTCGTGGACGCTCACTGCTCTGCCACAATTCTTTCCGAACAATTGAAAGCAGCTTTAAGGCTGTCTCGGCCAACTCCTTGGCTATTCTGGGGCGGATTTCACCAGGCGCAGGCAATCTAAACACATCTAGTTTGTCCAATTACATTCTAACCTGTCATTTTCCTACTCCTATTCGAGTTGCTGTTCTGTTTTTTTTTTTTTTCCCTGCTGGTGTTAATTGTATCAGCCAGTTGAACAAGCAATCTCTTTTAATTTCACTTAAATTTTGCCTTCTTCAGCGTACTGCCAAAACATCAGCAGTGTAATCCAACAGTCTAACACCCAGGCCTCTAATCTGAACAGTGGCCACGTTTTTGGTTGTTTGTTGCCGAGACCTGACATTGAACCATGCATCACTTGTTTGCACTGTGAGCCTCAGATAGCTGTCCTGAAGCTAAACTTAACACCTGAGGTTCCTTGACTTATTGCACACCTATAAAACACTTCAAGAGTTCACAGAGAACAATATGGCTAGAGAGCGAGTTTAGAGGAGGTCGTACTGGCAGCTTCTATCTGAAGCAGCCTGTGAGGGTCCAACAATTAAGCCTATCTAAGGTTTTCCATATTTAAGCCCCGAAAAAATGCAAATGTACAGCTATCTTAACTAATTCTTTTTCTTCATTGGCAATCTGTGCATTGTCTCTGCTGACCTTCCCCACGGCAAAGGTTTCCTGCAGAGGACACAGTGTTTTCCTGTCCACAGTACAAGGCATGCTGGTGTCTCATGGCTACAGGTTGTCTTTGACCCTTGAGTTCTCCATGTCATAAAGATTCCTGGAAAGATTGTTTTATTAGAGTTCTCACTGCAATTTCCCTACATGACCTTATGTTATGACCTTGCAATTGTTTGGCACCTTCAGGTTGCTCATACCTGAAAGCAGAAGCATCCAAAATATCACCCAGATATCACCACTGTCTCTCTGGTAGAGTGTTTTTTATTATCACCATTACTGCTTTATGTGACTTACTTGCGTTATAAGAGCACAAGCCTTGTTCACAACCAGGACCCCTTCCTCCCGCCTGAGCACTAAAAACACCTGTGAGATGCTATCACTTTTTCCTTCCCTCAGGGCTTTTAAATGACCTTGAAGAAGGGGAGTATGTGACAAAGGTAGAGCAGGTAGAGAAATGACAAAGGAAAATTGATTTTATAAGTTAACTGTAGGCACAAGGTGTGGCTCCTAATTGTTTGAAAACCTTAAAAGCACTGGCGGAAAGGTCACCTGAACTGTCCCTGATTCTCATCAGCAGATTCCCTTTAATTATTTACAACAGCGGATTGGATATAAAAAAGAGAGGCTAGCAGCCATCTGTTTTGGGTTCTTGGTGTGATAGCTGTAACAAAGTCACAGGGACCTTTGCAGTGAAAGTCAGACAAAAGGGGACTCACGGCTGGCAGCCCATTTAAAATAGAGACGGCAGATGCAAAAGGAAAAACATGCTGATGAGCAAGAGCCGGCAAGGAGAGAAGAGCAGAACTGTGGAGCATCTCAGTGGCATGGTCAAGGTGCACTATCCAATATAAGTCTGAGCTGCAAGTGTTCAAACACACAGCTTTGTGCCCCCTGCATGGGCTACTTTGGAAGTCAAGTATACAGTTGCCTGTTACCCTGGGGTCCCCTGCTTGTTCTGTTTTAAGAGGTCAGAACTATGTCCCAGATATTAAATTGCAACCATGTAGACTCGCATTGCCAAAAGGGAGTGTCTATTCTGATGACAGGGCTGCTTTGGAGGTAACAGGAATGAGTCATTTTATTCATCAGGGCTTTTTTGAAGATGCATGAAATCATCAGTTAAGATGGGGTCATATCTGCAAGTTCTAGGTTATACGCAGGAGAGCTGAACTGGTCTTTTTAAAACAGAAGTTTACTTCTTCTTCTGGCTTTGGTAGCTAAAGGGCCCTGGTATAGGCTTCTGATAAGTTGTCTTGGGCAAGTCCTAGTCTGTCTTGGGACTTTGGCCAATGAAAAGAGATACTGATCGTGTTCTCAATTGTTTCTACACGAGGGATTTTATATGGAAACCTTGACACTGGTGGATTAAGATCCAGTGGAGACAAGGCTCAAGATTGTGCAGCCAAGGGAAAAACACAAGCAGCTTCCCCAGTGTAGTCATCCCTTCGGAGATCAGGCTTCTAACATTAAGTCATTTCTTGTTTCTGAAATAGTGGATACTTTTTGGGCAGCATTCCTGCAGTCCAAGGAAAGGAAAAGGTTGTTGCCAGTATTCTGGCTGAATTAAAATGGGATTGGCACAAAAGTTAGGTTGAAATGACCTATGCAGATAACTTGATTTGGCAGAGAATAAGGTGCTGTTTATAGTCACAGTAAGAAGCGTGAGAATGCAGGGGTGGAGCTCCTCAGTGGATTTGTAGAGATGTGGGAGAGCGAAAGCAAGAAACACAAGAGAAGGAGACTTGCCTCTTGCCAGCCTCAGGCAAGGAGTCAAGCTTGTGAGCGAGCAGCCTAGAGGACAGAGCTGCTGAGAAACACCCAGCCTCCTGCACAAAGAAATGCTCATCTGTGTTCCTCCTCCTTTCCCACAGCACAGCAACGCCTGTGAAAAATTACAGCATGTTGGCCACAGCACAACAATTTTAAAGCTGCATTTAACACACTTGTAATATATTCAGCTGGGCTTTTTTTCCACCTAGTAGTGAATGTTCTGAAAAGCCTGGGACCCCAGAAGCTATCTGCATTAATTCTTCTTGAAGGTTTTGTTTTTAGGAATATTTTATTTTAAAAACATATTTTGCCAGCACCAGTAGGGTTTGGAGCCTCTCTGGGCTGCCCACAGGTATGAAAAGCCAAACCCTGCCTCAAAGAATGTAATGACTGAGAGAGATACATGACATGGAAAGAGTTTGGAAAAATCAGCTACAGCCAAGTCTGTACGATGCAAAGATGCATAGTCACATGCAGAAGTGTAATTTTCCACCCATAAAGATTTGAAACAGGCAGATAAAACTGGTGTGCCATGCCTGCACTTCAAACAAGCATGCTAACATGCCCTGCGGAGGGAAAGGAGAGAACCAGGACGTCAGTTGTTTCCATGCGAGAGTGTATACGTATACATACAGATATGCATATGAACACATGGAAATATATATATGTGTGTGTGTTTATATACGTGAGCGTGTGTCTGTGTACATATTTCTATGCAAGCAGACATTTTCAGTCCCCCAAGCCATGGGTGAATTGCTGGTTGTGATGCCCGAGGGCAGCTGGGAGCATCGGGGCAGGAGGAGCCGTCCTGGTCCTGTCCTGCGTGGCCAAGCCGGCTGCGGGAGAAGGAGCTGGAGAAGGGCGAGCGTGGCAGGGCAGCAGCTGCTGCTGGGGAGCGGAGTAGGAGGCTACAGCAAGAGCTGTGCAAATTCCTCACTCGGCATTCCTGGCTGGGCACGGAGAAGTGGAAAAGCACTTTTTTGCCCAAATTAGAAGCTGGCGGACTTCATTACGTCTTGACTATGCCACTGCAGGAGAGCGAGAGAAGGGGCAAACTGAAACACAGGCAAGAGCGAGATGACAAGAAAATCGGAAGAGCTTTTCTGTGGCGGAATGAAAGGACAGGAAAACCCACAGCAGGGATCATACTGAGGGGATGATGGGGCTGGCAAGATGTGGAAAGATGATATTACCAGGCATGGTTTATATGAGTCAGACAAGAATAATAGAGGTATTACAGTGCAGAAAAGATGAGGCCAATGAACTCACGCTAGTGGAGATTACAGTTCAGCTGCCCATCTTTCCCTCCTCCCTGATTTCTTTTCATTACAAGAATCATAAGAATCCTGTGGGGAGGAGCGAGGGAACTGGCAGTGTTATAGTTTCTCTCCAGAGCCATACTGCAGCAATGACATGGATGGCTGTGGTAAAAAAATGAGGCGGGAAAAAAAAGAAAATGCATCAAGGAACAGACCTGATGAAAGAAGAAGAGTGAAGAAGGTGTGTGAAGAGCAGAGGGAAAGTGGAAAGTCAACATAAGAGAGAGAGGAGGACACTTGCAGCAGTGAAGTCATAGATTTTTGTGACTGGCAAACACAATGTCTGAAAGAGAAAAGACAGAAACCCCAAAAGCTGGAGTGGGAGTGGTATTTAAGGCAGTTAAGTGAGTACCACCAGTCTGTCTGGGATCAACTGAGGAGTAAAAGACCATAAGCGGGTGGTTATCAGGTAGTGGGGATGTCCTGATGGGTGCTGAAGCTTCTGAAGCCAGAGACTGCGATAGCAGTGACATCAGAGACACAGAGGAATCTATATTTTTGATGCTTATTTCTAGATGCACCTCACCCATACAATTATACTTTAAAAATAGAACAGATTTTAATCACTGAGAAAAAAAATGGAATTTCTCTTAAGTCTCAATCTAAAAATGACATATCAGGGACTTACTTAAAACTGAAATCACTAGTCCATATTTGAAGGGCAGACCAAATTGCTAACCTTAAGCACTCAGGGATTAAAAAACCCACCTGGTTCACATGAATATCAAGCTTATGCTTTATTATGCTTACACTTGTACACTTAAACAGGATTTTTTGCATTTAAAACTACAGTATTATGTTTAGACTTTTACATTTAAAACTACTATGCACAAAGTCATTCAGAACATTCTGCTAGTCCAAGATCTTAAACTAACATTCAACTCCAGAATGAGCAGAACTGTTGAATTCCGAATCTGATTGTCTTCTCAGACAACTATAAAGGAAAAGTACCCATAAACCCGGTGGACTTGCACCAATGTAAAATAGATGTGAGTGAAAGGAGAGTCAGCTCTTGACGTCCACAGAGGATGGTTGTAAACAAGGTGTCAACACATTTCCTCCTGATGCTGATACGAAGGCCTTGTTAATACAGTGTGATGACACTTCAATTGTCATGAAGCCGCGTTACTCATTTTCAGCAGAGGACAGATACATCAAGACTGTAGACAGAATGAAAGTAGAGCTATATCTGCTTATAATCACGCATGACCAGCTGCTCTGAAGCAGTAACAACTCTATGTGCGGAAGCAGTGCATTGAAGTGATGAATGTATATAGCAGTCCACAATTGGGGCACATTTAAATATTAAGCATGGGCTAAACAGCTTGGAGAGTTTTAAGTCTTTTACAAACCTGATATTATAACAAGGAAATGGCTGATAGTGTTTTGGTTATGGATATAGAACTGTTATCAAGTATTTACATGG
The DNA here is from genome assembly GCF_000737465.1 of Haliaeetus leucocephalus. Classification (NCBI taxonomy): domain Eukaryota; kingdom Metazoa; phylum Chordata; class Aves; order Accipitriformes; family Accipitridae; genus Haliaeetus; species Haliaeetus leucocephalus. The sequence continues at coordinate 1,682,851 of NW_010972587.1, forward strand.
TATTATACAAAGACGGTAACACTGGAAGAGTAGGTTTAAATGAAATGAAATGTCCCAGATAGCTTGTCCCAGAAAACCTACCTCAAACTTTAGATGCAATATGCCTAGCCTGAAAAACACAGATGAGAGATAAAACAGTCTTCAAAAACTTTGGCAGAAACTTCACACACAAAAATAGAAAGTTAAAGTTTTAAAAAACGACTGCTGGTCGTGACCATAGGGCTAATGAACAAACTGGCAGCTTTACTGAAGAAAATACATCCAGCTAAATATATACTGTGATATCAAACTCCCAGGCTAGCCTACTGAAAACCTCTCATTAGTTTAAATAGTGTACAATTTTACCTGTATGCTAAGAACTGCTTTATCCTACAAAAAGGATTGCTAAATTTGTTCTGATCTTGGAGATTTAATTCTGTGAGGAACTTCTACCTTTTCAGCTGGAAGACATTTCATTATGTCATCCATACAGTGCTGGAAGCAGTGCCATTTTCTAGTGTCACAACCAACCTCCAGGCCAACAGCAGAGCTATATTTGGAAACGTTTTTGATTTGCAGACTCTATTTTATGTCACCCATGAAGCACAAGAAGGAAGATACCCCTGTCCTAAACAAAAATAAGCAAACTTTTTCCTTCAAACTGCTGTTTGAAATTTCCTGATTCATTATACTTGCAGAGCCAGACTGGACATAGTATGGCCTGTTCACTGCAAGGGAAGTTACCTGGGTTTAGCCTATTGAATCTCTGGAGATACAACCACAAAAAAACTGTCATAAATGAGAAAAAAAATAGGCACTGGTGGGGTATGCTAGAGGTGCCTACGTCTCTTCCTTGATACGGGAAGAAAAATAAAAGATTAATTTATACTGGGAGCCAAACTTTTAAGATGCCTAATGTTGGCAGAGAGGGTACTGCTCCTGATGACTAAAACTCCAGCTCCCCCAGCTCTGTATCAGGAAGACACAGGATATATTCCATGCAAAATTTTGCATTGTTGTTCAACAAGCCAGAAGAATTCAAAATAACATTATTTCCTGCAGAAGAATCCAGAGGGAACCTGGTTCTCAGTAGATGGTGTCCACAATAGCCTGTAACTGTGACATTCCTAGAAAGTGGCTGCATAAAGTCACAAGGCTGAATTTTGCCTACACCCAACTTTTTATACTAAGTAGTGCCAAATATATGTGCTTTATGTAACTAATTTCAACTGTTATTCAAACAGGCTCTTTCCAATGACAAACATACTACCACCATGCTCCAGTCAGTCATGCTGGTTCTTGCAGTGGGGCCGCTTTGTGCTGATTGACGTAGACAGGCTTTGGCAACAGAGGATCCAAGGAGAAAGAAATCCCATAGTCAATGCTTTTGAGAAGAAACTCTGCCTTGAGATTTGATAACCATAGCCTGAACCTGAACCATCATTGCTGTATATGTACCTGTGACAGCTTAATCAGGCAGATTTTATTTTTGTATGGCTAGCTTCCAGTTATTGAACAATTTTAATAATACCTAAACTGGAAGTGATTTCCTTGGTAGTCACTACTATCTTTAGTGTGCCCTCACGATCCTCTCCATTTTGAAGTGCAATATTCTCATGCCTATGCTTCTCTTAACTTTAGGGCCACACTCTCTACTTCTTCCATGGATGATTTACAAGTGTTCTGGGCCAAAGCCCCTAGCACTACATAAGTCACTTCATACAAAAGAACCCAAAGGCATTTCAGAAGATCGAATTCTATTAACATAGTTACATGAATAATCCTACTGGGCTTGGATTTGCTCTGCCTTGTATTTTCTGTAGCTTGTTTTGGTCTCTAACAGAGGCTGCGAAGTGCTTCTCCTCTCACCTGGAAGTATTTTAATGTGCCTAAAACCTCCACTGCTGCTGTCATTAGAAGGAGTAGCATAGTATCCCTGTCAGAGTAAAATGGAATAGGATCGGACCTAAAATATGTGAAGCACAGAATGGAATCAGTTGGTTCTAAGTTGCAGGGAAAACACCTTGTACACATGCAGAATATTATGAGCACTTTTACAATAGCTTTATCCAAACAAATAGTCCAGCTACATGATGCTACATGTAAAGGCCAAGTAAATTAGCTTTGATATCAGGATGAAATTAGCTACCATATCATACATTTCTTTGAAATCGAGGTAAGGGTTCCAAAAATGAATCAGGTTATGCTCAGAAATAAATGGCTAATAGCTCTGGGAGGCAAGATTTGTGTCTCTATTGTTACTTTCTGAGTTACATATTTATTTTCTGCTATGGATGGTGAAATATAATCTAGCAAATTTAACGAGGTTTTTTTGGGTTGGTGTTTTTTGCTTTTTTTTTGCTTGTGTCATTTTTCTCAAGAGTCAAAACAACCTGATTTTTGCAGTTGAGGGGAAGAATGCCAGGTTGTTCTACACAGTAGCAATTACAATACAAACTGCAAGCAGCAAGCAAAATCTGACCTGTGTGGTCTGGGAGTGAGGACTGTTAATGTCCATTCTGAAAAAATACATATATTCTGCAACATTTTATTGATCTTGACATATTTATTATTTTTATTGAATGCGTACGTCATAAATCTTACTTTCTATCTACTGACCACACACAAATGATATGCAACATGAATGAGGGGGGAGCCTGAGCCTTTGATAATCCAGGTGGGGAGCTGAAATTTGGTAATAGAGGGCACTCAAATCAGACACAAAATGCTTCAGACAAGAACTAATTGCTGGAAGTTGAAGCCAGACATATTCAGACCAGAAATAAAATCAAAGTGTTGTAACAATGGGGAGAGTCACTGAAGTTCAACACACAGGGCTTATGATGAATTCTCCACCACTGGAAATATGATGGATTTTTCTTTTTTAAATATAGGCTCTATTTCAAGTACTGATGCTGGGTCTAAAGAAGGATTTTTCTTTAATGAGTCCTATGGCCTGTATTACACAGGACTTCAGACCAGGTGATCACTGTAGAGCCATCTGAACTTAAAATCTATGAATCTGCATGTTGAAACAGCTTTGAAATCAGTGTGCAGATGGACGCTTGTCCCAGGTAGACGCTGAGAGTTTTGGGGTAATTTACATTTTGACCCATTTCCTAGATTTAGAGCTTCTGCTGTAGAATACTCTCATGACCCACTTTTGTAGTTGTCTCCATTTCTGACAATAGCTGCATTTTTCTCATATCCTTTTCTCTTGCTTGCAGCTGAGATGCTGTTGTGCAAGGTGAACTTTGAAGAGGCAGTCTAGATTCAGAAGCTGCTCTTCAGCTGTCTAACAAGAAAAATGCCTGTGGGCTGAAAATAGAACAGTTAATCTAGATCTGGCTGATAGATTGGTTACACTAAGGATATCTCAGCTGATCTTCAAATACAGAACAAGGACAAGACTCTGATAAAAGAGCATTGATTAGGAAAGCTTGCAAGGTGAAGGAAATGGTAACAGAGAGGAGATCACAGTTACCAGGTAATGCAGTCTTGACTGATTCTTGTCTACAGCTATAACTGCTCCCCTTCACCATCTTGTTATATGTGTGGGGTTTGTATCTTTTTGACAGATGGGCTAGAAAGACAAAACCTACAGGAAGATCTGAATTACCAAATACAGCTGTCAACTTTGTGTGTCACTCGAGTGTGACTGGAGATTCCTGGAGATCCAAATAGTTCATTTCCTTCACGTCAAAAGTGAGAATGAGTGTCACCGGCCCATTCTCGCAGCTTGTAGTGTTTAGGATACCAATCCATTCTGCAGTGAAGGTCATCATTTCTTTTTGAAAAAGTTGTTTGTGCCTGCCAGATTCTTTCATATTGCATATGGAAAGGGTACCCCATATGTTGTGAAAAAGTCTGCAGGACCTGACAAAGATTCCTTAGTATTACTAAATGGAATAAGAAACCTTAACTGTAGTATGCGGTCTACCCACAAAGAAACCCATTTTCCCAGGGCTCTGTTCCGCAAGCATGTCCATCTATCCCTTCAGTCCACACCACCTCACCTACACTGTGCACTGACTTGACACTGGCAGGCCGTGGCATATACTGAATTCCCTAGTTTCCCTCTCAATCTCATCACATCCTTCTTACCACATCCTTCCACTGCTCTCAGCTTCCAGCACTGTCTATAAAAGCATCAAAGCCTGCAAAGCCTCAAAAATGAAAAGACGGGGCAATCACAGCCCGAGGGGGCAGAGTCACAGACAGCTGAGGGCAGGAGGAAAGGTTACGGCTTGTCATGGATGTGCACAGATGCTGTCTCCACAGCACTGCTGAGGAGGGAGCCCCACGGAGGCTTGCAGCACTCATGCTATTCTTGCCCAGGGCCCTGCTGAAATTAGTGTCAGTCTCAAAGGAAACATGCAACCCTTAAAGACGCTAAGCAAATCTTTTGCGAGCACAGACTACATGCGCTAAGAACCAATGATTAAGAAGTGGATATCAAATCACTGATTTGGAACAGATTTTAAAGATGCAGATTTTAGAAAGGTAATTTTGTTGATCTTGTGCAATATCACTGGGAAAGACAGCAAAGTCATGTTTCCTAATTGGAGCTGGATGAAGAGCACATTTGTTTAAAGATCTACAGGACTGTGCTGGTACTGAGAATTCCCATTCGGGGTACAGAGAATTCCGTGTTTGCCATAATGCCTGGTACTTATGAGTCAGTCTCATACCAAGTCCTTCTTCTGCTATGAAAAAAAAGCAATGTCGGGATGTTCCATCTACTTTCCTGGGATCTGTAGTAAAATGGAAATTACCCTCAAAATCACTTCAGGAGAAGAAAATGGCAGTCTTGACATTTTATGAGCCATATGGGAAAGAAGGGCTTAAGCATAGTGCTTCTGTTTCTTTCTCTCAACTGAAGTTGACAGTAGTCTGGTTGTTTTTCAAGTTTCTACATTAAGGTTTGCTTATATCTAGGTGAAAAAAAAAACCAACCCAAACCCAACAAACTCTTGTATGACATGTCTGGCCTAAGCTGACAAGCATACTGCATGGGTGATTTATATTTAGAGCAAGGCCCAGAGGTGTCTAAAGCAATCTACTCTCAAAAGTAGAAGTTGTCATATTCTAAATCTGCTCTTAAAGAAAACTGGACCTCAGTGTTATTTTCTGGTTAAAATATACAATACTCAGAAGAAAGGGCAACATTTGAGAACAAACATGATGTCCAGAGTTTAATGAGGCACCTGATTTCAGGATGCTTTATCCCTATAGACAAATGGCCAAAGCAATTTTGCTTTAATCAGTGTGAATGGCGTTTATGCAACTGATAGACATTTTTACACAAGTTACTGGCAAATGCATTGATCGCAGATGGCTGGCTTTTGGGGAATTATCTTTGCCTTCTTCCATGTGATGCTCAGGGCAGAGGTGCTGCATTGGGTGCTGTTTTGTAAGTTGATGTCTTCCTCACAGCCGCTGGAACCACAGCATGTCCCTAGGGCATGTTCTCTGCCTGAGCCCCTGTCTTTTGCAGCTACTGTCATTTCAAAGACTTCACATCGCAGTGCTTGGGGAAGATGGGAAATGAAAAGGCCTCCTTGTGGGAGATTTGATTGCTCGAGGTTAACTTTTGGGTTTGTTTTCCAAGCAAATGTTTCTTCTCAACTGGAGGTGTGTTCAAAGATTGTCACGTTTCATGGCTGAGATATTCTGTTGATCTTCCAGCTATCCTCTCATGTAGATTTTGGGGGATTTTGCTCCACAGTAGCAATGAAAGTGTTCAAATTTTCATGAGGATAGGTCAAAATAAATTGAGAAAGTTTCTTTATCTCTCCATGCTAATCGGCACAGCAAACTTCTGAACATTTATGGCTTTCTTTGTAAAGAGCATGAAGCAGTCAGGTGTCATGCCTGATGTTGATGGTCACTATGAATGGCCTTCTTGTCAAACAAGTTCCTCTCCACTGCGATTAGCTCCCTAGAAGTGAGTATGTGGGAACTGTTATATTCAACTGGTGGTGTTACAGCACACCTAATGCTAGCTGAATATTTGCTCAGAAGACTTATCTTCTCAAGGGATCAACATGTTTTGATCATTTTAAAAAAAATGTACATACATGAAGCAATGATTCTCCTCTGTGCATGCTTCTTTGTACTCCAACTTTCAGCCTGAAAAGAGAAAGCTCTTTTGAACTGAATGCCATGGGAGAAGTCTAGGAAATGGACCAAAAGATTTTGTATTCTTACAGGATTTGGGAAAAGCTGTGGAGCAGTGTGGAATTTCTACTTTAAGTCTTGGAAGCAGCAACTACAATGTTGGCTAAAACCCAAAAGACAAAAATGATTTAAAAAAAACAAAACAAAACAAAGACCAAAACCAAACAGCTATCCTTGGAAGAAGTGTGCTCTGTTCTTATCAGCTCTTGTACCTCCAGTCCTCTGGTTTGCTTCCTGTGGTTCTGGCATTTTGCTGATAAGACTTTCTTCTCAATATTAATAATAATAATAATAATAATAATAAAAAAATCAGCAGCACATATTTATACTGTATTATTTCATTAAACAGCCAGAGAGAAGCATTTGCTTTGAAAAAATGCTTTAACTTTCTTTTTGGCAATATATATACCTCTCTGTTTAGTGGCACTCCGCAGGTACCGAAGATGTCTTAGTTAGACCTGTGCTGTAACCTCACATCACACATGGCCTGTGTTACCTCTCAGAAACAGACCATCTAGTACACATTCTTGAAACTGCAATTTAGGTACAGTCACCCATTAAAACTTCCAGAAGGAGAAGACACACATTTCTTTTCACGACATCTTTCTGCTGCCTGAATGAATCTTTATGTATCCAGTGGTTAAGGAATTCATCCCTTTGACCACACCACTCTGAGGTGCCATTAGGTTCAGAAGCTTGGAATTTTTGTCAACTTGCAATAAAGCGTTTCTCAGGACTGTGGAGTCCTTCATGCTATACAGGTTATCTCACAGTGACAAGGAGCTTGGTGCATCTTACTGAGCAATTAAAGTGTAAGGTGAAAATCTTAGCAGAAATCTAATTGTGAAGATGTCATTGCAACCACGAACACCTGGCTGTCAGGGTACCATTCATTTCATAGTCCTCCATGACAATAAAAAGCATAGCAGTTGAAAAGGAGGACCTCAGCATATGGGAAGAACTCGCCCCTGCAACTGCAGACTGGATAAATCTATCAAGTTGGGGGGGAAAGAAGGAAGGACCTAGAAATAAATAGAAAATTGGATAAAATAAAATATGGAATTAGCAAAAATTGATTGACCTGAAACTAATGAGCTTTCAAGAAGTCAGTTCCTTAGAAAATGTCATTTTTTAAAATTTACCTACCAAGGCCCCAATTCCCTTGCGAATAGGCTGCCACTAGCTGAGTGCCCATTCCCCTGTGCTTCCTTGTGCTGCAGCTACTCTTATGGGTAAGTGCCCCAGACACCAATTCTGCAGCTGTAGGGGTAGGACTAGCACAGAGCCCTCAGGAAAGAAACTGAGGAAACAGGGAGCTATTTCCATTCAGGGAAGTCCCCTGAAACTTCGCTCAGCACTCTTAAGCCCACTGATCCTGCCCAGTCATCCTCTCACACTTCCAGTTCTCCTTTCTCCTATCTGATGCCCTGCAGATAGCAGGACTCCAGTCTTCACCCACTCTGATTCCTGGAAGGGAGCAGCCCTGTGATGGCACGATGTGTTGGGGGATGGACGGCTCTGGCCGGGAAGTGTACCAGTGCAGGGCTGTGGTCCATCTGCAGCCTCCCCATTGACTGTAAGACAGGAGAGTAAACAAAGACAAGAAAAAGTAGGAGACAAAAAGTTGACTTAAAATGGGAGAGCACAAGTGGAAGCAGCACTGAATGGAGAGACAGAAAAAGACAAAGGTCACACTACCAGGAAACTAATGCCAGAAAATAAAAGATGATTATGTCTTGCTTTTTGCTTCATCCTCTTTACTCTTTCTATTTGGCTTTCCATAATCTTTTTCATGTTATCTTTCCTAACCTATATTGTCTTCCTTTCCTGCCTCTTAGGTATTTACTGCCTGTTTTTCAGCATGTTTTCTGTTTACAGAAATAGATCATTAGCCTTTACAAACTGAAGTTAAACTCTTTGAAAATACTCATCTGATTCCAAACACTGACAAAAACTTTGTACATTGCATGACTGGGGAGATAGAATATGACTGTGCTGTATGCAACATTCAAAAAACACTTTTAAAGTCTAACCTCAGAGCAATAGCATTTTTCTTCTTTACTTTAATTTCTCTTCTGTAACTCATTGTCTCTCTGGCCCAGTGAGTCATGAATTGCTGTTTCCAGATTCAGCAGCTTGTAGTTTGTTGCACACCTTCAGAGGCTGAAGGTCGAATGTACTCAACTTTCCCAAAAGAGTGCTTTTGCTATTAGTTTATTGTAAAGAAGGGGACTCTGTGATGACAGTGATTCTTCTTCTCGAAAGAAAATACAGATGACATCTCCAGAAGATGTTCTTGAGCTGGTCAGCTCGTGCAGGGGTATTCCAGTCAGCTGTGGTTTCCGTCTGTCTGCTTTGACACCACTTCGCAGCACACTTTTCCAAGCACTGGAATGAGCATTGGCACCTATCTTTTCCGCCACATGTGATTTCCTTTTATGAGCTAGGCACTTATTAGACCTAGCCCCAAATGTTTAATGTTACCCATTTCACACACAACTAAATCTGTTTATAGGGAGTTACCTGTAGGTAGCAATCTCTGCCTTTCTGCAAATTAAAATTAAAATCACAGCTAAGCAAACAATTTGTTCTATAATTTAAAGCCTGGATCCTAGTCACAGGTAGAATTGTGTGAGAGTGGTCCTTTTGAAATCACTGGGATTAATTTTACTAATAAAGTAGCACGCATACTGAAGTGTTCCCTTGGGCCTCCTTTTTCTTTTTCTCTATTTGTAGAACATCTGCAGGAATTCTCCTTTGTTTACTTAATTTGCCAAATTATACAATGATTTTAAGTTGCAATTTTCTGAATTGATTGTGATCTGTTTGTGTGTTAATGTGCACATTTATTCCTTTGGAAGGAAATTACAAATGATGATAGTGAATTAAAGCCTCTGTTTCATTTTCACATCATGTATTTGCTATTTTTCTTCTCCCCCTCTTCACATCTGAATACACACATCCACCAAGCATTCACACAGGAATCTAAATGAGAGGCTGGGCACCTTAGGGTACTTCCACACCAAAGGACCAGCAGTAAGGTATCAAAGGGGGCATTAAGGAGATCACTCTTAACTTTCCCTCCTCAATATAAATATATGCCTGCACATTCCTTCTTGTTACTCAAATATCAGTCTGGCCATGCCCACTTAAAATACTTTTTATGCTCCTGAGATAAATGGAGAAGGGTAAGGAGGCTCATTAGTGAAGAAAAAAGTACTGTGTATGTTGCGCATACTATCCTCAGGAAACATGGCCGGGGCTCCTCTTATCATGTGCATTTAACAGATGTAGTCTGTGTTTCCCAAGGTAAGTCCACGTAGGGCTTGCACCCTGTGAAATGGGGAGCTGAACTCTCTACGGCTGCCTGATACCTTCAGTCCCCACTCAGTTTAATTCAGCATGTCAGGTTGGTTCTTTTCTCCTTGCCCTAATAAACCTTGATTATATTTTAATGAGAAAGTGCTTTACCAGCATGTAGCCTTAAATTTGCTCTTCAGCAGGTAGCTCATGATTTAACTCAAAAGTCACCATGTAAATCCCAACAGTAGATTATACTAGTTAATCATATAACACTCAGGCCCTGAGACTTAATGATTCATTTTCCTTTTATTATTAATAAAGTCTGCCCAGAGAAAGCCAGGGTGAAGAAAAGAACTTGGTCAGAGTTCTTTCTGGATTCTGAGTTCTTCTGACCCATTATCTTTTAATTATGTCTCACTTTTGTACTTTTGTAGAGCAGTGATTTTAATGATTTTAATGAGCTTTATCACAAGTGAGTGAGATATGTAATTTCTCAATTTCAGTGCACTCTGTGAGATATTGGGCTCCCTGACTCAGGGGAGCTGAAACCTCTCAGCACCTCACAGAATTAAATCCCAGCTTCTATGAAATGCTGCTGTGGAGAGTAACTGACTCCCATAAACCCTTCAAAGTTAAGTCTCTTCCGTTTGAAATGTGGACTTGGATGAGCAAAGGTTACCAGGGTTTCAACAGCTGGGACTAACCCTGTGTGTGGACAGCTGGTTTTGAAACCGAGTAGCCCGCTCAATGAGTGCAAGAAAGATTACAGTGAGTTTCTATATTGATTTTCAAGGTGGTTAGAAAAGGAAACTGAATTCAGAGAACGACACAAGGTTTAACAATTTTGCAGTTTCTCTCTGAAACAGTTTGGTAGAAATCCTAACTATCACCTGCACACTAAACTTGCAATAACAGTTATTTCATAGGACTTTTTTAGGAAAGACTAACATTCAAGTGACATGAGAGCCAGTAGTTTTAAATTACGTCTTTGCAATTATCACATCTCCCTTGTTTGTGTAGCTGGGGGAATGGAGGAGCTTCACAGACAAGGTGGGAAGGGTCCACAGAAGAAGAAGAAGGGCCAATGACACATACATCATTTCCTTCTTTTCTTGTTCCAGGGGTTAACTTTTTTTTCTGAGTACATAAAGAAGGGTGTGCTAGCAGCTGAAAAGAATCAGCCACCATTAGGCTTTTTCCTCGAGATTAGTTTTATATTAATGCTACTCCACTGACTCCATCAGGATTGCTTCTGCTATATGAGACACAAAACCAGGAACCTTTCTCCTCCCATTACGCATGCTGGGAGTTTACACAAAGGAGTAAGTCTAATGTTCTAATGAGTATTAATGCCATAAGAATCCAGAAATTATACTGAAAATACATAATACAGAAACTTAGAAACATTGGCATGGTCTGGCAGAAAGGGAAAGTATTTTCCTTAATATGCAGTTTGCCAGCACTAAAATACTAATATATTGTGAGACAATCTATCTCCCACAAAATAGCTGTAATAGCATAAGAATAAAAAATTACTTGTATGCCTGCAGACTCATAGGATCACAGAGTATCTCTTCAGGGTGTACACAGTGACCACTAAAACATCCTTTGTTGTGTCTTAATAACTGTAATAGAAGTGGTGACTTCTGTGTTCTTAAACATAAACAGCAGAAGGACCGAACCCTTGAACACAGAATAAAGTTTAGCCTCAACAGAACACACACTGGAATAAAGGCCAACAAACATCTGAAACTGGCAAGCCAGTTTAGCTTCATATACCCTCATGTCAGTATGAATATGTACTAGCAAACTGATCTGTGGCAGTGATTCTCTGCACTCTTGCTCTGAATACATAACATCATTTTTTATAATTGTATTGAAATACAATTTTATCCTAAGTTACAGGTGATGCTCTGCTGGGAATTTTTTTTCTGGGGAGGGTAGGGAGAGGGTGGAGTTGCAAACTTTACATGTGTACCACACAGTGAAGTGCATGTTTGAGAGCTAGTCAAGCCCTGACCTGTGTGCTTTCCATCTGCAATGCTAGCATCTGTAGGTTGCTGTATTTTGAAGTGCCTACACTGTTCTCAGCACAATCTGCTGAAAGACCACACTGTAGTGTACACAGTCCTGCTCATGCCTAAATTATCCACAACACATTAATGAGAACCTGGTGCTGATTGTGTTCAGGCCCTCCTGAGGCAACCACTTACTGGTCTTAAGGGTTTACATTTAAAATACGGATTACTGGCTGAGACAACAGGCTTTGACCTAAGTTTAACTGATGATGAGACATGTCCTAAGTGTTTTAATGTCTCCAGCTCAGCATCTAAGGCCTGCTTCACAAAAACAAGGGGAAAAATCATACATTTTAAAATGGCTTAGGTCCTAGAACATTTTAAAAGATGTTGAGAGTGAACAGAGATTCTCCTTCTTACGCAAATTCTGCTTACTATGAAAGGATGATTAAAAGGTGGCAGAAAACCACAGTTTTACTTACTTTGTTCTGGGCTTGTCTTACCTCTCCTTTTCGTAGAATCATAGAATCATTTAGGTTGGAAAAGACCCTTAAGATCATTGAGTCCAACCACTAATCTAACACTGCCAAGTCCACCATGAAACCATGGCCCTAAGTGCCACATCCTCCATCCCCATCATATGTTTGAGGAGCCTTGTATTTGCTCTACCTAGCGGTCATTTATCTACAGCCAAAATAGTTTGCTGTGCCAGGTGAGAACAGTCAGAGCATAGCAAGGTGCTGAGCAACCACTGCACCCATCACTGTGGGGGCCCCCAAAGTCATCACCACAGCTTTGGACACGCATGGCTTCTCAGGAATTCCCTGGTGTCTGACCACGTAAGTGTTTGCTAATACCACAGTGGCAGAGATGCTGGGTGACTGACCAGCCCGCCTTTCTTGCCCTACAGCCACATACCGAGGCCCCATATAATTAAACCTCCACTTCGGAGAGGTAAGAGGATCAGCATAGGAGATTTCACAGCGATGCTAAGGAGGAACAGTGCTCTAACAGGACAACTAGATACGAACTGGGTCCCAAGGCAGCCTGGCAAAGCAGACCTCAGCAACCCCTCACAGCTTGCTTGGAATTAATATCTGTCTTGGTCACAAGGGCCCTGACCGAATGGCTTAAGAAACACAGTATGCTCTGTATCTCTCCTCACTGTACTCGCATATTATCTTCAATAAAGCATTTTAATGTACTATGTGGGCAGGAATACTTTTAGACAAGGTTTTACAGATAACGTGTTTTATTCTAGACTATTCTGGTTCTGTGTTTTTTTGGTGGTTTTTTTTTTTTAATGAATTTTAATTTTCTCATTCAATGGTTGTGATTTAACCACTTCATTTTTACCAAATAGTTGCTAACTTTTGTTCTAGAACACCTTGTACAGTTTATCACAGGAGGATGGTATCTGTAACAGCCCAGCCTAAGCCTCTTCAAGATAGCTGCAGCAAGCACACCTTCTGATCCCACCTGCACCTGCAGCTGCTGACCTCTTCACTGCCTTCCTTTGGTGGCCACTGTGGTGCACAACTGGTACTGCCTGTGCCCCCCGAGTTGACACTTTCCAGTCTGCAGGCCTGTTTGGATACCCATCTGGAAAGAAAGTTTTCAGATATTTCTCTTAAAAACAAGTGCTTTGATGACACTACCTTACAAGCTCCTTGCAAGTACTTGTTGGCCCTGTTGGAGCGGGTCCAGAGGAGGGTTGCAAAAATGATCAGAGGGATGGAACACCTCTCCTATGAGGACAGGCTGAGAGAGTGGGGGTTGTTCAGCCCGGAGAAGAGAAGGCTCTGGGGAGACCTTAGAGCAGCCTGCCAGTACCTAAAGGGGGCTTAGAAGAAAGATGGGAAGAAACTTTTTAGCAGGGCCTGTTGCAATAGGACAAGGGGTAATGGTTTTAAACTAAAGGCAGGCAGATTTAGACTAGATATAAGGAAGAAATTTTTTACGATGAGGGTGGTGAGACACTGGCACAGGCTGCCCAGAGAGCTGGTAGATGCCCCATCCCTGGCAACATTCCAGGTCAGGCTGGACGGGGCTCTGAGCAACCTGATCTAGTTGAAGATGTCCCTGCTCATTGCAGGGGAGGGGTTGGACGAGATGACCTTTAAAGGTCCCTTCCAACCCAAACTGTTCTAAGCTTCTATGGTTCTAAGTAGCCTGACACTCATGAACACTCAGTAGATTTGTTTGCATGAAAGGGAAGATGAATCTTCTGTCATTACAGGCTCGTTCACCCTTTTGGGTAAGAAAAGCTCAGGGAGCAGGAAAAAGGATCAAGAAACCCTGATTCATTTTTCTCTCTAATTTCTGAGCACCGTACACTTTCTCCTGTCAGGCGCCTAATACTTGTTTCTGTCCTGGGAACTGAAATCTGTTGATCTCATCTTGTCTAGTACTGGTCTGGAAAGTGCTGATATGTTCAGTTAGCCAGTATCAGAAAGTTTTGTCACCACTCAGTGGGAATAGTTCAGATTCCTGAGTGTAACACTTGGCGTGAAAGAATTAATCTTTGCTTTGTCTTTGAGTATTTAGGCTTTGCTTTCCTCTTTTCTTTGTAGATCTGCAACTATGATTTTGAAGGAGGCTGTTAAAGGCATTGCTATTTGCAGCCAAGGTATTTTACAATTATGTTAGCATGTTCCTCCTCTTTATCAACCTAAATCCTGCATGAAAGAGGCTTTTAAATTGAAGTTTCTTGTATTGCATTCAGAAGGGATCAAGATGGGCTTGCCCTCATCGAGTTCCACTTCAGACTCCATCAGGCACTATCCTTGACAGCAGACGCCAGGATGGATTGCAGATGGAAAAAGAGACAGAGAGAGAGAAAGAGAGGCAGCTAGGCAGGCCCAAGACCACTCCAAGGCTTAAAGACTAATACTGGAAGCTTACAACGCAGAGTTTTAGAGAGGGAATAGCTGGACAGGTACCAATGTAATGTGTTGCCACTGACTTAATTAAAAGATTGTTTACTAAGTGATAGACTAACTCCGTTTTTCACATAGTATTCATAGTGGTCCAAAATTGTTTGAACAAACTGTGGAAAGCATGTCATGAATGGTGTACCTGGCTGGAAAGGGGTTGCAACAGGACATTTAACGGGCTTTCTCTGGTCTCGACGTTTCGGTGTAACTAACTCCAGAAGATGCACAAAGCCACCTGTGACTTTGACAGTCAGAGAAGACACACCATTTAAGATGAAGCAAGATCTCCTGCAAGCCCTGCGAAAAGACTGATACCAACTTCAGTTTTTCTTATCTAGCTTGAATGCGAACAAGCTTCTTCCCCCTTCCCCTCCTTAGACTAACTAGAAAAGTATCTTTTTCTTGCCATTCCTGAAACATTTAAGGTGTCTCACAAAGAACACTAATATTATCACAGCGTTTGATATTCAGATAGCTTTGATGTGCATATGCACTGCTTGTGAAAATGATGGGAAAATACTGAGAGTAGTCAGAAGCCAGCATTTATACACCTGGCAGCCAAGGGGAAGGGACGCTGGGAGTGCCTGTGGACATCTGGGGGGATATTGAGGAAGACAAAGCTTTCTTTCTGCTACACTGAAGGGAAAAGATTAGGTGGGCGTGGGCAGGAGAAGGTATGATTGTTTTCTCTGTGTGACAGGAGGGGTTAGGGAAATTGTTTATTTCTTTGTGGCGGTACCGGAAATGTCTTTGTTTATGCATGTATCTGTGGCACTGGAAGAGGCAAAGTCTTTCTCTCTGGCAGCAGGGCAAGATTTATTTTCCTGTCTTTTTCTGTGGAAGAGGATGAAGGGCGGTCTGTCTACACATCTACCAGCTGTTTCAAAAAGGAAAATATGCGTGGTCTGCACAGACTTCAAAAAGGGTTGAGCGTAGGTAGGAGAGTTCATTTCAACGCTGTCCCAAGCTGAGCAAATGTTCGGTTATCTATTTTTGGCTCCAGTGACGTTCAAAGTGACAAACCAGGAATTCAAAGCATTGTACTCCACAAAGCACGTTGTACGGTTTGGAAAACAAGGCCAGTAATGCCCCC
>NW_010972587.1:1699705-1700375 GCF_000737465.1 Haliaeetus leucocephalus
GGTGGTGAGAAATCCCTTTAGGAAAACGACGCAGGAAGAAATTGGGAATCGCTGCTTTTGCCCGAGCGGCCGCATTTGACAGGGGGGCCGCCGTGCTCGTCTCCCCTCCCCGCCGCAGACTTGGCGAACTCCTGGCGGGTCCCCGGCGGCGCCGGCATTTCGCCGGGCCAGACGGCTCGGGGAGCCGGGGAGGGGAGCGGGGCGAGGAGTGGAGGGGGGGGGGAACCGGGCGGCCGTCCAGCCCCGAGGCGTGTGCGGGGCAGAGCCGGCTTGTTCTCCCGGTTAGGCGCCTGCCGGTGGCGGGTTAATCTCGGATGAAAGGTTTAGCCGGGCGAGCACGGCCCGCCCGCGCTATTAGCCGGATCGGTGCGTGTGTGTGTGTCTGCGCGCCGCGGCGGTGATTAGTTTTTAATGGCTTCTGCCTGAAGCAAGACGGTCGGCGGTGCCGGCTGCCCTCCGCGCTCACCCCCTCTGCTCTCCGCAGGCAGGGCAGGGGACAGCGGCCGCTCGCTGCAGTCTTCCCCGGGTACCGGAGCCGGGGTCTCCCGGGCAGGAGCTGGGACCGGCCCGCCGTCGCCCCTCGCATTGCCGCCGCTCAGGGCCAGCAACGCCTCCCACACGGTGAGCCCGGGCACGGGGCGGGGGGCCGGGGGGGGCGATGAAAGGGGTT
>NW_010972587.1:1700385-1705207 GCF_000737465.1 Haliaeetus leucocephalus
GGGGGGGAGGTCGGCCCCGGGGTCTTGCCGCGCCACCGCTCTCCTTTCTCCGGGTGACCCCTGCGGCGGGACCGAGCCCTTCACGGGCACCCCGGGGCGGGAGAGGGCAGAGCCCCCCCGGCCCCCCAGCCGAGGGTGTCCCATCCTGCCTAAGGAGGCGGTTGGTGTTTCAGCGAAGCGCGTTTAATTCTGCAGACTCCGATCCCATACGTGCGTGTTTGTTGTGAGGCTGGGACCCTGTGACTGCACGGAGAAGCAGCTTTCCCCCCCCCCCCTCCGTCAGTCTGGTTTTGTGTCTCATTTTCAGTGACAAATTCAATCTTCCACACTTGCACAGAGGAGCTGTTCTGGTAAATGCATTTTTTGAGATGGCACTATTTTGGCAATGAGGTTAGTTACTGTGATTAAAGGGTCGCATGAACTGTGGTGAAAAATGAAGGCTGCTCTCCCCTTACATGTCTGATTAGCTCAGGCCGATGGCTGTCTTCCCCAGAAGTAGCTGTCGCTGTACTTGGGGACAATGATTGGATGAATCCGACTTTATTGCTGCAGTAGTTTACCTAAAGAAATAAGCACTGATGGCATGAAAAGGACGTTATTTTCCGGTTCTGTGATATCTCACATATCTCCCACTCCTAGTTAATCTACTAGGAATGAAACTTCCCAAGTATGCCACTATATATGGATGAGAGAGGGTATCTCTGTCCTGAAGGCGTGATAGACTATAGAGAGGGGTCTATATGCTGTCACGTTGACACTAAATATCTGAAATTTTTATTGCATACATTTCCTTTTAAATTATGAAAGATTTCATACTGACCCTGAAAGGCATTGATGGCATACTTTTCTTAGAATTAATGAGTTCTTCATGGATGCTCACATACTATCTTTGTAAACATATGGCAGAGCTTTAAATGGTAATGTGATTATGGGCTAGTGGAAGGTGAAACTATGCATTTAGATATTAGTGTTTCAGTGACTTTCTATGTAGCTTCAGGGGTAAAAGCATCTTATTCAAATCCATGTATGGAAAGAATTGGCTTAAATAAAAAAAAATCAGTATATGTAGAATATTCTCAAAAGGAGTGATGAATATTCTGCAAATTCGAGGTGGAGCTGCATACTTGAGATCAACATCATTGTATATTTATGTAGCTAGGGTATATGTCTGAATTGTTCTTTAGTATCAAAGGCCAATTTTTTCACATTTGTATACCAGTTAAGTGCTGGTTGATATTAGAGTTGGGGCAGCAGCTTAATTTTTTTATAAAAACAGAAAAGGAGGAACATAGTACACACAGCCTGGACACCGATCATGAAACTGCACGTACAGGTGGGCCCACAAATAACAGGGGCCCACATGTAACAGAGCCCAGACTTAATTTAGGATTTGTGAAAGCATGGTGGTCCAGCTATGTATCTGGGAGTACTTACTAATTTTGGAAGTACGGAACTTTGGTATTTTTATACATAGATTTATGTGTGTGTGTATTATATATAGTGTCTGTGCATATATATGTAGATACTTGTAGTCTTTATGAAAGCATGCGAGGCGTGTTCAGGTGTTACATTTCTGTGTTTCGAGTGTTTTATACATATATCATTGTGTATGTATGCATATGTTTATATATAGCACATATGCCTATGTATGTATATATACATAGAGATGAAATACTTATGGAAGCACACAGGGATGATCAAGCATTATATTGCTGTGTTTCATGTCCCTCTAGGTTCTGACTGTTGCAGACTCTGACTTGCCTTTGCGATACACAGCCTACTCTACAGTATTTATTTAGCCTTGGGTACTATTACAGAAATACCTCATAGTGCCTTTCTGAATTTTGTAGGCGGTTATTTTGTGGTTGGCTAACATAACTTTTTGTGGTAAGGAACAGATGTGACATCCTAATGCTGGATTTTAACCTTAAAAAAAAGGGCTATATCTGTTCATGTGATCTTTCTATAAAGTTCAGGCCTTCTGACCTCAGCTGACACTGACTGAAACCATTGGTTTTGCATCCCGCTACTTCCTCCAATTGGACCTATTCAAAATTGAACATTTCAGTTTTCTTAAACCATTTTCCTTCTTTGTGTTCATTTCCTTATTGTGTTTTCATCCCTGCTGTATCTATGTGACTTCTGTAATAGCTAAAAATTGAGGGTATCTCTCTTTGTGTTTCAAATTTAAGAACGTATAGTTTCCTTAAGTGGCTGAACTTGCTGGTGACTGGATGTAAGCATGTGGATTGTATATACATGAGTTGTGAAAGAGAGACTGAGATTGAAGATAGGTTTTTGTTTAAGCTAAAAAGTTTTTCTTTTAATTCAGACAGAGAAGTAGTCCACTACCTGTCATATTTCTTGCAGTAGTGAGTTGTGTGATCCAGCCTTTAGTGAAACTGTGGTCTCCTACTTTCAAGTGAAGTTTCGTTGTTTGGTAGAATGTAGTAGCATGGGTAGAAGCGGGGAAGATGCTACACAGGCTTCGTGTAACAGGGCAGAGGTTTTGGCTGCAGTCTCTGCAATCACAGCAACCTTTGTTGCTAAGCAGGCTGTTTTGTATTGTACCAGGGAAAGGTTTTGTTTATTTTTTAAAAAAATTGTGGCTTCATCCTAGGCTTATTCATGTCTGCTTCCATCACTGAGTATCTTTTTGGCTTATGGTAGAAAACATGAACTCATTTCCAACCCCTTGTCCTCTTCATTTTCCTCTCCAAAGTCATTGCTTCCTCTTTTGAAGCCTTAAGTTCTTGCCTTGGTGACTGGAACCTTTTTCCATTCAGACTCTCCTGTTTCATTATGATGTTCTTACATCCACTTGACACGGTGCAGTAGAGATTATCTTGCTTGCCTGCTGCTCTGCTCGTGTAAATCCCCACCCGTCTGTGAGTCCCTCTCCCAGACTCTTGTCTCTGTCTTCTGCCTACCTCCATCTCAGTTCTTTCTTATTTGGCATGTATCCCTGCATTCTGCACTCTTCCTATTTCTCTTGCAGTAAAGCAGTCTTAATGTTTTTCTCCTCCTGTCCAGTACTGTAACAACAACCCATTTACAGTGCATGATTCAGTGCCCTCCCTCTTCAAGCCCTTTCTAAGATTTCCCTACAGCAAGCCTGTTTTCTTTTGCCATGAGGGATGAATGTCTGTCCATGTACTTTTGCATCAGTCATTCAGTCTTATTCTTCAAAAATTTATATTTAAAATTTTTTAAAAAATTAATTTACCTTACAATGGAACAGAGATTCCTGGACTCTTCTAACATGAAGATCTGGTGGGTCGTGTGCTGCAATTTTTTATTGTGGGCAGCTGGTTTAAAGCAGGTAAAGCCAAAGAAAATACCTTCCTATTGTGGCATTTTCATGTAATGAATTGCCACAGAAATGCTGTCACGTTTGAGTGGAAATAACTATACAGTCATGACCTGGACTTTTCTTTATCTAGATTTCTTTGGATGTTTCTTCGTCTTCTACATAAAACTTGTGTCTAGGAGGAATATGAAGCTATCTTAACTTTTAAGGGGGGATCTCTGAAATTTGGGTTCCAACAGTTGGTGACTGTGCTATGGGGACTGCTGTACATCTGGACACATCTCTCGTATGTGTACACTTCAGCTTACCTGAAGGGTTCAATTTAGGGTGCACTGACTGTCCTTTTTGGTTTCAACATGCATAATACTTGCAGGGTGTCCCAGAAGTATTCACAGTTACTGCACCTGCATAGTCCTGACAGGAGGAAAAAAGTTTACGAATCAGTATCACTGCTGAAGCATAGCTGTGTCTGTGAAAATATTTGCTATATAAAGTCAAGTTAACTTTTAAAAAAAAAAAGCTTATAGGGACCAGGTATGACAGCAGCAAAAAATCTAAACAGTGTGTTTTTTTCTACAGCTGTTGTTGAGCCACAAGCTCTTTAGCACAAGGGCTTAGTCTTTTTTGGTGTATAAAACACATACTCAAAATCATTATGATAATCCTGCATTATTGTTATCCTGCTAATTAGCAGCTATTTTTAGTTCTGAACAGAGGAATGCTGTTGAATTCATTTATCAAGGAAAAAAAGTCCTTTTGTACATTTGCTCAGGCTGTAGTTAACAAAATAGGCAGTGAAGCATGCTACACCTGATACCGTATGCCTCTAGCGTGTTAGACACAGTAGGGCTGAAATTGGCATGCCTAGAAATGCTGTAAAGAAAGGGGTATATAGTGTAACATTTGTTCTTTAATTAGGTTACTAGTTTGGAACACAGTTTCTCCCTTGTCCTCATCTATGCAAAGTAATAGCAGATAAAGACATCTTTTTCCTGTGCAGTATTTCAGCAGGCCATCATGATTGCTTTATTATTAAGATTAATTTTATAAACCTTTTTAGATTCTGATTGACATCAAAATCTTTCTTTCTGGGGTTTTGCTCAAAATAAAATGATAACATATAGCTGAAGTGTGTGTCTGTCTTGGATAGTTTTATAGGGTGCTAGTATCACACCAAGTGACTTTTGCAAAGATGGAATGTGGTACAACTACATAATGTCTTGATGCTTTTGGAAGATACAGTTGAGAAGAGGTATATGCTCCTGTGGTGTTCAATCCTATAGTCGTAGTCTTGTAGAAGGTCTTGAAACAGACCATTGCATTGGCTGAGTGTTACTGCAAAGGAATTGTCAGTCAGTTTGCCTTCTTGTTAGCAGGGTGGACTCAGTTTTATGCTACTTCTGTGTTGTTACAGGTCTGTATTCTAGGTACACTAAGTTACTGTTCTACTTCTTTCCCTAAACCCATCTGTGAAAACAAAAAAACAAACCCCAAACACCCCCCCACCCCCCC
>NW_010972587.1:1705217-1959784 GCF_000737465.1 Haliaeetus leucocephalus
CCCTCCCCCCCCCACCAAAAAGTGGTTGGCTTGTTTTGATTTGTTTTGCCTGGTGTCTCTACTTCAAAGGTTAGGTTTTTGGCATAGCCATCAACTTCCATAAACTGAGCAAACCAAGCTTAAAGCAAAATTATAGCATTGATTTTGGAGTTACGATAAACTACTGAGAGAGGAAAAAACCCCATTGTAACATTTGCTGTTTTGTAATTAATGTTGCCAGAAGATTTGGGAAGATTAGTTCTTTGAGTTCAAGCTTACCTGTTATTTCAGTATGTTTTATGGAGAAATGTGTACATCACTAAGTTTTTTGAAGATGTGTGCTATAAAAATATGTAAATCTTTGAAGGTGTAGATGGGTCTGAGCGCAGGCAGTAAAATATGTAATAAGTAAGCTGCATAAGTGCACGCAGGTTGACAGCCGTGTAGGTTGTTGGTTCTGGAATTTGCAGGCCCATCTGCAGAAGCAAAAGGGAGCTGCGTTACAAACCGCTCAGGCTTACGGTTTCGAATGAAAGGGTGATGGAGCTTCTGTGTACTGTGAACAGTTTGGTACTGGGCTAAGAAGGCTGTAGTCCTCTGTAGCTTCCCAAGCCCATTAGTTGTGGTTCAGAGAACTTAGAGCGTCACTGGTGAAGCCTGTGGAGCTTGTAAGCAGTGCAAGCCTAAACTTGACAGCGATCTCAGACACCCGGTAGCCAGAGGTAGATAGGCAGAGCAAAGGGCTGGTGAGAATCCAGCCCTCATCCAGGCTGGAAGTAGAAGAGGTGGTGATTCTTGTGCAGGCAGTACCCTGAGATGAGGAAAGTCCATTTTTCATTTTGACTTCGTGGTTGTGATGTGTCTGATAGCTCTGAAACTCCTGTTGGGGTTTTGGAAAGAAGAGTGAGCTCTCTTCTCTGCCACAGGTTTTGGAATAGAGCTTGTGCTAATTTGGTGCCTTTTCTTCCACAAAGAAAACCAGTGCTACTGTCTGCATCTGCATTTGCATTCTCAAGTAGCAGCTGACTGAAACTGGCAAAACCGGTCACTTTGGATTTGGGGTGAAGCTGGGATAATGCTGGTGATTTCTTTCTGCCACTTGGGAAAAAAGCCAACCTGTGAGCAGCAAGAGAAACCATGAGGCTGCCTGAAGGTGCAGGAAGCAGAGCTACATAGTTTACACTTTAGAATGTGTTTACAAACATGCTTTTAGGAAAGAGAACTCTTTAGTCCCTGTTGAGAGTGGATAAATATTTGGGTTTTTTCCAAATCCTGGTACAAAGCAAATAATTGAAGTTTGAAGAATTCCCCAGTACCTCTACTGAAACAAGCAGTGCTTAGGAAGGGCAGAAAACAGTTAACTCTGAAAACAGGTGACTCAGGTGAAAAAAAAAAAAGTAAATTCAAATGTGAACTGTGGCAATGAGTACTTGGGTTAAGAAATTCTTAAAGATGATTTTCTCTGCTATGCTCTTTCTTCCTTATTGTCTGTATGTTAGTATTGTCTACTACCAGTTTGTCCAGATATGTTCTGCTTTGTTGTTCAACCAGTGCTGCAGAAGAAATGTTTGTACCTGGAATTTCCTAGCTCGAGTACTTGTAATCTGTACAGTTACTCTGCTGCTTCATTGTGCATTTCTTAATTACGCAGTTCTGCAATACTGCATGTGCTGAACCTCTGACACATCTTACTAACTAGATCTGTTTCTTCTGAGATGCGTCATTTAGCAGCTCTTGGGGCAGAATTTTTTTTTTTTTTTTCAGTAACTGCTGTTTATATAGAGGATCAGGGCAACCTTCAGGAAACTGCTACTGCAGTGTGCTTCAAACTTGACCTGAAGGAATTCCCAGTAGGCATGATAGGCTCATTAAGTTCCCTTGATGATTTAATTCCTGGTGCTTTTGAGACATCAAACTAGGAAGGGAATTAATGTCAATATCCTGTATATCTTCACTGAGCTTCAGTGTTACAAATGTCTTTGCTCTGAATTGCAGTTGTGTGGTAACGCTTTCTATGAGATCAATCAAATTTGACAGTGTGAGCCCAAATTGCTCTGCAAATAAACATGCACAGTCAAACTGCAATGACAAAATAAAATGGACCAGTTATCCGACGTGAGTCAAAATGGAATCAGAAGAGAGTGAACTCCGCAGAAGCAATCCTGAGAGCTCTTGTTCTTAGGTTGTGTGAGTTTCAGAACTGCAAATTTCAAAATATTATCCAAAGGTGAAGCTGATGTTCAGCTGGCTGCTCCTTGGGAACAAGTTACTGGATTTACAAAAACATGCTTCTGCCATATCAGACTGATATTAACAGAAGCACAAAGTATGCTAGAGTCTGCGTTGCATATCCTGGTTTTCTCATTAGGAAGCACTTCTGCAATTGCAGCACAGATTTCATTGCCTCATATCACAGCACACAACTGTCATTTTCTGATTTAATTTCAGCAACCTTAAGTGAACAGGGAATGTGTTATCCTTAGCTGCCTGGAAAAAATAAGGTTCGGATTAAAAGTGCTCTCAACCCTGGCTTGATCATCTGTCTGACAGTATCGGTGAACTTTTGGTTAGTAATTTGGCATAAATATTAAGACTGGTGAATCATCTGGAGAGACAGCAGGGGAATTCTTCCCACGTTTGTGTAAGACCAGGCAGAAGACAAACTAATTATCTTCTACTTTAGTAATCCTTTTTTCCATCCCTTTAAAATACAGTCACTTATATATTCTTCAAGGCAAAGATTTTCTTTTCACTCAAGTCTGCATCAGGCCCGAAATCTCATCTTGGTTAAAAGTTATTATAAGACTGGTTTGGGGAAGTGCTAAAGGATATGCTTATGCTTCATTGATCTGAATGCTATGCTGAATAGTGACTGTCTGAATTGTAAGCAGTAAATGGCATCTCTTGAACTTCAGAAATGTGCGGGTTCTTTTCCTCTTTGTGCATGTCACAGCACATTTCTTATTGCTTAAAATTGTGTATCTCGAGCTTTTGATATACAGCAAATTTAGGAACAAGTTGAAATCTTGATTTCTGGGAACAGGTGACTAGGAGAGCCTAAGCCGTGTGAGTTCTAGCAGGCATTATATATTGATCTCCAGCATCAATAAAACTGCTACTACGTTCTGTAAAGTCTAAGACCCCTCAAGCATACTTCTTGATGTTACAGGACTGTTGCCTTGAAGATTCCTTGGAGGAACTGTTAGCTTATCATGGTAGCACATCCATGATTACCTTGTTGCAAACATTTTAGAGAGTCATGAAAGTGGCATTTGAGAAACAAGGGTCTGGAAAATTTAATAGCATCTAGCAGTATCACAGTATATGTGCTGTGGTTTTTAGATTATCTGTCGACAACTGACTGCTAAGAAAATACTTAGTTTTGAGGTGATTTAGGCAGGATGGCGGGTTGCAGAATGAATGGTGAAGCATAGAGTTCATGCCTTTCTTGTTAACTGGGTATGTATTTATTTTCGATTTTAGGTTGGAGGCAGTAAGCACACAATGAATGAGCACCTCCATGTTGGTAGCCACGGACAAATCCAGGTTCAGCAGCTGTTCGAAGATAATAGTAACAAGAGGACAGTTCTGACGACACAGCCAAATGGACTTACAGCGCTAGGCAAATCTGGATTGCCAGTGGTTCAGGACAGACAGTCAGAGAGTGCTCACAGACGACAAGGGAGCTCCAGCTCTTTAAAATCTACAGATGGAACAGGGAAGGTGAAAGCCTCCGTTATGACACCAGAGCAGGCAATGAAGCAATACATGCAAAAGTTAACAGCTTTTGAGCATCATGAGATTTTCAGCTACCCTGAAATATACTTTTTGGGTCCAAATGCAAAGAAGCGGCAAGGTGTGATTGGTGGTTCAAACAATTGCGGGTATGATGATGACCAAGGGTCTTATATACAAGTACCCCATGATCATATTGCGTACAGGTATGAAGTCCTGAAAGTTATAGGGAAGGGAAGCTTTGGGCAGGTGGTGAAGGCCTACGATCACAAGATGCATCAGCATGTGGCACTAAAAATGGTGAGAAATGAAAAACGTTTCCACCGCCAAGCTGCGGAAGAAATTAAGATCCTGGAGCATCTCCGGAAACAAGATAAGGATAACAACATGAATGTTATTCACATGTTGGAAAACTTCACATTCCGCAGCCATATCTGCATGACATTTGAATTGCTGAGCATGAACCTGTATGAATTAATAAAGAAAAACAAGTTTCAGGGCTTTAGCCTGCCTTTGGTCCGCAAGTTTGCCCACTCAATTTTACAGTGCTTGGATGCTTTGCACAAAAACAGAATCATTCACTGTGACCTTAAACCTGAGAACATTCTGTTGAAGCAACAGGGTAGAAGTGGTATTAAAGTGATTGATTTTGGCTCAAGTTGTTATGAGCATCAGCGTGTCTACACTTACATTCAGTCACGTTTTTACCGTGCACCTGAAGTCATCCTTGGTGCTCGTTACGGGATGCCCATAGATATGTGGAGCTTGGGCTGTATTCTAGCAGAGCTTCTCACCGGTTATCCACTTTTACCTGGAGAAGATGAAGGAGACCAGCTGGCTTGTATGATTGAGCTATTGGGCATGCCTTCTCCAAAACTCTTAGATTCATCCAAGCGAGCCAAAAACTTCGTGAGCTCTAAGGGTTATCCTCGCTACTGCAGCATCACAACCTTGTCTGATGGCTCTGTAATACTTAATGGTGGACGCTCTCGGAGAGGAAAACTACGTGGCCCACCAGAGAGCAGAGAATGGGGTAATGCATTAAAGGGATGTGATGATCCCCTGTTCCTTGACTTCTTAAAACAATGTTTAGAATGGGATCCTGCTATCCGTATGACACCCAGCCAGGCTTTGCGGCATCCCTGGCTAAGGAGACGGTTGCCAAAGCCTCCGACAGGGGAAAAGGCCTCAGCGAAGAGAATTACAGAGAGCACTGGTGCTATAACGTCGATTTCCAAGTTACCTCCGACTTCAAGCTCAGCTTCAAAACTGAGGACTAATTTGGCACAGATGACAGATGCCAATGGGAATATTCAGCAAAGAACAGTGTTGCCAAAACTCGTTAGCTGAGTTTGAAAACCCAATGCTGTTAATATGAGGGATACAATGTGGCTGAGCCTTATTTGTATGACAAAGTAGCTCAGATATACATTTTATTTGCTCAATAACTTTATTCATTTGTATCTTTCAGCACTCATTTTAAATGTAAGAAATGTTGATTTTGTTTTTATAAAAACATGGGGACAATGCTTTAAGTTTTTATACTTATTTTTTAAAATGTTTGTCTTCTACAGTACAATTAGCCTTACTGTAACTAGTGTGACACAGTAATAAACATCAGTGGCAGGCCACTGGTTACAACATGACTGTCATGCATTGCAGCGTGGTGTCAAAGGTATTAACCTTTCTCTTCCATGGTTCATATTAGGTTTCACCTGGGGTAAATTGGTAGGACTTTACCTTTTGGATTTTATGGGTATGGGTCTTGATTCTGCAAACACTCACACCTATGCCTGACTGGACTCCAGGGAGAACACTCAAAGAAATACAGTTAAGCCAGCATGTTACATTGTCGTTTTCTGTATGGTAGCCCAGAGAAAGTAGTGGTATCACTAATGATACAGTCACCTCCTATGGAATGCTTTCTCTATTTAAAATTAATTGTTTTTGCTTAAAATGAGCATTTAAATATAGTGCAAAAAATAAGAACTTCCAGGGCTAAAATGACTCTCTTACCTTGCATGCCATGTGGTAGAGTGAGAGGAATGGGCAGTCTCAGAAAGAATGAAGACAGAAGTATGTCTGTTCCTCTAAATCTGGAAGCAACTGATGAGTTGGTAAAGCAAAATGTTCTGGACTTCATTTCAGGTATATAACGTTGAGCATTCGCACTGGGCTTCTCTTCCCCAACTCCCCCCATCTCCCCGCCCCCCCCGTTTTCTTTTCTAATGTGCAGCTTGGTCTCCCTAAATTGCATAGGCAGAAGTGCTCATTCTGTCAGTTTTATACTGTAACTTCCAGACTGTTATGCTACATGGATTTCACAGATTGCTTTTATTTCTTCTGACAACGTTAGTCTGAGCGACTGTGACTTCTCTGGTACATTTATACTTCAGATCACATCTGCATGTAGGGGCAAACACTATGTTACTACATTGCTTTCTGTAGAAAAATACTTCACCTTAGACAGCGTAACTGTAGGTGGAAAGATCCTCAGTGGAAAGCTTTTCAGTTGGCAGACACATCCTAGATGCTTTCTAATAAGGGAGAATTATCAAAGGAAAGTGAAATGGGTGGAATTTGATTTAATCTTTGGCATTTGTAGCTGAAAATTACCTTTGAAGGAACAGTTAGAGATGTGTAGATTTGTTGATGTGTGTGTGTGCTAATGCTTGGTTTTTCTTTTTTACTTTTAACTGCATTAATGGAAGAAAGATGGTCTTTACTGAGGAATAGTATCTAGACCTATGAGAGAAATATTCACGTGTTGTAGCATGTTTTCAACAGGAACCGTTTGAAATCCAGGATCAGTATTTCATCACGTACAATGGCTGTGGTCTACATTGGATGTATAAAACATGAAAAGGGAATTTTAAACAAAGTAGAACATAATCTAGAAGGGTTTATGGATGTTAGAACAAGACATACTAGAATGGATTGCATTAAACCTCAATAACTGTACTATAAGCAACATTTATATGCACAGATTTTTCTGAGTTACTTGTACAAATTATGAAAAATACTTAAAGCATGGTCCCCTGAGAGGCCAAGAAAGTTT
This sequence comes from Haliaeetus leucocephalus, assembly GCF_000737465.1. Lineage (NCBI taxonomy): Eukaryota > Metazoa > Chordata > Aves > Accipitriformes > Accipitridae > Haliaeetus > Haliaeetus leucocephalus. Next base: position 1,711,990 of record NW_010972587.1, read on the forward strand.
CCGGTTAAGTTCTCCTTCATATTCATTACTTTACCACTTACAGCTTAATTTTTTTGTTTATTTGGTTGGGTTTTTTTTAACTTAATGTAAGACTGGGGGAGGGATATAAATGCAAAATGACGGAATTCTCAGGAAACATATCACTTAACTTCTTGCCAAAAACTCAACACCTAAAGAAGCTCCAAAAATAATTTCTGAGTAGAGGATGGTATTTGTTGATTGATAACTGTAAAAATTAGAGCATCAATCAACCATTTTTCTTACTTTTTTTTAAAAAAAGAGATCGTTTCCTGCCTCTAGTCAAATTAAATTATTTAGTGTTAAATGTTCACAACTTTATACAATGTGTGTAAGTGCAATATGTAAACATGTATGAAATCATGTTAAAAATGAAATAGAGTAATACAGCTAAGAAACGTGGCTTTTGGAATATGAATATCCAGTAAGTTACGGTCAGTAAATTCTAAGTCTGGAAAAGAGATATATTAATTTTCATATAAAATTAACTGGCTCTCATGACTGTGGGAATACAATACTGTGTATGTTTCTACAGTGACTGGGAAACTACTTCCTCCACCACCTACTTGGCTTTACCACTACTTTCTACCTTAACTCTTCCTGCAAAAGTTAAGACATAGGGATGCTTATGTTAGGGGCGGAAGAAGAATCACCTCCCTTAATATATTTTAAAGGGAGCATTGATACATGTTCCTGCCTTTCATGGCAATTTAAGGTGAAAACATTCATAATGTTCATGGGTCATTAATGGGCTAAAACCACTAAATTTTCTTTTTCATGTAACCAGTTCTTAATGCCAATAATGCATTTATGATCCACCTTCTTCATAAATGCTACCGGAAACTTTAAGGCCAAAATACAGTGTGCAGAGCTATTTTTTTAATCCAGATACAGTGGAACTTCCTCTATACTAAAGGAGCAGCTACATCAAGGTTTTGAAGTGATGTAGCTGCTTTTTATTGTAGCTTATTTATACCTGTAAAGAAGGAGGGAGGAAGGGAAAGGATTTTGCCTCTTGCTTTGATGTGATTTTATTCTAAGGGCTCTGATAATTAGGCTGGTAGAAGTTGGCTTGGAAACAGTGCTTAGTCTCACATGTTACCATTGTCTGGGGGTGTCTGAGCTATTTTCAGATTTAGTAATAGCACAGCGTTGTCTTTGGTTGCAGTCTCACTTGGCTCAGTTTCTTGCACCACTGGAGTGTTCATTACCACTTAAGTGTATTGGAACAACAGAGTGATGCAAGATGTGTAGATTAACAGTAGAGGATGGATTGTGCCCTTGGTGTTAACAATGTGCCTTTGTTACAAATGCCGTGTTTGTAGGGCATGCATCTTGGCCTCTTTAACCCTTTGAATACTGGATAGTAGGGATGAAATCTATTTTTAAATGCTATACCTGTCTTAAAACATCCTGTAGATGATCGAGGCCTTAATAGAAACAATAAGGCAATCACACTGCTAGGTTGGAGAGGACACTCTGTTCTTGTAGTACGTCTCATTAAGGGGTTAAAGATGGCCCTTCCTCATTGGTTGTACTTTAACATCAAATTGATTTTTTTTTTTAAATACATTTTTGTTATGGTGACACTAGACGGAAATCAACTGTATTTGTAAAAATTTACCTCAAACTCTTTAGTTTTATAGTGTGATTTAATCCCAGGGCATTTGGTATGAACCAAAGTGCATTCCTTTTATATGTGCCTGGCTCTTATAAAGGTGGCCAGGGATTTTTACAATTTGGGTGCAAGGCACTTAAGCCACTTTTAACTTGGTGGGTGGTTTGGAGTTATAAATGACTTCATGGGAATGTTGAAAACACTTTAGACATAAGTAGCATCGGGCAATATTAGAATCTTTAGGAGAAGGTGTGCATTATTTAATGCTCTCCATTTTTTAGTATTTTTTTTCCATCAATACTACTTGTGATAAGTACAAAAAGAACTCTTTTTCCAGTCAGCAAAGATTAGAATATTGCCCAGTTTAATGCTATGGTAGCATTTAAATAAAACAACATTTGTGAATTATTGTTTTTAGGAGCTTGTACATCTCTGCTACAAATTGTAATTACTCAGTTCGACTGCTACAATTACGTCTAAGCAGTAGCTTGGGTTTTTATTGGGCAACGACTTAGACACGTGACTGTAATATGCTGCAACTGTGTGTACTGAAAACGTGAAAAACGATTGAATGTGGACTGTGTATATATGTATGTATAACTTTCTGTGAGATGCTGCTGTTGCCACTTAACATTAAAGATGTTGTAGTGGGTTTTAATCCTAGTGGCCAGTTTTATGATACTGTATGTATTGTACAGCTGATGACAGGAGTTAAGACTGTTCTAGTGAATATTTGTTACATTTTATTGTTGTGGCCAGAGATCATTTCAGAATAAAATTTTATGTCCTACTTTACTTCTCTCCACTGTAGTTTGGGTTTCTTTCTGGTCGTAAAGAGAGCCTGTGGAGTGCTGGCATTTCTTAAACGTGGAAAGGCCTTCTTGTAGCCTGCTGAAGTCAGTGCCAGCAGTGCCTTTGTCCCCCAGCATGCTTACTGGTATCTGTATACAGTAATAACCCATCGCTGGAGGATGACTTTTCTGCTGCTTTATGTGTCTTGACAGCCTTCAATATTGCCCAAAGGCTGCTTTTGCCCTGAGGTTTCTGAAGTTCTTCTCAGGACTTAGAAAGTAATATATTTTGTATTTTTATTTGCCCCATACTTGAGAGAAAACATCTGTGGCAGGAATTTTGTCTGTATGGGTGTTTTAATTTTTTTGTGGTTTTTAAAAGATTTTTTTTAAATAACGATCTGTTTTTATAAGAAATACTTGATTGAGAAAGGTGCAGTGTGTATTCTTTTTCTTAAAACTGCTTTTAAAAAGCCCACATTTGTGCAGTGATCTTTGAGCCAGGCTGACTTTTCAGAACTTGTCAGACTCCGTGAAGTCCCAGGATAATGAGAACACACTACACAAAGCTGGTAGGCTAGATGGAGCTAAATTCTGTTCACATATACATCCAGAGTAGTTGCACTGTTCAGCGCAGAACTGTCTTGTGAGTAATTGGCCACATTCTCTTCTTGGCAGTGTCAATGTACACCCAGAGCAGTTTCACTGGAAAGCTTGCTGATTCAGGTGACCCCAGGCTGAAATCAAGGGATTTTAACTGCACTTTAGTGTCTCCTTTTCAGTATAGTTGGGAGATTCCAAAGCACAAAACCCATCAAAATTAAATATAGATAAACATAGTTTACAGCCCCAAATTGCAGCAAGCCAAAAATGACATCTTTGTGGATTAAAGCCTATTTGTTAATTACTGTGTTCTTCTGAGGACAAAGACCGTTTTTTCAGTTACTTTAGCTTTTTTTACAGCTCTCTTTTCCTTCTCATCTGTCTCTCACCCTCTCCTCCAGCCATCTATCCCTCTTGCCAGCTCTTGTATGCTTCTGTCACATCTGTTTTTTCATTTGAAGAAGGGTAGGGGCCACCTTGCCTGATTTCAGTTGTCTGGAAGCTGGGTTTTGGCCTGTGCCATTTGCTGAGTCTCCTGGTAGCTGGTGGGGAAACTGTGTTGCCCTCTGCCAGCCCTGCTCCCTCCCTGGTTTCTGACAGAGAGCTCAGACCCCTGCCTAAAATGGGGGCCTTGGAATCCCACCCTGAATGACGGTCTGTATTTGCCGTTATCTCCATGGTATGTACTTTTGCAAAGAAACTGTGGCTTCCTTCAGATGTCAGCTGTGCCTCTCTTGTTTTTACAGCAAAGCAAGTAAGGAATGCGAGAAGTGATCAGGTACCATGTTATTCATGTCTAGGTGCTGCTGCTTTTCTTAAAAATACCATCTTGTCCCATTTTTTAAGATCTACTTACTGAAAGATCCAGCATGAATTTTACTCTTCCTCAGGACTTGAGAATGAAAAAGCAGGTAAATACTAAGGGAAGTATCTGGATAGGGCTGTCTATGGTCAGGATCTGGTATTTAGAGGGAAAAAAAGATACCTGTAAGATGAATAGGGCTAAGTTTGAGGTAAGCATGATCTTTCCTGGGTTCAGTGAAGGTTCAAGAATTTCAGCAATATCCAGTTGAGATTGGGAAAGTCTGAAAACCATTGATAAGCTTTTATTTCAGTGGAAAAATACTTTCCTTTGAGACCCTGTCGTTTTATACTCTGTGCTAATAAAGGATGACATTAAAGAGTCTTTTCTGTAGCTAGAACTTTTAAAACATTATTATGCATTTCTTTAAAAAATGTGATTTATAATGCTCTTAGACTGCTAGCATAGTCTCGTGTTTCATATTTTAATGTTCCTGAAAGGAAGAACATTCCTTGTCTTTGTCTTGAGTACGTGGTACTAGATGTCTCCCAGCCATCAGGATGTCTCCCAGCCATCAGATAGCTATAGCAGAGTAGAAGTGGCATTGATGGAACTGGTTTCTGTTCCTTCACAGAAATCATCTGCAACTCTTGGAACTGGAGTTTCTCTGTGTCGTTTTCCCTATTTGGTTTTGTCTGTTGTTTGTTTGCTTGTTCATTTGTTTTTAAGAAATGCTTTCCAGCCTCTGGCTGTGGTGATTCTTGGATCTCTGCTGACTATTGAGCACTTTTGGGATATGCAAAAATAATGTTTCTTTAGCTTTTTCCCCAACAACAAACAGACAGTCTAGGTTAGTACCAAACTCCAAAGGCAGGGTATGCGCATTCACCTCCAGCTTCTGCGTTCCAGTCTCCACACCAGCCGTTAACCTTGTTCTTTAACTTCTGCATGAAGTTCAGCAGACATGCCAAGTGCTGCGGAATGAAATGGCTTATGTCCATCTCTTTGGCAGGGGAGGTGGTGGGGGGAAGAGACTACAAAAGCAAGGTCATGACATGTTTTTGGAGAATGTTTGGGATATAGCTGGAGCTAGGGAGAGGTTCTGCTGAGAAGTTCTTGGGCTGGGAGCTCTACATAACACCCTGGGAGGTGGCAAATGCAGTGTTCCTGCTAACAGGCTGGGAACTGTTTTCCCTTTTTTATAGACAGTGTTTTCATTGCTTTGCTTTGGTTTGGTTGTCTGCAAGCTGGACATGACTATGCATACCTTACGTACCTAACGATACTGTCTGGAGTAGCTGCACACAGTGAAGTATTACTTTATAACTAACATCGGCACTGGGAAAACCAGAGGTTCTCATTCAGAGACTGTCTGACCTGACAGTGCCCCGTGCATAGCACCCCCAGAGTTCATGTAAGACTGTCTAAATGCAAAGCATTGCAGTGAAGTATTAAACCTTGATTAAACATAATGGGTGAGAGAAGTGTCCACCAAGCAGAAAAGCAAAGCAACTGACAATTGTATTATGAAGACTTTTGGGCAAACTCAGTTTTCAAGGATAGTATTGATTTATTTAATAAGACCTCTTTAATTTAATAAAAATGATCTGAATAAAGAGGTAATATTAAGATTTTTATTTCAGCTTCAGTGTGGCAGTAAAAATTCCACATCTAATTTTTATTTGTATTTTCCCCAAGTGTGTGGGGTGCTTGCAGGCACTACAAATGTACTTTGCTCAAGCCATCTAGGTATAGAGATCTACTCTAATATCTCCTGACAGATGAGTAGGACCTAAAATCAAAGAATGTGCGTGTGTGTACAACACATATGTATGTATGTATATGTGTACATATATATATATATGATTCTTTGAAAAACAAAACTCCAAAACTTTGCAGGCATTCTTTGTAGTGCTTTACAAAGGAAAGAGACATGGCTTTGTTTTCCCTTTGCCTCTTTGAAGGTTCGGTATCAACCCAATATCTTTGCGTTACCCACACGTCAAAGCCAGCCCTCACCGCTGGAGTCCCCGTTTCACCGGCAGGATGCGCAGAGTGAACCTCGGCTTTCCCGCTGGAGGCTGAGGGTGCTCGGTGAGCGGGAGGCGAATGTCACCCCAAAGACAGGTGGTCCTTGTCATGTTTTCCAAAGCGGACTTTCACCAATGGGAGAGCTGTTTTGTAGCTTACCCTGCTTGGCAACTGAAATTTCTCCTTTCAGATTAAAGCCTGACTCTGCGCGGTTAGGCTGGGTTGATAAACTTCAGCTGAGAAAGAAATCCTGAGGCCAAGGCAGAGTTTGTAAAGCCCGCAGCTAGAATAAAAAATGGATTTCTAAACATCCCGCTACTTGTCACATCCAGCAGTGGCACTTCCAAAATGGCCTCGAAGATTTGAAAGACCTTTCCAAAGGTCTGTGCAGGGACAGCTTTGCCCAGTACAGCCCTGGCCCGGGGGCCCTGCCTACCCTGCAGGCCGGTGGCAGGGCCTCTGGCTCCTCACTTCTGGCTCCCTCAGGCTACAAAGAACACTTCAGGGACTTAAAAAAAAAGCAGCATTGCTAAGGAGAAACTAACCCTTTGTGTCTCAAGGGCACTGCACGCTGGGCTGCCATTTGCCCGGGTGTCGGTCCTGTGAGCTGCTTTGCCCGGCCGGACCTGCTCCTCCACAGCCGCCTCGCAGGCCTGCCAGCACCCATCTGCCCGCCATCTTGGGGTGGGCCGGCAGGCCTCATTCCTCCCCAGCTAGCCCGTCGCTGCCCGCAGCTCCGCCTGCAAACCGCTCGCCAAAGGCAGCGAACTGCTGGTTACGGTGCTTTGAAGGCGAAGTCTCTGCCGGAGGGTGACCCAGCAAGGTCTGCCAGCCCGCTGGTGGGAGCTGGCCTGAGAGCGGGCTGTGCCCAGGAGCTGTGCGAGGCTGGCAGGGGCCCTGCTCCCCACGGTCCGAGCAGGGCAGGGACCCTTCCCCTGTCCTCTCCTGCATGGCGGGACCGAAGGGTGACGATAACGCTGAGGTAACGCGCTGTCAGGCCGCGGGAGGAGGGAGGTGCTCCTACCCCCGGACGGGCAGCATCAGGCAAAGCAGCTTAGCGCTTGTCAGGGTGGGATGTGAGGAGGCTGTCACACACTGTACCGCTGGCACGGGGGGGGGAACGTTTCCAATCGTAAGCGTTTGCAGATGGCCTGTCTTAATTAGCTTTGACAAGTCCCTAAGTTGCTGTAAGTTACACCACAAACGGGATCCTGAAGCTTTTGGGTTTTGTCACTTTTAAATAAAAGTTTTTCCCTCCTCCTGCTACAGCATTTCCATTTTTCTTTCCATGTAAGGCTCTTGAGAAGAAATGAGATCTTTGCGTAGCTGAGGAGCTATATTTTGATTGACTAAATGATTTATAATTAGGAGGTAGCTCCTGCCAGTGCTCTTCATATGTTGACTGAGAATTGCCAGCAGCAAATCAATGCAGGCAGAGCTGCCAGAAAGGCACGCTGATGCCTTCTTACAGCAGATACCTTTCAACCGCAAGCTTCCTCCTTCCTCTGGTACTGACTCAGACGAATTTTCTTTATGGCCAATGACTCTACAGGAGTTACAGGGTTGCACTCCAAGGGCCTGCAGTGAAATACTTACCCATGCGGTTATTTATGATCTATTGTGTGGGAGCAGCGATGCTGGTAGCCTTTTCAGAGCCCGTGAATGAAATGTGCGTGAAATCGAGCTGAAGGCGAGTGTGCCTCTGCCTTTGAAGGATGTGAAGCAGAAACCTCTCCCCACCTGGCAGAAGCCGCTTGGCTTGCTTGCCAAAAAGGTGGCTCTGGGGTGGGCAAGATTAGAAATGGGAGAGAGTTGGCTGCGATCGGGCTTTGAGGAGATACAAATGGCTTTTTTTCTCCTCTGATGAAACTATGGCCTAACAAGCACCTGGGATGTTCTGACCAGGGAGGAGCTGGGCGCATAATCCATCCCTGGCTGTAGCAGAGGATCAAGATAAGACTCTTGGTTCCCACTTTCGTGGTTTTCCCTTGGCTGAGGTGGGTTTGGCAGTGTTGGGCAGGCAAACTCCCCTTTTGGCCAAAGCTGAGGAAATCCTCATGAGCCAGCCTCTCTGTAGATGGGCAGGTTGGAGAGACAGGGAGCATGCTGCAAAGGAAGGGCAACAAGCAATAAACAAAGGCTCACTTTTTTCCTCTCACTGGAGTTCATTCAACTCTCTGTTGCAGCTGACTTGGGTATCAGTGCTTGAGCCATGAGCATCCTATGTATCAAAAGGCTAGATTCAAGCCACATAAACTCAGGAGATTAAAAAAAAAGTTACCTGTTTACTTTTGTTTAATTGCCTTCATGGATCTCAGCTTTCAGAGTTTACATTTACATATTTCTTTTCTACCTTCCAACCATGACAACCAGAACCTTTTGAGGAGCATAGAGCCTCAGGGACACCCACAATTACAGCAGATAACACATCATAAAATCCCTTACATAAATTTACTATTTTTCTGCTATAAAAATAGTTAGCTTACTAGCACCTACTGCTGCTGTTGGAAGACTGTTACAAACCACTATTTCTCTAATGGTTAGAAAAGTGCTTTTAGCTTAAAACAGTTGATGACTTTTTTCATGCTATTTGTTCTTGTGCCGACATTGTCTTATAGTTTGAATGATTCTTCAGCCTTGCTGGTATTTGGCCATGTATTTATAAAGTGTAATCGTATCCCCCTCAGCCTTTCTTTTGCTAGGCTAACCCTATTAAGCTATATTTGTCTCATCAGTAAAACTGATTCCCCATTCCCATCCTACTAGGTCTCTGCACCTGTTCTAGCTTGAGTTCAGCTTTGTTAGAGCTGTGGATGGCATTCTGATTGTGGTCCTGCTGGGGATAAGTACAGCATGAAAAATACCTCTCCCTGCCCACCGTGGTACTTGACACAGTACATCCCAGGATTTTTCTGCTCTGTGTCACGCCGGCAGCTCGGGCCATTCCTCAGTCCTGTGGCTGCTCCCCTGCCTCTCCTCCCTTCTGCCCTGTACAGCTGATGAGATGCAAGTTGCAGCAAAATTTCTCTTGGCTGGTCTCTAAGTGCTTGACTTTGTTCTATTAGATTTCCATCACCTTATCATGAGAAATGAAACCCCATGATTCTCATGAGTATATGTAATTTGAGAAGCTGGAGCTTTTAAGAAAACATTAGAAATGATGTGACTATAAGAAAAAATAATCATACTCAGCATTCATTTTTCAAAGATGTGTTTCAGGATGTGATGCAGTTGGCTCTAATCAACGTTGATGTATCAAGGTGTTGCAGTTGCACCAAAAAAAATAGCAAAGATGTTTTGCTGCCAGCTCTCATGACTGCAACTGGTGTTTTTCCTCAAATCCTTGCTCCTAGAATTGTGATTATACAGTTACATTTTCCAACCTTTTACTGAAATAAAAGTTTCTAGTCTCAGAATTGTATCTGGAAAGAAGTCTGTTGTCTCCAAATCTGGAGAACAATTCCTGTGAGCTTAAACAGAACAGATTAGAAAAAGAAAGCAGATTTAAATTCTGGACTAATGAATTTTCAGGACATGTATCAATATTGCTAAAGTTTTCTGAGTGTTCAGAGTCCTTGGTGTTATCAGAACCATGTGGAACAGTATGATTTGAAGCAAAAATCCTGGTTTTCTACACAGTTAATTGAGAATTGCTTCATGGAAAGACATCATGCCAGGTGTGGTGGTACTGTTGTGCCATACCTAGCCATCTTGCATCGAAATGTCTTACACTGGGCACTCAGGTACACTGTTCTTACTCTCTTAAAAAGGCACAAAGAAGGAAGATTATAATAATAAGGCAGCTGTGGAAAATGGGGAATACTTAAAATTGCTGGGATTAATTTAGTCCCAATGAAGAACTATTGAGACTGAACTTCATGGGGCATGCTCTTATCAAGGGTCATGAGAAAGCAAGAAATGAGCTGGCCCCTGCCTCTGCCAATTCCCACTTCTATGTCACTCAGAAGGGTTGCAGCTGGTGAGAGGGGTTGGATGTGCCAACTTGCAGGCTTCAGTAGGATTCACTAATGAGTTTAAGTCAAAGTTTGAAGGCATGTCTTCAAAGGTGGTATGTTTAGAATGTATGAATGACCCCTGGTACTAGCTGTTCTGTACGATGTGCATCCCAAATGTAGGGATTTCCCTAAAAAAATCAAAGCCCACACTGATGACCAGGGAGGAAGCTCAGTGTAAGTCTTCACTGCCCACTCTTTTCATTCTGTTTAACAGTGAACTCCCTCCTGTACAGAAGAATGGAGTTTTCTTGCAAAGACTTTTGCTTGGAATTGTTTCTGTGCTTTCCTTCAATACAAAGTTTCCTGGACAAGCTAAGAGAATACAGGGAATGGAAGGGCAAGAAAGTATTATGAATGGCTGCTTTAAAGCTGGAAAAAACATTTTTCAAACACATTTTGAATATTGATTTTGAAATAGTGACAAAAGCTTGAATTTTTAAGTGTTATGTTTTGCTTTTGCTTTTCTTCCCGCGCTTCACAATTTTTTCTTTCTTTCCTTTTCGGCACTCACTTATTTTGCCACAGGAACCTGGAGAGAGGGAGAAAACAGATTAAAAATGAAAGAAGCCAGAGGAAGTCAATTTAAATGTGAAACTGAAAACACTGCAAAAATTTTGCATAGAGCTTTCATTTTCAGACACACAGAAAATTCACTGAAAAATATTCAGTTAAACAAATGAAACAGGTCTACATGTGGATTTTCTGTACATAGAAGTTATATCTGACTAAAACTCCAATCCTATGAAGATTTTATTGCCTGTTTAGCTTAATACACATAAACATTTATTATTGCCAGGGTGGATTAGAAGTCATGTTCAAAAGGCTTCTGTGAAGCTTTTAATTGCTCGAAGATCTAACAATAAGGACCTTAAACCCAGAAGAACCATTTCTTGTAGTGGCTGGAAAATATGACAATATTATGGTCTGGCTTTGGATGGATGACTGAGGAGATGACAACTAAGGCCCATTGCTGGATAAGTAAATACTCCCACCCAAGAGTTTGCTTTGTTTTTCAAGGAGGGCTAAGGGAGCTTGCGGGTATGTTTGCTTCCTGAAGATGATGTTTGAATTAAGTTAGTTTAGGAGAATACAGTTGTTTCTGCTTGGCAATGAGCATAGCCAGATACCACTATATTCTGGTCCAAGGTGGGGATAGATTTTGGTTTTGGCAGTATTTGCCCACCTAAATGCACAGAATCTGTTTTTTTCTTTATTGCTCCGTTTCACACCAAGGTTATTGGGAAATAAAATCAACCCAACTTTAACCTCCAAAATGGGCAAGGGAGCAGGCTTGTAAGATAACCTGCTCCAGGAGCTGGTTGGTTTGTGTCCATTGGGTGATGCAAAAAGCCAAGGCAGAGGAGGAACCTGGTTTGATTACTGGCAGCTGCTGTCCAGCTGATGTAATTCGGTAATAGCCAGTGACAGGCAGAAACTATAGAAGATGCAAATGATAATTCTTTGGGGAGCTCCAGACATAAATAATTCATCAAACTGAATTTTATAGTAGGGGTCAAAAGAAATTGAAGAAAGCCTGAGTGTTAACTCTCTGAGGGAGGAATTGACAGACTGTTTTTGTACAAACTCTGTGGGGGGGAAATACAGGCAACTTAAATGTAAATGAAGAATATGACATTGTTCCTATTACCTGGAACCAAAGTAAGAGAGACACGAGAAATAAAAAAAGGAAGGACAATTAAGGAAATGTCAGTAACTAAAACTGCTGCTGGGTAACAGTGGCAGAGAGATGCTGCGTAATGGCAGCAGCAGAGTGAGTTGTCACAGGTCCATGCTGTCGCACAATGTATATATCATATAGTCACACAGAAGAGTGTCTTCTTAGTAATCAGCTCAGTAACTTACCTGTAGTTAGGAGCTGATTAATCTCCTGCAAATATTTCATGTGCCTGAGTAAGGAAATGCTGTCTGTCTGTGTGAGAAGGACAGACGTGTCAGTGTGGGACATTGTTGTAGCTCCCACAGGCGACATCTGCAAGGGACTAACCCACAGGGTGGCCGAAGCCATTCCCCGCTGACTGTGCCATGGCCAAGTCGCCCAGCATCACCTGGTGCCATTCTGGGGCTGCATCCCGATGTGAGGGGGTTTGGGGTTTCCCACAGTACAGCTTCTACCTCCAAAAATGCCCTCGGAGGCTGGTTTTCCAGGAGGAGGAAAGCTGTCGTGCCCTGTGCATCTCAGAGTTCCCTGAGGAAAAGCAGTTTGTCAACTGAGCAACTTTAAGGTCTGTTTCTCCAGGACTGCTTTTAAAAACATTTCTTGGTGAAGCTCTTTTTGAGCTCGCCGAGCACAAGGTGGCTATTTTTCCACATACCAGGCTATAATTCTGCAACTGTTTGTGTTTGGGTTTTAGGTTTGCCTTAGTTTGTGAACTCTAACTAGTCAAATAACTTCATCCTGACTGAAGAGGGGTGGTTTTGTCATATTTGAAGAAATGCTAGCTTAGGAATAAGTTGTTATAAGCCTGTGAAAATGGTATGTTGCTTATGTGCAGCGCAAAATTTTCCACCCAGGCTCATATTTTCAAAAACGGCCTCTAATTTTGGGTATCCAAATTTAGTCTCCCAGAGGCTGACTTTCAGAGCTATTGCTGGCCCCTGTGTCTGAGCATGTATACTTTATGGTCCCCAGAATAGCTTCTCCAGGCTGGTCTGCTTCATTGCAGGGAGCACCCTTGTTTTGTGCTATTCTGGATTCATATTTTGTCATTGTCTGAGAACTACTGGCTCTCACATATAAAATGTTTTCCACGCTGTAAGTTTTATGCTCCCTAAATCTGGGAAACTTGCTTTTCCAGGGACTTTGATATTGCCTTAGATCAAAGGTCTCCTTCCTATCCAGACCCAGGAAAAAAAACCCCACCCAACAACTTGATTTTCCTGTATAATCATTTGCAGACTGCAACTATGAGAATAAAAGGAGAGGCACTTTAACTACCTCAATAGTTTTAAAGCAAAAAAGTGTGGGAGAAGGATCATCCCTTGTTACAAAAATCCATGAGGCTGGCTGGTACCTCACTGTAGTACATGATGCCATCTGAAAAAAAGTTCAGTTTGGTGCGTCTTATTCTCATTTAGCTGATTAAAACATATAAAATGTTAACTTTTTTTTTTGTGCTAACCTTGTAAAAGGTGGGGAGCTTGCTGCTTTCTCACTGCATTTTCCCCTTGCCTGCTTGCACCTTTTCACAAAGAGTCATTTCTTGGTTTCTGATCTGATAACAAGTTAAAAAGCGATGTTCTCTCTTATGTGCAGAGGTTTTGCTGTGATTTAGCGAAAAAGGATGCACATGTGGTAATGTACCAGTTTCCAAAAATAAATGGAAGAATACCCTGGTGAGTTGTGCTGATCTCAGAATTAATGGTTTCACTTATTACTGAATTCATGCCAGGTGCAGGTAGCATTAAAGGAGACTGAAAAACCATGAGGGCCTCTGTACATTTTTTTTTCTTTAAGACAAAAAAGCCTGCCCCTCCTGACAGTTATACTGCAATTGCCAGAGCCAGATGAAAAGCAATGACATGATAAATAAATGCCCTGTGGCACATGATAGGACCAGCTCGTGGCTGGATGCTGGTGTCTGTCCAGGCTGTTTCTGCAGCGGGAACAGCCAAGCAACCCCTTTTAGTCTGGATGCTTCACAATCACTCCTTTTAATCCACTAGGTAAAGTGGGCACCACTTTCATGGCAATATAGCCTAGAAAATAAGGAAGGAGGAAAAGCTGCTGCACCGTTTTTCAGAAAGCAAGAGGAGGCTGAGCCCTGTGCAAGGGTTGCCAGCCGTTGCCAAAGAGGAGCGTGTTTTCTTGACTGAGCAAGTACCAGAGTGTGAGAAGCAGAGTGCTTACACAAGGCTGCTTGCTGGGAATGTAGCAGCAAGCTCTTCTCACGTTTTCTTGTGCAACAAACCAGGCATTGATTGACAATTTTGCAGATGTACATGAGGATCAAGAATGGAAACTTTCAGCTCTTATACCACAAGGCAGCACAGTGCCAGCTTTTGCCCATCTCCTGCAATGCCGAGCAGTGTCTGTTGCTGTCTGCCCCCATTAATTTGCTCTCCCTCTGAAGAACAAGGGATGAGGTTAGAAATCACAGTGCAGCCCTGATGGAGCACAGGGTGGTGGCAGGACCCGGTGGGCTATGGGGCAGGGTGAAGGGGCCAAGGCTGCTGTAAGACCGAGCACAGCCTATGCTGCTCTCCCGCTCCTCGGCTGGGCCAGCGAGCCCTCGGACTAGTGGGCACTGCACCGTCGCTTGTAAACGCGCTGAACCAAAACAAGCAGAAACAAGCCAGGAGCGTGACTCAGAGGAGGAAAAGAGGTTTCCTCTGCGCGAGGCCTTGAGCGAGCAATGGCAGGCAGAGAGATGCTCCTGTGGCCGGTGTGAGGCAGAGGAAAGGCCAGCATGGCACTTGGCGTGGTCCCCCAGGGGTGGCTATCCTCCAACCAGGACCCCCCACCACAGGCACGGGGGGTCCTGCAGGACGTGGGCTATGTCCAGTCCCCAGTAAAAAACCCCAGATACTTATAATGCAGGCGTAGGATTCCCAGCAGCGATGGGTTACTGCTGGACTATGGCTCTTGCTAATGTGGACGCTTTCACCCACAAAATTATAATAGAGAGATAAAATGAGGATTTAACTCATTTTACGTCTCCGTCCCTGGACACTCTCTCCTTTCCTGCCCTTGTGGTGGGAGAATATAGTGCTGCTCTTCCTTTTCAGAGCCAGACACGTAGATATCTGCCAGCACTCCCTAGCTGCAGCATACGATTCGTCTTGTGTTTTTATATAGGTCTCCCTTGCTGTCAGCTGTCCGACTTTCGGCGTCAGCACAGAGATGGTCCCACAGCAGGTCCCGCTGCCCCCACCGGAGCTACCATAGCATTACCCACACGAAATGCCTTTGAAGTGAGGCACTTCGGCCCAGAATCTCAATATGAGAGCGCCTTCAAAAACCTGACACTCCCGCCGAATAAATCCCTCGTGGCACTCTGCTCTCGCTGCCGGGGTGGTTAAACAAAGGGATGCCACAGACCCTTTCCCTCTGTGGGGTTTAAACAAGCTGTCCACTTGTTGATGATATCTGGACATTACTGGAGGGAAATTTTGCTTATCTAATTCTCCAGAGGGAGATATGTGTTCAATAAGTTGGTGCTAAAAGGAGCGTTCATTTTGATTTTTGTGCACTGAGACCACAACAGCCGATCTACGAAGTGTTAAGTGCTTAAATCATTTTTATGGGTGTTGCTTTTCCCCATGCATTTGTCAAGTTTGGTTAACATTAATTTCCATTATTTCCTCTGAAACAGAGGATTAACCTGTAGCAAATTTTTATACCTAGACTTCACTCCAAGAATGGGGTGTCTGCTCATTTAGATATGAATGCGCAACAAGAGATGCTGAAACATAGTATAATGATGCAGTCGCATGAATTGCTCTCCATAAAGCTTGTCTAACCCTGTACTCCCAATATCGATCCTGGGAGTGACAAATTCCATCTGAGGAAGGCAGCACTTTGAGATATTAAAGTGTAATTTATGGATTCATTTACTGGCGTTCCAGAATTGATTTTCTTAAATGTTATGGAGCATATCTGATGCAAATCCCCTGGGATTTGGAACAATATTGTAAAATACCATCAATTCCTAGTTCCCTTTGTAATCATTTAATGAAGCGAGAATGTCCTTTGTTAAATGGGCCCTTTCATCCTCTGGGTGAATTAGGTGCAATTATAATTAAAATTCTGTTTAGAATTGGAACTAAATTAAAATCATATAAATAACTGAATCTTCAGGATTGCTATTCCTAATTAATAAAGTAACCGCTTTTGCTGGAATAGGCTTTTTATGATGCATTAATAACTCCCAATTCCTATTACATATTTATCTAAGGCAATACATTATATTTTGAATGTTTAACGGAAGACTCCTATAAGGAAGGATATAATAGAGTACTCTATTAGATATCGAGTAGTTTTAACTCTACTGCAGATTCTCTCAGTGCCTCCTGCTGCTTCTGAAAGATGAGACAATAAAATCCACACTGCAACGTGGTGCAACATTTTATCTGAAACTGGGTGAGGTTCTTGGAGTGCCATGCAGAGTGCTCGCACACTGGCTTGGGTGACACACGTGCACCCATCAAATAGCATCATTTCATTACTTTTTTTCCCCCAGGGCTAGTTTGGTATGTACTTCAGAGGCTTTGCAAGTCGTTCTACAAAGTAGTCAATGCCTAGGGTTTAGGATTTGGATTGCATTTCAGAGTAATACAAGCATTACTGTAATGTCTTATACTGAACCTTTCTAAGTATTTATCTGTTAAATCAGAGTCCTCCACAGATATCATGCACAGCATGTGCTTATTTTCAATGTGGAAAGAAAGTATTTCATATGAAGCTATAACTATGTAACATCCAACTACTCTTACCTACTTCTTGGTCTCTGTAGTACTGCCACCAGCTTTGGAGTCCATGGTGTTCACTGCCCCAGGGTGACAAACAGCGCAAGAGCTTGGATAGGGTCCACTTGTTCTACTTGCAACCCTCCAAGCCCAAGCATTTACCTTCAGCTTCCCTGAGTCCTGCCAAACCCAACTGGGTGACCTGATTGCACGTCACCCCAAACGACTTTGGCTTCTCTAACATAAGTACATACCAGCCTGTGTGAAAAAGGGGGGAACACGTAAAACAACAGCAGAAGTCGTGAGAACAATCATCATTAGGACATAACAGTAGAAAGTGAATATAATCCTCTCTTAGGAGAGGATAAGGAAAGGGAAAGCAAAATTGTGGAAGGTGTTAACCACTTTTTAAAGATGTTTTGTGGATAAGGCTAGTACAAAAAAACCCCTCATATGGAATATAATTCTCTGCTGGCAGGCAATAATTTTGGACCCATTTCAACCATTCTGATATCTAGCTGCTCATTACTATCATATGTAAAATGCAGCACAATAATTCCATTGAATGTTGTACAGTTTATGTAACTACACTTCTGCAGTCTGCCTGGATATTTTTGCATCAGAAGCATTTTAAAATATTAGACAGTCAACACCAATAAAACAACAGCCCTCTGATTTACTGAAATGTACAGAACTATAGAATTTTCATGCCAGAATATATCTGACAGAGTTGTTTTTCACCAAGCTCAGGCCTTCTTATAGGTAGATATACTGTTGGCCAGCATAACACGAATCCAATATCAATAACAACAAACCCAAGAAAACCAAAATTTCATGACCTTTTGTTGCTGTGAAGTCCTACTTATGCTCAGGATATCTTGCTTTTTGAAGATATTAAAAGGAAATGAGCTTCTAGGAATGACACAAAACGAAGTTAATTTTCTTAAGTTAATTTATCAAACTGATTTTGAGTAAGTGAGCTGCAAATCTGCCTTATGGGTTGATATAATTTAAGACTGATATAGTTTAATGAATATATTAATAGTGAATAATGAGTGGAATTGGAGCAGTATATGAGACAGTGGCACAGAGCAACTTTTGTTTTTAAGACTCTGTAATTGCAGAAGAAAAAAATTTCTCTCACCCTTTGAGCACTGCAGTCATTTTAGCAACAGAGCTCAATCTTTTGAGGGTGGTGAGTGCAGTAAAACAATGTTGTGGTTTGCTTTAACTGCTCAGATCAAGGTCCCAGTTAGCTTTCTGGCACAGATCTGCTGGGATGGATTTCATCATCTAGGGGCTGTTCATGCTGTGTTTTGTAATCAAGGCATTTAGTCACTGTAACTCTGTGAGTTCTGTACATAATTTCACATGCATTGTTGTAACACTTGCATTGCTGATCCTTAACATTGGAGGTGGGAAGTATTGTCCATGAGGAGGGGAGAAAAGTGGGCAGTGGGCATAAAAAAATCCCTTTGGTCAAAACCGAGTAGCATTTTGCAGTGCTTTCTGCACAGATGTTCCTCCATGACTATAAGTTGTCATGTTCATGTGCAAAGGTTTGAGCCAGTTATACCTTTTTTTTTTAACTGAAATGGCATCTTTAAAAATAAATCCTAACCCTCCTTTCAGTCTCACTAACTGTATACAACGCAGGCTTTGTACTAAAGGCGCAGGGTGTCTCTCTGCTGCTTGCACTTTGCAAACAGCAAGAGAAGTCATGTCAAGATGTACGTGGGCTTTTAAAAAAATCTTGCTATGTTTCCTTCTCAGACGGAGCATTCCCACCCCCTCACCTGCCTATCTCCCCTTACTGTGGGAAATGGCAAAAATCAGTGCCTGTTTCATATTCCCTAGCTCTTCTCCAAACTAAATAGCTCACGATGCTGAGTTTCTAGAGGTGCTAGGTAACCACATTTTGGCAGAATTTGTGTTTTGTCAAATTTTGTGACAAGCAGGCACCTCAGAGTGGGAGTGGGAGGTGTACTCCCTGGTTTGGTGGGTAGCTTGTTAAATCCCCTCTCACATGGAGTCTCATCTCAGCATCCCAAACGTGGTAGTTGAAGTAATTTCCTCCTTTTGGGACCCTCTCCTTCCTATCCCCTGTTTTAATGAAAGGCAGTGACTTACATGATGAATACAGCATTGAAGGCACTGTCCCATCAGCATCCACGCTCTGTAATAGGATATTTTAAAAAATGATAATTCTTGATTCTCCCACCTGGCATAACTTGTATTTGTTTTACTGCAGTTGCATGGAGCTGATGGTTTTTATTCAGCCATTCCCAGTGTACTCAGATCTTGTCTCTGAGATATTAAAAGCAATACGAACTGAACTTGGTTTGGAAAGAACAATACAAAAGATTCAACACAGCTGTGAACTCTGCATTTCTGCTGCTGTTACGGTGTCCTGCATCTACTTATTCATGGCATAGTACCCTTCCCCTGTCCCTGCAGAAACGTGGAGCGCAGTGATGCACTCCATCTGCCCTGGCCTCTGAAGGGAAGGAGGGGAGGAGGCTGCCACTCTACCGCCTGCCCCCCCTCGACCCACAGCCCCCATCCCCACGGGGGGATCCTCCGTGGGGGCTGGTTGAGCTGCTCCACTGCCATGCTGATTTGGCATCATTCGTGGTGCCTCTCCCAGGCTGTGATTTGCCTTTCTCGTTCTCTGGGGCTGTACAGCCGAGCAAGGGGGAGACCTGCCTGGATGGATTCTGACAACAGCCACCTCTGTTTAAGAGGTCTATATAAAAATGCCAAAATTCACTTTATCTGACATCATCTTTCAACCTTTCAAAAGAAAATAGCTTTTTAGGACCTTCTCATCACATAACTGCCTTTGGGCTGGATAAGTGTTCTCTAATGCTGAGTCTATCAAAAGGAGTACAGGAAAGCCCCAAGACACCCAAGCTGTCTGCTTTAAGCCTGGGTAATATTATCATGAGTCTTTAAGAAATTATAGAAGAATTACAGAATCACAGAATAATTTAGGTTGGATGGGACCACAGGAGATCATCTGAGCCAGTCCCCTGCTCAGAGCTGGGCTAACTTAGATCACATTGCTCAGGGCTGTGTTTGGTTGGGTTTTGAATATCTTCAAGGATGGAAACTGCACAGCCTCTCTGGACACCTCGTCCAGTGTTTGTTCATCCTGGTGGTGATTTTTTTTCCTAAAATCTAATTGGGATTTCTTTTGTTGCAACTCATGTCCATTGTCTGGATAAACTTGCTGGGTGAAAGAGCTTCATGCAATGTGTCATCAGGCTCTGTTTGCTGTGTCTGTACTGGTGAAATTGGAAGTTCTTTAACTGTAGGGCTACTTGGACTATTTGAAATCAGTTGTTGGTCTCAGTCCAGTAATGGCACCTGTGTCACAGAGCTGCCAAGGTCATTTGAACAGCTTGTCAACCTTTCTAGCAGACTGAATGAAGAAGATAAGGGCTGAAAGGACAGACAAACCCACCCCCTTCATGCCCAGTAGAACTCTTTCCAGACAGGCTTAAAGGATACTTGCCAGCAGCCACCAGTGCTTTGCTGGTGTCTGCCCTGAGTTTCATCTCTTGCTAAGGAGAGGGGTGCCTCTTGCCAGTGCAGTCATTGCAGCACCTTCTGTGAACACCAGAGGCTGGCTCTCTGCATTCACCGAGCTCCAGTGACTGCTGCCAAACTGGTGCTCCGCGCCACGGCCTGTTCTCCCAGCCCATCTGTCTCCTCCATCAGGCCCAACGCTAGCCCTAAGCCAGCACAACGTTGGCAACACGCTCCCCATCCCATCACGTGCACCTCTGTGCAGTGAAGGGAACAGAACAGTTGCAGTCCCGGTGTGAAACCCATCTACCCACCAGCCCACCTTCTGCAAAGCATGGGTATTCTCGTTTGTTCTTCTGAGGAGTGCCAGGAATAACACACCATCGGATCCTGGCCCATTTTAACTATTGCACACACTTCAAGTTGCAGATTATTGTAGGGTGGACCTGCCTTCTTGGCCCAAACTTTATCTCCATATTTTCACCTTAACCCTCTGGACACGTGGGGTCCCTGCAGACTCCCCTGCGACAGCTACCAGTGCAGAGTCTGCAGCCCAACTGTGTTCAACTCCAGTCGTAATTTATTTTTATTCTGCCGTGACAGACTTGGTTCTCATTTCTTTGGCTTTTAACTTCCTTGTTCTTTGCCTTGATGACAAGAGACCCTGCAGTGATGCAAAACAGGAAATGCAAGGGATGGGACACTCTCATCATGGTAGCATGGTATTATAAAATAAAAAAATCTGTAGGAAATAGTCAAGGGATATGAGAAGGTAGTGTGTCAACAGTCACTGCAGTACACCAGACACACGGGGACATCGTTGCTGAGTAAATGTTCGGTGCCTATACAGAAAAAAGTAAATCCAGCAGAGATAACATTCTTATCCAGAATAAATTGAGACTGACCAGAGAGATTTTCATCTGTTCATCTCTAAAGCTCTCACCCATAAGGCCCTGATCCTGGACAGTTGCTTAGAGCAAGCTCTGACAGCACAGGCTTTTTGTACTGCAGTTGCAGGATGTCTCTCTGCTGCTTGCCCTTTGCAGAAAGGTGTCCCATCTTTCCTAAACCCACTGATTCCAGCATGAAAAGTGGTCTTTCGAGGTTGCCTGGAGACACTTTCCCACCTCTGGATCCTTTTAAAAACCTCTCTGGTAGACATCCTTGGGGTCTAATACCATCTGATCTGTGTTCATCGCTGAGGACTGAGACCGACAGAAAGTGTCCTTGATTTCAGGTATTCCTGTTGTCATTGACCTGTCTTTAAAGAACAGAGACTCTGCTGCTGCCTTGTCAACCTTCAATCCACAAAAATGATCAGAGCAATTTTTTTCTCAGTAAGAAATACCTTCTTGGGGGTAGGGGAATTTTCTCCCCTTACTCAGTGTAATGTTTTCTGACAACAGGGAGGACATACAATTTGAGGTAGGCTTTCTCAAGTCTGGTTTGGGGTTTTGAGAGGAAAAAAACCCCTCTCTGACGGATAAATATATGGCTAATCTTGCTTGGCAGCTGCCAGAGTTGTCTTGTAGTTCTTTACTTTGGCTAATGCTTTTCCATCTCTTCCCTTTCCCACCCTCTGTACTTAAAGTCCCAGGGCCAAGTGTAAAACTTAACCAAGTCTAAAACAGAGAGAAAACCCAAATCATCAGCAGAGACGGACAGTCCTCAGGGCAACAAGGGCACGAGAAAGTCAGAGCACTGTTTTCACTGAAATGCTTCTTGTATTAGGGAAGGGAAGAAAAACATGATGGTTGCCCGTGTCTTGGCTGGGGTTTTTACCTAAGGCCTCCTGCATGCCTCTGAAACACTGAAGAGCATTCTGGACATCTTGGCCATGCTGCCAGACCTTGGCTCCTACATAACTGGTCTGACTTCCAGCATACTTGGAACATACGCTGACTTAAAGGGTGTTGGTAGGTTGAAAATCCAGCTGCACTTCTGAAGCTTAAACACAGACTCGGGAATCCAACTTAAGCTTTGATTTTTCTGGAAAAGTATGCCTTCAGTCAACAAAGCGATACAGGACTTGGCCTGGCTTTTCTTCAAAAGCCAGGAGCGCATTATACAACTTCTGCAGTCTCTGCTCTGCTGTGAGCCTGCCTTCAGAAGACTGTGGCTTTCTCAGATAAATGGAGCCTTATCTAATTAGTTATTTATACATCAACAGTCCCCATAGAGTGCTGAACACTGCAAAATTCTATCATAAGTGTAAGGAGGAAATTAAGCTTCATGCTTTGAAATGGAAGAAGGCATTAACAATTCTGGCAATAACTTGTTTATTGCTATGTCCTTCACATAGGCTCTCTTTCTGATCTTGTTTGACCCCTAGGCTGAGCTCTGGCAAATAAGTGCAAAAGCCCCAGATCTGCATTTTTTCAGAGGCTGATACATTCTCAGCCCCCTTGCAATACAGGTGCAGCCCTGCGAAGCCAAACAGCCGCAGCTCAGCTTGGAGCAGTCCTTCCCCGGGAAGGAGCCAGCGAGAGATGAATTACAGCCCTTTCACAGCTACTGCGATCTGCCTGATGCAGTCCAGACAACTGTCTGTGGCAGATTTGATTGAGTTCACCAAAGACCTCCGCAAGCTACTCATTTGAGATGGTGGTCCAAAGGGCAAAGGCTCTCTGTCCTGTTTGCAATCCAGTCTGCCACTTAAGCATTTTCCCCTTTTCTTTAAAGGTCAGAATTAAATAGATATCTCTTTACCCCTTTACAGACAAATGCTTTGTTAAGTGAGTGCTCAGTAGCCATGGGAATGAATACAGAATGCGCTAAATATCCTAATAGACAGATGAGATTTTTTAAATATGGGATTGTGCTTGTAATACGGAAGAGGAGGTGAATTTCTGATTGTTAGATTTGGCAGGGGTGGCTCTCTTGAAGTTATTATCTACTGTGCTGAATGAGTACTGACATTAGATAGTCAAGCTGCACAACACATGGAGATTATTAGTATTCAGTAAACAGATATGCTTGCAGCTCTCCAGCCCTGGAAATCTGCGGTGAAAGTGTTCCCTCTGGCTGGAGGAGGCTCCAGCTGCCGTGCTGACAGCGAGAGCCAGAGGTGAGGTCAAGGTATCGCTAAGGGCCAGCCTGCTCCCCGCAACGGCGAAGACTTCTCCGGGGACACGAGAGCCTTCTCCCCTGAAAAGGCTCCTTGCCGGTAGCCAGCAAGAATCACAGTCCCTGCTTTCAAATGAGTATATGTTCCCTCTGTATTTCCATAGGGATCTGGGTATCCCCGGACAGTAGCGAGGGAAGGAAGAAGCTGGCTGTTTGTTAGAGCCACCCGGCAATGTTGCAGGGAAACTAAAAGGTTTTGCAGAAATGTGTCAGCAAGCCTCTGCCAAAACACAGCCAGAAACCTGGCTGCCTTTCTGTCAGGCTGCCTCAGATCTCCTAGGATCCTGCATTTTGAAAGAAAGAGGAAATCAAATTGAAATTTAAAAAAAATAATTTACAAACCATTTTTGTAAACCTAATGAAACACCTCAGTGTGTACATTAATTGGCTGATACCGACACAAACACACTTGGGCCGTGCTGGTACCGGGATGTCCATAAAGCTTGCTCAAACTGGTGGCACGTGCATCCTGTCGTACTGCTGCCACAGCAGACCCGGAGATGAAAGCCTTTGCCCTTCCTCTCCCTCATTAGCTTTCTGGAGGGCGATAAAGAGGAAAGTTCAACACTCGGAGCGCACCTTCCCTGGGTCTTTCGCTTACCAGAAGACTTCTGCTAGTTGTTATCCTTTCTGTTTGTAAACACTTGCTTTCATTCAGTGCTGTATATCGATGGGTCACTTCAGTCAGCCCCTGCACTAAACCATATTTATTGCATTTTGCTGTATTACAATGGACTGTACCCTGCCATTCCTCATCTTTATAACAACAATAAACCCTTAAAATTAAAGCAATTTCATTTTGGGTAGAAAAATGTAATAAGCCCTTGAGTGAGCCTCTAAAAGGTCACAGTTGTTTTAAATAAATATTAAAATCGATGCATGATCTTGGTGAATTCTGATGAGAAATCTTTATTAAAAACAGGTCTTATTTTTAATAAGAGAATCTGCGAGTCTAAACATCGAGGGTCTTTATGTGTATATACATGAGCGTACACGTGTACACCATTGGCGCATGGCAGCATTGGTTGTGATTCCAAATTCTGAAGTCTTTCACAAACTCTAGTTAAAGGAAATATAAATGCTTAATATGAATTAGGTCAAGGTAGCAAAAGTAAAAGACGAGGGGAATTTTTTTCATAAGTCTCGTTACTGGAAATGTACTACTAGTAATATTTTCACTTAATGGTACTTACCTGAAGCCAGTCACGGCAGAGGTCTTGTTGTGCAGTGTTATGGGTAGAAAATCACAGTCTCGGTCTTCAAGTACATGCGACGTGCAAAACAAAAGGAAGCAGGAAGAGGGGCAGCGTGAACCCTCTTTTCCTCTCGTGGGCGTGGAAGTGCCAGCTCGCTGCATGACCATCCTTCCTCAGATTGTTTCTTCTGGATAGTTTGTGGGGAAAGTAAGCTTTGAGATGGGTAGGTGAAAGTTGGTTCCGTGAATGCTGAAAGGGATTTTGCCGACATTAAGGGGAGAAGTGGGAGAGGGCAAACATGGGCTTGTGGGTGAAATGGAGATTCAGGTGACTGAGGATGCTCCTGGTGGTGGAGTGACATTAACCTTCTCTAAATGAGACTACGTGACAGGAATTGTATCCCAGGGGGTTTTGAGAGGTACGACAGAAAGCTGGTGTTTGATGTGGTGGAAGGTGAAATCAATGGGGTGACTTGCAGGGTCAGGAAGGAAGTACAGTAAAAATGGTTGTAGCAGCAATACTTCTTATATTTATTATTTTTTACGCTTGTGCTGGTCATGATGTCAAAGGAAAGGATGACAATGTTTCCAGAACAGTTGCCAGAGAGGAGGAGGCAATAGCAGTCAACAGTGTGGAAGAGGTGAAAATCTGGTAGGATGAGGGGAGATAGCTTTGGACTTACGCAGAAAGAAGCAGTGACTGTAAGAGATGGCCTGAATATCAGGTTTTGGTGGAAGGGACAAGCAGAAGATGAAACCAGATCACAGGCCAGAAACATAGATCACATGCTGCTCCTGCCACGATGGGGGAAAAAGCAGAGATGCTAAAGGACATACCACCTTGCTAAAATCCTTTGCAACTGGAAAGTAAGTGAAGAATGAAGCTAAAGCTCAGTGGAATGGGTCCTAAACTACCGAAGCGCTATATGTTTAAAATATAACAAAACCCCAAAGTTTTTCCTTCTAAGTAGCATTTATTTATCTTTGCATACCTCTCAGCTTGCACAGTGGGCATTGAAACTGCTCCTTGGCTTTTGCATTTCTTTGCTCAGAATGGTGTTTAAAGTACAGCTTTGGTTATCTTCCTTTTCTGATACCCTTTCTGTTCCTGCCATAGCGTAACTTAAGGCACAGTTTACACAATGTAATGAGGGTTATCATTTGGGTGATTAAATCGCTATGTTTAAACACCCTGTTTGATCTTATTACCATTGGAACAAACTGTGCGGTTGCTGACATTTTCACAATGGATCCTGCAAAATTGCCTAGTCCTCCTGGGTTTCTGATCTTCTCAGCCTGTGGACTATGGATTACGTGTTCAGAACACGCATTTTGTTGCAGGTGGAATAAGGACATTATTCTGTCTCTCACAGCCTTAAGAGAACTTGCCCAGAAGTGAGAAATGCTGTTGAAAAAACCTTGCCTTGCAGGAGCTGAGGTTATGGCGTGGAATGATCAGCACGCAAGCTATGGCACATGGTGTGCAGTACACACCATTACCTGCTCCACATCTGAAATTACAGAGTGGAAATCAGTCTCGTAATCAGCCCCTGATTATGCTGTTTGTGGTTGTTACGCACTGAAGGGGGAGAGCATCTGCTTCTTTTTAAACACTTGTTTATGAAGCAGGTCTCTCTGCCAAGAATATAAGTGAAGGTCTGCTTGTATCCCGGCAAGAGAAGACTGGACTGGGAGATATATCACCTCGTGTGAGGTGCAGGATCCTCCTGGAGATGGGATGTGGGAATACAGTTCCATGGCCAGCCCCCTAGGGAAAGGGATGTCCTCCACCCTCCCACAAGCTCAGAGAAGCCTTCGTCTGCTTTGCAGCTCTTCTTCTGCAGGGGATTGGTGCTGTGGAACAGTGAACGCTGGACCCATCAGCACCAGTCTTCTGCAGCTTTTGGCTACCTTCCTGCTTGTCCTTACTAAGGAACCTTTTCACTGTGGTTTTCTTCTACTTCTGTCCTCCAGGACAGCCGTTTGATTTGTAGTAATTTTCTGGGTCTCCAGGGTCTTTGAGCTGAAATAGCAAAGCTGATGCTTCCTTCTTTGTACTTTCCACATCCCCTCTCCCAGCGGTAGCAGAGAGCCCAAGAACCTGGCAAAGAGGAATGAACCCTCCACTTCAACAGCTTCAATCTGCACTTTCTTTCTGGGAAAACAAGCCTGGGCAAGGGCATCGTGAGCTCTTCTTTTCAGAGTGCAACAGTCTCACTGTTTTTGTCTTATTCGGTCAGATTTTTAAAGCAATTGAGCCTCTCCTTGGAGCATTATTAATTGTTTGGGATTTCACTTTAAAAAAATAATGGAATAATGGCAAGCGAGAATATCCAAATAACTTCTAAATTAGTCCGATCGGTGCCAAGCATATCAGCACTAAGCCAAAAATCCAGAGCCTTGGACAACAGATCGTTCAGCTAGTTGATGCATATTCATTAATTGGTATGGGAGTAGGGAGGGAACAATGCACAAATGGAAATGAATTCTTGCTTTCAGTTTATGTATACAAATATTAAAATGGGGCTGGTTTTATTTCATTGTTAAATTGCAGAGTTTTTTTAAAAACACACTCTTAGTTCCAGCAAACAGTTGGAGAAACAATAGCTAATTGAATTTATCATCTTTTGCATGCACAGCTGTGGATGGGAAGGAAAGCTCTGTTTTGGCATCAAAGGCCTTCACGACTGCTAGCTTTAAGCCATTTTAAGAAGAATGCTTGGTTACTAATCTTTGTGTGAGGAAATTCAGAGCTCCTCGAAAGCTGGAAAGGTTGAGTTCACAGCTCGAAGTCTGTTCTAACCTGGGGGCTGGCTGCCTGTGTGTTGTCCTCTCCGTTGCTTAGCACTGCCTGTCTTTCACAACATTTAATTCCAGGCTTGCAAGACCACGTGGAGAGCGGGCTACAAATAGCAACTTGCAGGGGAAGAGTCTGCCTCACGAGGGTTTCCCCTTCTTTCTGAAAGCCATCCCTGTACAGTGACACAAACTTTTTATTTAGCGGTTGTCCATCTCCTGTGATCTTTAAGATAAAGCCATCCAATTAAATGCCTTTCTGAATGTCATTTTACTACTAATCTTGGGTTAAGGGGCAAGGGGATAAAAAAGGAAGAGAGTGTGATTTGTCAGTCATTAAAAGGGTGACTGGTGGCTCGTCTTGTGTTTATGCTCTTAACTTGAAGTTCACCATAAATCAGCAAATCCACATGAACTCAGCAAAGCACAGGCACTAGCCTGTAAGCCAGCTGCCAGCCTATGCCAGTGCACGCATAGAGGTGCTGGTGGCTTGTTCTCTACTCTTTTGTGGTTTTTCTATTCAGGAAAGTGTGAGAGGAGGAAATGAGTGTGATTCCTATTTCTGCTGCCCTTCTTCTGGTGATGTTGCAGGAGGAAAGTCTCTGTTCCTTCCCTGTGCTGCTGGTTTGATCGAGCTCTCCTAAGGCAGGAGGCGGAACGTGCACGTGGCAGTCAAGTTTGTGGGTCTGGGGCAGGAAAATCCCATTTCCAGCCCTCTCCCAGTCCTGTCAGCTGGGAGTACAATGCTCTTCAGAGGGGCACCAGAGAGTGCAAAGGGAAGGGGGAAGATTGGTCCGTGAAAGGGGCATCGCCATTTCTGGTACAGAGCACCGGCATGCCTGGTGCACCGCAGAGACAGGAGGAAAAAAGGAGGGAATGAGGGAGAAGGTGACATGCTTTGGTGTGATCACGCAGCTAGTCTGCAATCCGGATACATATGTCCTGTTTTCTGGCAGGCTGTCATGCGTTATATATTCACAACAGCCTCTTCAGAGAAAGGGGGTTTAAATGTCAATCCGTCACATTTGTGCAATGTGTGGCTATAGGGCTAGGTGACTATTTCCACGGCAGTGCAGCTCAGGGCACAGTGCCGGCACCCACCCCACAGGACCCATTTGGGGAGACCCAGGCAGCACACATCCCCTGTGGGACCACCGAGCACCCGCCCTTGCCCTCCTGGAAGCCAGGGCTGTGGGTAGGTAATGTAATTTACTGGCTGGGAGAGGTACTTTCCACGAGTGTGTTTACAGCGCTTTGGCAGGGCATGTGCTACTGCCTTATTTGAACTGTTCATTGATCCGAGTGTGCAGGCTCCTGGCCGCGGCCGAGCCCGGCGGGGATGCCATCGGCAGGGATGCCATCGGCGGGGATGCCATCGGCGGGGATTCTGCTCATAGCAGCGCCGTGGCTAGCACCGGCTGTCCCGGCAGACCTGGAAAAAACTCTGACAGTGGCTGTGAGAGAGACGCACAGCAGCTCACCAAGGACGGATGCGGGGCATGATGAGTGGTCCTAGAATGCAGTAGCTCACAACAGAGTAGAAATAGTGGTACAAAAAATGAGCAGGGACAGGTTTGGTTGCTGAGGGTCAGTGATGAGGGAAACATAAGCATGAATTTCCTGCTGATTTTTTGCTGCTTTGAATATTACTGAAGCGTCTTGTGTGCTGCCACAAAAGGAGATGTTCAGTTTCTAGGGAGCACAAACTACTAGCTCAACTGTGCATTTTACAACTGCATGCCTTGGAAAGCAAGCACTACATCCAGCTAAAAACTGCCCCTGGCTAAAGGCTGAGCGAAATAAATGCTCAAGTGACTATTTAAGCCTGCAAATCTATGTCAGGGTCAAGATCTCTGAAGACATGATTGTGCTGTCTGCAGGTAGCTTTGTCTGACCTTGCTTCACTTTAGAGCCTACATCTGTTAGCCAAAATTACTGTGATATGAACAGCAAGAAGTAATTGTGTTGTATGGAACAAAGCTGACTAGAATTGGAAAGCCGAGTAGGGGAGTTGCAGATTTCCTTTCAGAGTGTTTTCATCATGAGTCGAGCCCTTTGGAAAAAAAAAAGCCAACAAACACTTCACATTTTGGGCTGTTCTTTTTTAACATCCTAGAAAGTATTTCTGCTGAAAAGATTCCCAGAGCTGTGTCCAGATCTCCTTTCAGTGATATTAGCCCAGGCTTTAAAGAAGAACAGACGAGTTCTTTCTTAATTGTTTTTTAATTGCGATCTCTTTTTAAATTGTTTTAAAAGCTGCTTTGTTTGTGGTAAAGAGGACCACTTCTTCTGTTCCCACCCAGGGAACGGCAGCACGATGCGAAGAAGCAAGAAAACAGATTATTGTATTCCAGTACAATGTATCCATTAGCGAGGGATAGGAGTCACTTGTGTTCCCTTGAGATTTAAAAAAAAAAAATTTAAAAAATGGGGAGGAGAAACCAAGCCCTGGGCACTGTGGGTGCCTCAACCTTTGCCGTACGGGCTCTCCGCGGTGCAGGCTGTGCCGCAGGCAGACTGTGGTAGCGCCGCGCCCGGGAGCATCCCTTCGCCTCCCAGCTCAGTGGGCCTCCCGCTCCGCACCGAATTTGTCTGTCTGCCCTTCTGTGGCAGAGGGTCCTGGGGAGGCACTGCGAGACGATTGCCGTCGGCATAACCACTCTGCAGAGCAAGTGCGTTCCCAGCCCTTGCGAAAGAAGAGCTCGTTTTAATTGTCGTTTACAACTGCGCGGGTCAAGTAAGTTAGCACTGCTGGCGATGTGTGGGGCGTGGAGGGAGCCAGGTAGGAGGAACCTGTCTCCAAGTCACTATATGTCCTTAAGCTTTCTGCAGGTGTTCAGAAGCTTTTCCTCAAGGTTTTCCCTTTACCCTAATGCAAAAGTATCCAGAGAGCCAAAAAATTTCAAGGACTCTCTGCACAAGACTCTACATGTTAGAGTTCGTTCTCACAAGGAGGAAAATCCCACTTCAAAATTGCTGGGAGTTCAAATTGTCTTATAACAATATTCAAAAAAGGGATTGTGGTTTTTTTTTTCCCCCTAGACCTTTCTACCCTTGTGCTACTTTTTGCTACTTACCAAACAAAGCGTTATTTTCTCCTGTGCTGTTACTATCAGAAGGAAACCCAAATTTGTGATTAAAGTGCTGGGGAGGGGGGGTGTATGTGGGAGTGTGTGTGTGTGTCTTCACTACAGGCTGCTGCACCTGAAATCTTGTGCCCCCAAAACTCTTCATTGAAAGGACAACCCTGAAAAAGAGGAGAGTAAAGGAAGCTGCGTTATTCAGGGAAACCAAGTTTCCTAGAATTTAAGGACTGGTCCAACACGACACTCAATTACATATACGATGCAAACAAAGAAGCGGGGATTTCAAAGCACGGCATTCATGTGCTTCCTTTACTGGGGCCTCAGCAACTTTTACCAGCAGCTGAAGTGCTACCTACGAAATCTGAAAGAGAACTTGACCCTCAGAGGAACCCTTCCGCACATGTGAGTCGGTATTACCTCCTTGCCCGAGGACCCGAGTGACCCGGTGTCTCGAGGAGCCTGGGGTCCGCAGGAGGTCTGGGACCGAGGGGTTAGTGGGGACCTGGTAGAGGTCCTGGCCTAAGGACAGACATGGGGGCTGCAGCTGGGCTGTGTGACACTCTCTAAAGGGTATTTGAATATTGGCTAGATCTGGTTTTGTACTGATCTCATATTCACAGTTATCCATCTCCTCAGTCAGTCGTTGCATTTTCACCTTCAGTTCATCTTGGCCTGACTAAAATATAATATGAACCTGGTAGACCAAGACTCTCCTTTTTCTGCTCCCACTTGATCCTGGACTCCGGCTTATGCTTAGCTAGTTTTTAATTTAAGTAAGTTCTATCCTGCTGCCATCTAGAAAATACCTCCTTGTCTGCAATATGGTTTTTCTAATCTGCCTGTCACTTCTTGAGCCAATCTTCAACAAATTACTCTTGTTTTGTTTTGTTTTGTTCTTGTAGCTAGTGGATATAGCGCCAATTTAAGTTGCTTTTGCCCATTTTTTGTGTGAAAAGGACAGCTTCCATAGTCTGTGGAAAACAATTTTAATAGGTTTGTGTCACACTGTGAAAAACACATAAGTATGTACTTTTAAAACAGAATCAAATAAAGCTAAAACTTCTCGTTCCAGTAAAAATTTACCTTTGCTGCCGTGCAGTTACACTGATTCATCTACTAAAACACAGGTTAAAAATGGTGTTCTGGTCCTTAGAGCCTCAGCTGTGTTGGGATTATTTGCATATGGTAAGAGGAAACAATTATTACATCTGATAAATGTCATATCTGTAGCTTGGTATAGAAGAGCACTGTATTCATGCAAGTTCTCTTCAGGGAGAAGAATAAAATAAGCAAAAATCCCGTATTGCTTTATTTTTTATTCAGTTGCATCATTGGTATTTATACCAATGCCTTAAGCTTATCTCAAAGTCACTTTTATTAAAGCCACTTTCAAGCTCACCCTAATAAATGTCAGTTGTTTTGTTTACTCTCCTTCTGAAGCAAAAGTTAGTTGTGATGGTCATGAAAGTTGTATAAGTCTCCGAGCATAAACAAAAAGTAGGTTTGGGTTTTTTATATCAACAGCCATGAAAATGTTTACTTTTGAATGAGGTTTAAAAAAAACAAAAAACAACAAAAAACAACTGAAAATTAAATTGCAGGCAAAAAAGCCTGCCACGAGTAAGAAACAAACATTTGGCCTTGGGAGTTTCTTTGCTGGAAAGATCCTTCCAGCTCTTTTTTCTCTGCCGCACTATTGCCAATGCAATACGGCAACCCTCTAGAGATGAAAGGAGGGTTTTTTTAAGAGCAGGGTTGTTGTCTGGTATGAGTCCCCAGGGTGCACCTTTCCAGGGTTTCCCAGAGCTCCCAAGGACAGCGGTTTCCTTGCTTTTCCAACAGCGCCGTCAGGACCAGCGTGCCGCCTTCCCCGGGGGGTTGCCAAGAGGGAGCGGACCCCCCAGTTTACAGCCCCAGGCGGCTGCAGAGCCCAGGCCAGCCTCTCCTTGCACTCTCTCCGCGCCCCTGGTTATCCACGTAACTCCTTCGAGTGCCGTTTGTGTAAGGCTTTGCGTGCGTTTGATGCTGGCTTTGAGGAGCAGCGCTTAGTTTTTCAGATTAAGTTGGAGAGCCGCTTGCGTAGCTCCCAGTGTCGGGCTGCCGAGGGCTCGGGCTCTCGTCTCCGCCGGGACGAGCAGCCCGTCTCCCGTCTCAGGGCCGTCCCGGGTCGGCTCACCGGAGAGCCCTGAGCCCCGCCAGAGGACTGTCCTTTGATATCTTAGTCATAAAGAGCATATTAAGCCTGCTGAGAGGGAGGCATTGTTTGCTTATGGGCCTGAGGTAAGCCTGTTAAGGCTTTAAATTCACATGTAAGGCAGCAAGATGATAGCTTTTCACCGGGATTAGATTTAAGTCACGTATGTGTGCAAATCCAAACCTTTTCAGCAAGCTCCTGTCGTCATTTCTGATGTCAAAGGTGATTGGCTTGATTACAATAGGGGAGCAATTTTAAATAATCTTTCCTATCTACAAACAAACAGTAAGTATAATTCCCTTAGCTCCAGCTCCTTATACAAATAACAGTGCATCACATCAACCATACATACAGCTGCTACTTGTGTTCCCTCTGAACACAAGAACGGAAAATGAGTTCTCACAGCAAAAAGTGTATAGTTTTGCACTCCTTTTAATAAAAAGCAGGGTCCATTTGTAGACACGCTGCTTCAAAGTCCGTGGGAGAGACAAACCTGATCTGCTGCTTTTTGCCCCAAAATAGCATTACAGAGTCACTCCGGTGAGGAAGGTGCCTCATCTTTGAACTGATGGTACTGTGGGTGTGGGGGAGGGGGACCTGCCACAGCTGAGTAATTCATATTTTACAATGTGGGCTGGAGCCCAGAGGGTGAAAGTCCGGGCAAGTCAGGTTTTTGCTTCCTGGTCTCCACTGCTGGTTTTTCCATGACAAAAATGAAGCCCGTTGGCTGGCACGGAAGGAAAACGTGCACTGCTTGGTGCCGTGCTTTCCCTACCCTGTATCAAGGTGCAGGTGTGCCCGAGGCCTCTCCCACAAACATCGCGTAGCTGCAAAACAAGCACTAGCATAAAAAAATAGCCTGGTGAGCGCAGAGTTTTACTAGTGATAGGATACAAAAGAGAGGACTCTTCATTTTGTTGCTCATCCCTTGAGATGAGAAAGGAATAAAGACAGACCAGAATGGACCTGCTTAGGCTGCCGTTTCTGTTGAGCTAAGTGTAAATTGGCAGACTTCAGCCTCTGGAAGGTTTTTAAGCAGTTGTAACAGAGCGGTGATGCAGCACTGAACACACACACACACATGCTCGCAGAAATACAACTCCCCAAGCTGCTCCGTTCATGGCCCTGAAGCCTGAAATTGGAGTGATCGGATATAAGGTTATGTTCCTGTCCGCCCGGCCTCCCCCAGCTGAGCCTTGTCAGTATGTACATTGGATTTCTCTATATTTGTGAATTCCAGAAGCGAGACTGCCGGCCGCCGCCTGTAAGCGTAGGAAACTACTTATCCCTAAGATGGTAACAAGGCAAACCGGCACCTTTTTTTGCTATCAGGATTATCTACCCTCATCAATCACATCTCATACTTGGGAACTAAATTAACAGTTTTCCATGTCAACTGAGTTTTTGCTGCCCAAGCTCAGCTGTGATCGCAAAGAAACAATGGAAATGTTTGCACATACAAACACCAGGCACCTAGGCAACAAAACAGAGGAACCTGACCTGCTTGTGCAGGATGTGAAACCAGCTGCTACAGGGAGGGCAGAGACACCGCGGCGCTGCTAAAGTCACTAGAACACACGTATTCGAGGGTAGGCATTGCTCAGAAATGGAGGCGTAAAGGTAGAAATAGTGGCTGTCAATGAGTATCGGGGATACGAGAGTGGAAGGAGCAAGGGATGCTGTGGCTAACAGAAAGTTGATTTTGGTCCAGATCATTTGGGGGAAGGAAGTAAAACCTCTGTTGGGACCGTGCTGAGAACTTGCTAAAGCACTTCTTTTCCTTTCTCAGCCATCACACAACTAAACTTAAGGAAGCCTTAAAGCTTCCTTAGCCACCACTCCTTCTCTTTTCCCCTCTCTCGCCGCCTCATGAATCTCCACCTGAACTCATCTGTCCAGGTCTCTTACTGGATTTCTCCATGTCTTTCACTCCCCAGACTGAGCAGCCTCTCATTACAGCCTGCAGGTTATAAATAATGCATCGGGAAGCTTCACTCTTTGTTTGCAAAATGTGTGAGCTGGCTGGCAGCATCCGCGTTTCCTGTAGTCCATGTAATTGCTCAGTTTGTTAAAAAATATGCCCAACCCTGATACTTCAGGCAGGCAAATCTTGGGAGGCAGCTCCAGAGAGAACGGGATGTCACCTCTGCCGAATCAAAACAATGTTTTCCTTGTGAGAGCGGCAAGGCCTGGCTCTTACTGGAGGGCCTTAGTGCCAGCATCCCTGTGGTCCTCCACGACCCATCCTTCTCCATGGCATTGCCAGCACTGGTGTGGGGGCTCGTCAGGCCCGGCCAGATGTGCCTCATGCCCTGAGAGGGAACATCTTGCAAGGGCTGCCGCAGAAAGAGCTTGGCCACCACCTTGGGCAAGTTCCATGGCCCTTCCTCGTGCTCCATGGTCCTCCATGTGCTACAGACCTGAGCTGATGGGGGTCATGGTATCCAGCCTCATAGGTGGGCTGAGGATTTTTATTCCGGTGTTTATATGCTTTTCCATGGTTGTAAGAAGTCTCAGCTCATTGAAGGGGTAGAAAGAGCATTTGGCAATTGGAAATCTTCCAGACTCGGAATAACTGAGGGACTAAGACATCCTAAACACATATCCCTGGGAGATTACACAGATTGATAATGGTTAAATCCTTCCTTTCTGGAACCAGATAGATGGCATTACATCTAATGTGGCTCATTTGCCCTAACACCCTCTGGAAGTCCCTGATGCATAGAAGTTACCTGCCAGGCTCCACATCTGTCTGGCAGGACCATTTCTTACACCCAAGACTGGCCAAGGAGTGCTTTCTGTATCAGTGTGAGAAAGTCCATACAAATCCCTTTCTTGATTTAGATTATATTGCTGTAACTGAAGGTTCAGGATTTAAAAGAAAAATTGACCAAATACGTTATTCATCTAATATTAGAGAACATAAAACTTCTAGGAGTTAAGCCAGGAGGCCAGTAAGAACCAAGGAGCACTGTATGTTATGAAGAATAATAATGTGCCTGTGTTAAGTGTCTGTATGATGCCCGGTAAATGAGTGGTTTTAAAATGTCTTAGTATAGATTGAATTGAGATGAATCACCTTAATTTTCAAGGACAGCTTGTCTCTGGCATGGAAAAAACCAGCCAGTACATCCAAATGCACGAATGTAAGAGTTTGTGTATTCAGGTCTTCACTGCACCAGGGACTCCTCCGCACAGGATGCCTTTTATGCCTCAGCTGTGGGGGTGAAATGGAATTAAAAGGTCAAAATATTCAGCAGTTCCATGAACAACGGCCCGGTGCTTGTCTTTCTTGCAGTGGCCCCACAGAGAGCTGCCTGGCTCAGCTTTCATCTAGCAGGCTCCAGTGCTTGGGAAGGTGGGTAAAACATCACGTATTTAGCTTGTGCCAAGCTGTGTGTCTCCCTGGCCACGCTGGCACCAGGATCTGCTTTATGTTGGTTATGGAGATGTAATGGGAACTGGAGGCTGCAAGGTGAGTGCATTAAAAGGAAAGAGGTAACTCCAAACGCCTTGGTCTGCTGTGGGTAAGAACTGTAGAAGTCTACAAAAGTATGGTTAAGCAATCACCACCTCAGCCTCTGCTTAATATGTCTTTATCGGCCTCTAATTACTGCTTCAGTGCAAGGCTTCCTGCTCGAGAGAGGCTGTGGAGCCACAGCAGCCCTGCTCAGGGTTCAGCGGCTGCTTCTGTCCTCCTACAATCACGTTTAGGACTTAGAGGTGTTAGTGCTCTCTGAGCAGGACTTCTTGCTGCAAATGATGGATTAAGTCAAAATGGCATGGCTAACTTTGCTTCCTCTGCCAACAACTTTGAATGAAGCTGATCAGAGAGTCCCAGTGCCTCTACTGACAGGATCTGGCAAGATTTGATCATTAGCTCAGTTTTTCCCTTGTCTGTAAACTCAGAGGTGCGTCCCACCAGACCCGCTCTGTCACAGCTCCTGCTGAGCGTTCATGTGGCAGCTGTGGTTTGGCTGCTGTGCTGTCAGTATGCTGGTGACATTCTGCTCCGTGACTTTTTTCAGCAGATCCAGATGGTGCAGTTTCCCTTTTTTCCCTGAACCTGGCCAAGACAGAAGGCTGGATGAGAATCAGCTGGCAGACAACCTGGCAAGAGGAGGTACGAGGTGCAAGGTGCGGGGAGATGGGCAAGAGGAGCAACCCAAGATGCGGTTGCAAGTTGTGACTGCACTGTCGCAGCCCAACTGCACCCACCTTTGCCGACGTGTTTGGCCGTTTTTGAGTATTTCTAGAATCCTCTGGCTTTCAGGTTCCCACCTAATGAACTTTCCAAGCAGTATCGTCCAACACAACACCTCAAGCAACAGGAGGGACCCTGGTTTTTCCTGGTTTCACCTTCAAGTTGGAGTATCGCAGGGTGCTGCCCTGGCAGCTGCCTGTGACAAGCCTGGTGAGTCTCTGGGAGAGAATCTGGGGGCTGCCTGGCCGCACAGAGGGCATCAGCAATATCTCACTTATTTCTAGCTGCTTCTGGAATCCGTTCTCCCTAATCTACCTCTTCAACTTTGTTATGGGATTTGGGCAGCTCCCAGTAACAATTTGAAGCACTCTCCAACCTAAGTCTAGGGCCTGGAAACAAATGTAGCAGGCTGATACTTAAACCAGGCTTTTCTGTAGAAAGCCTGGATTTGGAACCACCACTTTATTTCATCATTTTTGTTTGTTTGTTTGTTTGTGTTTGGGGTTTTTTTGCCTCCCTCCCTCCCTTTTTTTTTTAATTGCCTAACTTTTGTTTTGGGGAAGCAAGAATGAAATGCTTGGGAACTCAGAGTTCCTGCTTAAACATTCCAAAAGTAGATTGAACTGATTTTTGTATTTGTGGAGATCTTATCTAAAGAAGATAAACATTCAAAAACAAACAAAATGTTGCCTCTGAGATCAAATTATGTATATCTATATATGCAGTTTATACAGATATACGAAGCTAGGCTTTTCTGACCTGCTAGTAATCCTGAGCAAAGAGGCATCTGAATGAAAAGATGAATGAGGTACAGCACAAGGAATGAAGTCGGCTGAGATGGTGATCAACAAAAACCTCCCATGTGAGGGGTTGTTCTTACTGTCTAGCTTAGATGCTCTGAATTGCCTAAATGCATACCTAAACTACCCTGAAGGAGATGAGGTGATTATCTTTCCTCAGTGAGCATTTCCAAAAGCCACTGGTAGACTATTTCGTTTCAGAGTGGTACCTCCAATCTGTACCTTTTATCAGTTTACCTTCCAAAGACAGGTATTTTAGATCACTCTTTTGATTTATTGTTAATGAACACTAGCTGGTAGGTTGGATCATGGCATAAAAAGGAGTTTGCTGCAGTGGGGCTTAACAAGGTGGTGTAGGACAATCTATTTATTCAATTTATAGTGGTAGAAACACACACCATAGCTACTGGCTTATTCTGACTATAAATAACATGTATTTGTCACTTTCAGCACTGAGGGAACCTGAGCAACAGGAACCTCTATTTATCTGCAGTTTTAGCTTCCTTCATGCATCACTGATAGTGGAAATGAAACACAGAAAAAAAAAAAAGATGAAAACTCTGCTATAAGCTTCAGTGGAGTTTTAACATACTGCAGGATGTTCCTGCAGGGACTTCCCATCTGCCTTTACCTGCCAGAGTTACAGGAGCTTATCCACCCACAGCAGCCACAAAGATAGAAATGTTTTCAAGATGTAAATGCTTCCCTGAGCATTAAACCCTGCTAGAGGTGTCCTTTATCCAAAGATTTTAGAATTTGGAATGTTTGATCTACTACCTTGCAATCCAAATAAATAGTTTCCATTTTCTGTGCATTGTTTCCTCTCCCTCCCATCAGTAAAAAGGAATGAGCGGTATTCGTGACTGTTTAAGAATGGATGCAATGTGCTATAAATGATACATTTCTAAACAGTAAACTGTGCCAGAGAGGTTCTTCCTTCTTCTCCTTCCCACTTCTCTGCTAGTAACCGGTTATACTTTGCTGCTGCTTTAAAGTTTCCTTCTCTATGCCTTTTCCGTCGTGAATTCTGTTTCAGCTGGCCTTTGTGCAGTACAGATTTATAAAGTATATTTCCCTATAAACCTCCACAGAGCTGGGATTCTGTAAATAAGGGCTTCTGTTGCATGCCCAGAGGGTGCTTTTATGGTTTGGGAAACCACCGCCTCCAACCTTAAGTCCCAAACGGTGTATTCTCAGAGCTCCCCAGTGTCTGCAGATTGGTGGCAAAGGGAGAGGAGATGTTTAATGAGCTAGAGATACTTGGGACTTTGGAGAATGGGCTTTGGAGTAAAAATGCTCATTGTATGGATGAGCAGGAGCAAAAGGCCTGTCCCACATTTGTAGTTTTTTTCAAGCAAACCTGCTGACCCTCTGCAAAGAGGCGAATTTCTTCCTTGTAGCTCTGTTGGTTGAGTTCCAGGATCTGTGGCTTCAGGGACTCCTGCTAAACTCATACAGTCATGCAGGAAAGATTTTAAAATTAGTAATAAAAACACTGGCAAATAGTTGTAGATGAAATCAACTATTGCTCTCTGAAATAATCTCTCAGGCTTTATCTCTGTGGCCTCCACAGTTCAATGCCCTGGCAGAGATGTGCAAGCCAGCACTGCATACAAGCGTCGTCTTGCTCATAGAACTAGGGTGGGGAGGGTGACTAAAATGACCCCCATGTTGCTTTACATGTCCATTTATGAGCCTAAAACACATTCACAACGAACACTGTCAGCATTTTGTCCATTCTCACCCTAACCAGATGTTTCTGGATCCTGGTTTGCTGCTGTGAGAGACGGGGGACAAGTGGGAATACTCGTTGCTGGTGTCAGCTCGAGGTTGGCGTCATTCGGTACTGCACAGTCGTGCGCTTTCGTGAGAAGCCAGTCGGCTTCGCTGACAGCTGATCTGGAGCCAAGACACCCAAAGGTTAAGGCACAGCTTCTCTGTGGCTATTGCTGCTGCGTTTCCCATGGCGTGGTTAACTGGGGAGGGATGATCCTGCGGACCCAGCTCACCCTCTCGAGTCCTCCCTGAGCGCACACTCGGCTGCAGCGCTCAACCATATTAGGAGCGTACGAAGCAAAGCCCAGGAGCCAGGATCAGGAACTCTCCTGTCAATCTGAAGAGCTGCCGCTATATTTAGTAACAGGCACATGGGAATAGCAGCTTAAATGTGGGAGGGGGCTGCTGGAATGCCAAAATGTGTTTGAATCTACTTGGCTCTTGATGGAAGCTCTCGGATTGTGCTAACTTTAGAGGGTCTTGTACAGAAATAAATTATATTTTCCTATTTTTGCAATAAAAAGAAAAGCAATTCAGCTGACGTATACCTCCACCACAATAGTTCCGATGAACAGCAATTACTGCACAGCAAAATAAAGCCCTTGTTAAGTGTTTACTTACTCCCTTGTTTCGGTCGCATGCAAACTAATAAGCAAAAGTGTATTGCATTTAAATGCAATTATGGCAGCCATTACAGTGTGAACAGCTTAGTTGTTTGGGGTTTTTTATTTATTTATTTTCATGGAGTGTTACTTGAAGCTGAGAGAAAGATGCACCTTGTGTTTTAAATGCCCAAATAGGAAACTGAGAAAGTACTGTTAGGAGCAGGAGGACTTTCATTTGCAATTAGCACACTTACATTTCTCTCTATAAACAAACAAGTCCGCTTGCATCTAGTGACCATAAACCAAGAGAGAGCCTCCTGCTAGAGTAAATTAATGAAGGATTTAGTGCGGTAGCAGTCAGATGCACCTGATGAACCACATTTTATTTTAACGGACATATACAGCTGTTGTCCATCCAGAAAAGCAGGTTTTCTGGTTTCCAGCAGGAGCAGTGTTCTGTGGTTTTCTCTCCCCATTTTCCACCCAGCCTGAGTGCTCTCCATGAAGGTCAAGTGACTCCTCCAAGGTCTGGTACTGAGTCAAGAGCTAAATATGGAACCAGGATTCCCCTAGTTCCCCCTCATCTGCAAGTCACTCGACTACATAATCTCTAGGAAAAGCATGTGGGGCCAAATCACCGTAGGGAAGGCTGAGAGGGGAAATTCAGGTGAAATCCCCTTGTGGAGAATGATTTCCTCAAAGCATCCAGGGAGAGGCAGAAGTTTGGCACTAATGATCCATGGAGGGGTCGATGTATATTTTTTTGCTGAACTAGGAAAAAAAGAGGGTCTAGAGAGTCCCATGGTCCTGTTCTGGGTCTCGAGTGCCCCAACCCATCGCCATGCCCCAACCCATCTCCCTGCCTCTCGGCAGCACTGCGGTGTTATACCCATTCTGCCATAGCTTCGCTCTCCAGCCCTGTAGGCAACATCCATGGCAGAGGGTGGAAAACCTGATGCAGCTCAAGGCAAATATTATTCCTTCTTTTTCTTGTGGGGCTGGTCAACTTCTCTCTACATGTGAATATGACTGGACATTTTTTCTCCAGAAAAGACTGCCTTTGTTTAGCATTTGTTCAGTGA
This sequence comes from Haliaeetus leucocephalus, assembly GCF_000737465.1. Classification (NCBI taxonomy): domain Eukaryota; kingdom Metazoa; phylum Chordata; class Aves; order Accipitriformes; family Accipitridae; genus Haliaeetus; species Haliaeetus leucocephalus. The sequence goes on from NW_010972587.1 coordinate 1,752,690, forward strand.
CATTCCTATCTAACTCCCCCAGGTATACAAGATATATGTAGTGCGTACATAGTTATATATATGTATGTATGTCTTGAAGGTATACATGCACATCCATATATGTACTTGCTTTAGAGCCACTAGTGCCCTTTGGCGAGATGCACCTATTTTTGTGTTTTGTTCATTCTTCAAAAAATACGTCTTAATGAGTGTACAATTTGATAACAATATTGTCCGAGCAGTATTTCTATGATGACGTTGTGACCCAAGCCTGGGATGCCAACAAGCACTCCTGCTCAGCCTGCTGTGGACAGAAATGTACAGCCCAGGTTAGGTAATGCACGAAAGCCTGCCTCATCCTGAGGCATACACAATTATGGTCATTTGGAAATGACTGGAAGTGATGGTAATTCCCATCCATGCTTGGAAGTGCAATAATTAACTCCTGGGTCCAGAACCGCCATAGAAGTTCTTGCTTTTTTATTGGACTCTCTCTCTCTCTCTAGTTATGACAGATGCTCCAACATTATGAAGAAAAGCTGGCTTTCTAGTGTAAATTCCTTTCTCTGTCTTCCTACACTATTTACCTGGCGTTTCATGCGTATACTGCAATATCAACATGGAGTTTTTCTGAAAACTGGAGGTAAATACAGCAAAACAATTAGGAGACATCACAGCTTCAAAAGGAGTGATCTCAACTGCCAGCCTTTGACTTGGCTTAAGTCAGTCTCTAAGCAGTTTTAGAAAGAAGGATGTACGAAGGGTTCTTTCATTTTCCTTACAAGAACAGTCATCCACTTTCTTTCTGTCTGAGCTGCTGCTGAGGAAAAAAGCAAAGAAAATCATGCTTTCTTCCAAAAATTTGGGGGTTTTTGCCAGACGGACGCAGTGCTCTGTGAATAATGGGATGCGTATTATGTGTGTAGATAAACAATCATCAGTACAGTCTGTAAATATGCAATATATACCCAGAGTTTGTCTTGAATTTTTTCTTACTGCTGCCAACTGAGCGTGCCTCTGTCTGGAACAAGAGCAGCGTTGTCCGACATGGGAAAGCTGCGGGGGCTGGACTGCCCTGCCTCAAAATGGAAGCTGTGACACGCTCAGGCACGCAGTAGAACACTGCCTTCTCCATCCACTGGTCCCCAACACGTGCATCACGATGGGTCAGTAGGTGTTTAAGCTTTGGCTTACCGTAAATGAGCAAGTATCAAACACAGTTGTTAACAGCCGGACTTCTAGAATGAACGTACTGCAGGGGTAGGAAGTGGGTGGACAAGGGTGGTTAGTCATGCCAAAAGCTTACAGGCTGGGTCTTTGAGGTCTAGAAATAATTAGCAGCTCACGCCCATGGGTGTGCATCACGGAGATGCACTTGCAAGCTGTGTGACAGGGTCACCGCTGCTCAAAAGCCACTTCACCCCCGTGGGGGCTCACCCTTTGGTGTCACTGGATCTGGGGGGACAGATGGATCGTGAATAAGACATCCCTGCCAGAACACAGTGCCACACAAAGGATTAGTGCAGCTGTATTCAGAGCAGCGAAGTGCAGATTTATGGGTGCAGCCCCTTCTCTTCACCTCTTCTGTACCGCAGGGGATTTTGAAAACAATATCTCAGTGCAGCAGTTGTGCTATATAAGAGCAAATGCTTAAAATTACCTGGAAGCAAGGAGCAAATCACTCTGTGTAGGGGATCACTGATGATAAGCATCTTCCTGTTTTCCTGTGACATGGTCACTCTGCTTAGCTCATAGCCAAGTGGTGCCCTACATCTGTTGACTGCCTGTACCTGGAAACACAAACTGATTGAATCATGAACACTTTCTAGCAGTCTAGAAAGTCTAACCATCATGTTAAGCTGACTTTCAAAAAACTGTTTTGCTCTACTAGACTGATCAGAGGTATAAACATTTCCTGAGCAGGAAACCCGTAATTTGGCACATGGTGATTTACTGGTTCAGAGGCCTTGATCAGTGGGATATGAAGGAGAGCTTAGGGATGTTTCTGAGAGGTTAGAAATGTTTCCTTCCTTTACCACTGTTCAGCTGTCCTTTTCCTCGGAGTATTGACTCAAGAGATCAGAAATTGCCCTGTTCAGAAGCGTTTGCTTGTGTCAGGTATTCAGCTGCTTCTCTGTTTGATCTCTGTCTGTATCTGTCAAGGTTCCTGTATCACTTTCATTGCTATTATCTCTGCAGATAAATGAACAAATGCAGTTGCAACTTCCATTTCTCTCCCCCCAAAATAATATCTAAACTTTCTTCCTTTGTCTGATAACTGCAACCGGGAGAATTGTTGGAAAGGGCCATCCTGGACAGCACTTGTTTCCAGCTTGGGCAGGGATGCTTCTTAGCTCTGAGAGAATAGTACATCGCTGATCTGTTCTCCTCCATGAGTCTTCTCAATCAGTGTTAGCCTTACTTTGCTCAAAATAGCTCAAGATGCCTAAAACCAGACTCCATTTAGCACATTGAATTGTATTTGTAACTGGGAAGATAGATAATAGAAATACTTGCTGAGAAAATGTGAGCCTTTGAGATATAGTTATTGGCCTTTTATTTTAGAAAATCTATGAAATCAAGGGAAAGACTTTCATTATTTCCAGTGGCCTTCAGATATAGCTGTAAGCATCACACTGGAAAATGTGTGGGTTTTTCTTTCTATATTCAGAATTGATCTGAGAAGGAAGATACAATAACCCCCTTAAACACACCTCCCATCGTCAGCTAAGAGGGCACTCTAGGTTTATCTTCCCTTGTTTCAGTGATGAATGATGCTTCAGACAATCGGTCCCAAAGAGTGTGAAGAGTAAAGCAAATGAACCCAGCTGCTTTTTACTCTAACTGGCACAAGAAGTCTTTAGGTCTAGATAAAACATGAGAAACATCTGTATGTGTTTTCCTACATGGGGTTCTCCATTCCTGAACAATCACTCTTCTCTAGGGTGCCAGGGAGGGATGTCCTCACTGTAGCCCCCCTCTACATCAGGCTTCCTCATGCCTGGATCAGTGTTGCACTTTTACTCAGACATCACTCCAGGCATTGGCCCATGCCTTGGTGCCCTGACAGAGACTTCTTTGCTTACAGTCCTCCTCCAGCTGTTCTGGGGGAGCTGGGGCACTCCTGAAGCCTGAAGTCCACAGCCCTCTCGTTGCACAGCTTGCACCTCGGTTGTTTCCCCTTCTGCATTTAAACTAAGCCTGTTCACGAGTCTTGCATGTAAAAGGATGATAAACATTGAACAGCTCTTCTGCATTTGTCTTCTGTCAAGTTAAATAATCTCCTCGGCAGCATCCCATGGGCTTTCCTTGGGACAAGGGTTAAAGACCACTGATCCCCACCCGCCCCCCTTGCTGAACACCAGCTGTGCAGAGTGGCACAGGCATGTGCTCACAAAACCACGAGGGTGAAGGCTTTCTCCAACAGCCAGCAAAAACTGCCTCACCCGGGACTTGGTCTGGCTCCAGGCTGAAATTTCATGTGCTTCAGCCATGGGCTGCTTGTCTTGCTCTGAGCAGCCCCATGTGAAAAAGTCAAATTGGTGTGGAAAAGTCAAACTGGCGAATAGTCAGGTGGGATCTGGGCTCCCTACCAGAACTAAGGGCTTTGGGAAACTAGCCATCAGTAAAAACATGGAAGTTGGGGACAAGGGGGAGAGAAGCATGGTTTGCCAGAGAAAAGAGGTGATTTCACGTGTACTTGAGTGAATGTGAACTGTTCAGTCTCAGAGATGACAAATGAGGCTAAAGAAATTTGTTGTTTCCTGTGGAGGTTGCGTTAGTTTTCACCAGGAGTCTTTAATTCCCTGCATGTTGAGAAGGGAAAGTTTAGGGTTGAAAGTGTAGAGAGACCATTTGGGGGAAAAGGTCTTTTTTCGAGAGGCGTGATTGATAGCTGAAATCCTGGGAACCACAGTCATCTGTTTGCAGAAAGCTTCCCCACAGTACACGCAGCTAGATTTCTGCCTTCATAAATATTGTCCTTTCAGGACATATTTGCTAAATCATGTCCAGTTCACTATCATTTGCCAGCCTCGTTTAACTTCATTAGCTCTCTGGCCCAGTTCGTATTATTTAAAATGCATAGTATTTCTTGGGAATGGCACATATGAAATTATACAAACCGTTTAGAATAGCTTCACCCCAAGCATTCGGCATGGGTAAGTTAAAAGGAATTTGAGAGAACTGCATCGTACTGACATGTTTCATTAAGGTCAGTAATTAAGTAATGTGTGTTCACGAATACATGTGTTTGACAGTAAGAGAAACGGACAGTAGCAAGCACCCTGACTCCCAGTGGAGTGTAGCCATGTAGGGCCAGATTCCTTGTTGCAGTGCTGCCTGGTTTGGCAGAGTTAGAGCAGAGCTGAATTTGCCCTTTTTTGTTTCCCATAGTGATGGCAGACATATATGCATATACTGAGTACATGGCCATACTGCAACATTGGAGGGCCATCTACAATTTGGGCAAAATCAGTAGGGCTGTGTCTGTTGATCCGAGATTTGATCTAGCCAAATACTCAGTAGATGTTGCATATTATAATTTGGGGGGGGGGGCTTATTTTTTATTTTTCCAGACTACCCTGACATTGCCCCCTCCCTAGCAGAATCAGAATGGTACTGATAAAGTATATCCATTTTACCAATGTAGAGCAAACAAAGAATTTATGGGGAAAAAAAATGTATATGCTACCCCATCAGTTTGGTGGATCCCATGGGCATCGCCCTTCGCTGCGCCAAGAAGACCGGCTGTTCAAGGCTGACCCTGAACACAGTCAGGGCTGGAGCAGAGCTCAGGCTGTGAGAAGGGCATTACCTGGCTCTTACCCCGCTTCTTGGCACAAGGAATAATGACTGTGGTGGTTGGTTAGTTCCCTTGCAGTTACAAATACAGCGGGGGATTGTGCTTGGCTTTCAAACTCTGGAACTGGTTCTTTGTCCCTAGCGAGGTGCAGATCACACCACCACTTTTGTGAGGTGCAATGCCTTCTGAATCAGCACCTCCTACTGAACCCGCTAGTTGTTAAATATCTGTAATTACCTTCTAACCTCTCTCTCCCTCTTCTTTCCCCTTCCTTTTAGCACATTCTTTGCTACTGTCCTACTAATCCAGGCACCTACCTGCATGGGAGTAACTCAATTTGTTCCCAGATTGAGGTTGCATTAAGTGGTTCAGAAGGGTAAGGCTTACAGTAACAGACTGTATGCTTCCAGAAAGGGTGTGCTTTAGGTCAAAGGATAAGCATGTTATTGTAAAGACTGTTGAATAGTGATTAAAACATTGGGAAATTAATTGTTTATTCAATGAAGTGGAAAGCTGTGCTGGATTCCCTGGTGAGACGGCAACAAGTCGAGGCACTGCGGTGTGATCCGATGGCTCTCCTTCCCCTAAAGACTAAGCACCAGCTGGGGCCACGGCATGAGACTGTCCCAGGCTCCCATAGCCAGGGCAGGATGGGTTGCCTGCATGGGAAGATGGAGTCTCCCAGGGGGGTGGGAAGTGCAATAGCATCTCCAGGCTGTTTTGCCATCCCGAGAAGTTTCCTCCGTAGGAAAGCCCTGGCTGAAACAGCATGATTCCCTCTGCAAAGCTACACAAGCTGACATTCGGAGTAGGGGACTTCCCTTCCTCAGGGTGCAATCTTGCCCTGCATAATGTCATAGTCCATGAACTTTCCCTCCCTTCCCCCCCCTTTTTCTTAAATGCTCTGATTCTGTGTGTTTCATTTGGGGAGGTGCTGGTGACTGAGGTAAATTTTGCAGTTTACCACTTTTTCTCATCCCGTTGTGTTTAGGAAGATGCTGCACAAAAGGCCCCACTTACATTTCAGTCATCCGCCGACACGTGGAATGTTTTGGACGCCTTCTGTTGGTGATTTACAAAGCAATAAATGAAATAAAAATAAAGAAGGAACCGTCACGAATGCCCATTCCACATCTCTCTCTCTCTGGCTGTCTCTCACACTTTATTGGTATAATTATAGCTCGTCTCCCCATGTTCCCTTAGCAACAGATGAGGAGGTGGCTGGCTGCCTGTCCGCGCCGCTGCCTTGCTCGGAGGACGTGGCGAGCGGTGCTGCTCTGCCTCCTGCCCCGTGGTGGGATGCTGCCGGGAGGGGAGCTCCTGCGGGAAGACCCACAGCCAGAAGTACTCGGAGATGCTGTTTTGAAGTACCAGATGGGACTCAGGCAGGTTTTTCAGATGATACACTGAAATTCTCTCTGTGATTTGATTTGAGATTTATAAGAAACATGCAGGCAATGTTGCCAGGTCTTGCACACGTTATTGTATAACTATGTTCCTGATCAGAACTATTTGTTTTTAAAATCTGCCACTGCTAGCACAAGGGCCTGGCTTAGGTCAGCTGGAGAAGGGCCAGCAGTTTCCTACACCTCCTCCCAACAGAAGGTAGGAGCTGAGCTCGCTTGTTGGGCCTCCTTGACTACCAAAATAAGGCGATCCCATATCCAGCTCCTCAGACACCTCCTCCCTGGCAGGTGCTGGTCTGGGGCCGGAGCTGCTTGCTTCTGCAGCATCCCTGCCTGGCAAGGCTCCTGGCAGAGGGCTGCCTGGACCCGGCAGCAAATCTGGTCCCCAGGGGTCACAAAGACAGAGTTGTCTCCCTGCCTTTGTAGTATAATCAAATATTGGTTTCTACATCTTGTCATGCAGGAGTGGACTAGACACCTCGATGGCAGAGTCCACCTGCGTTTCTAAAAGTCCCGTCTGTGGTGTGCTTCCCCAGAAGTCCTGGCAGAGCATGACCTGGGTCGGTGTTTTATTCTCTTTGGTACTGACAACCAGGAAAATGGTGAAGTAACAAACAAGCTGATTCAATGCCATCTGAGCTGTTCAGGCAAAAGGGAGACAAGAAAAGCCTAGCAGAGCAGGCAGACATCAGCCATTTTATCATCTTCCTAAGCCCCTCACCTGCATGTCCCTGTCTGTCCGTTGTCATCTTTGGGGGCAGGAGTTTGGTCACCGTCCCTGCGCTGTCATAGCTGCATCCACTCTGAGATGTGTGGGTCAGGGCGAAAGCTGTTAGGCTCAGGAATAGAAAGCAGATGTGAAACGTGATGCCCCATAGCCTTATACCCTGTGCAATCCGTAGGTGACATTGTGTGGACCAGACACAGAATCAGAAGTGTTCCTGCCCTAGGCAAAAAGCTTCCTAGGGGGGACTGCCTTTCTTAAAACATCTTACCTGCAGTTGATACCACATCACACATGCCAGTCCCTGGGGACAAAGCCCAGCAGCTGCCTATGGCTGACTCCTGCTCAGAACAGGAGAGGAAGGAGCATCTGAGACTCACCCCTTGTGTTAGTCTGTGCACGCAGGATGGCCGTGGTCTGTATTGCCTGCAGCCACCATCACAGCTGAGGGGAGAGGAACAGGAGCGTTGTATTCCTGCAGGTCCCGTCATCCCCCACTGCCCTGGATGCTCCTGGCACATGGGGTGTCAGGGAATTCCCAGCTGGCTGACTAAAGCCAAAATCTGGCTCCTCTGCACCTCCACCAGGCTGGGCTGAGGCTTGACCACTCTCCTAGCAGTAGCCCCTTGGCTAGAGCTCCTGTATTTACTATGTCTCTGCTTGCAGAACAAAGCTTCTTGTTTGGCACAGAAGCACGGTCAAAATAAAGGCTCAGATGTTCTCAGAAAACCCTAGTTCAAGGGAAATGCTTTGTCCGTCTCATTCTGTTAAGTTCAGCAAGATAAAGCCACTTGCATTGGAAAGAGTCTTGTCAAATCAAATCAGACCTATTCTGCTCTGTATGGAAATGAATCATCCCAGTTTATACTGAAACAATCACGTATGCTGCCTGAGACTTATTTCATGTTACACTTTCAGATTTTAAGGCACTCATACAGCCAAAGCAAGCTGCGGTTGCCTGCTGTGTAATTCCATGCAAACCGTGGGTTTGGGCTTCAGTTCTGCATGTGCAAGGGCTTATTAGAGATGCAAGAGTTTGGGACACGCAGAGCTGAAGGGAGAAGACCAGACTTCAAATAGACAGGTCTCCAACTAAATGGGTTACCTCAGAAAGGTGCTTCGTCTTCTTCAGAAATGCCTGAATAGTTCTTGGTTTTGCAGGATTGGGCACCAGTCCTGCTTTTCTGTAGCGTGGCAGCATACGGCTCAGTAGTGGGGCATGCCTCTTCTGTCTGGTGTGTGTCACCAGGTGCCCGAAATAGGAAACTCTTGTTCTTGAGAAGGTAACGTAGTTATGTGACTGTGGGAGGCTGGAGAAAGGGTTTCCAAACTTCTCCCATGGGCAAAATGATCTCAATAGAAAATCTTGTTATTTTATAATGCAGGGTGTGCTGCAGTGCTGCTCCATCCACATCTCTTCTCTGAGTCTGCTCAGCGTCGTTATTGCCAGCTAAAGCCCACATACGAGCATAGGGAGGGAGCAGCCTTCACCTGCAGACCAGGGTGGAAAGGAAAGGGGAAGTTCAGTCAAAGCTATTGTTTCTGTTTTACTCGTTGGGGTGAAATTTAGAAGACTTAAATTCAGCTGAGCTTTGCAAGTATGAACAGACAAGCTCCAAGCACAGGCCCTGAAAACAGGACAGGGCAGGGCTCAGAGGCGGGCGACCCTGGAGAAGCACAAGGTTGTTGCTTTCCAGGGAGGAGAGGTGCACACAAGGAAGATTATTCTGTCTGGCTACTCGCTCCATTTCTTGGATGGTTTGGAAACAGGTTTCTCCTGACTCCAAAGGCTTGTGGGCAGAACTGAACCCCTGCCTGAGAGTCCACCAGAGTCACACTGGGGGCAAATACAGACCCAAAATAGACCAGTTCTGGCAGTCTATTGACTGTGAACAGAAACCACCAGCTGTTGACAGTACAAAAAACATTCAAAAAATGTGTACTGCCTGGTGCAATTTGGCTCCTTCCGTCTGCCATGAGTGACAGCTGTAGAGAAGTCTTTGGAGAGGCAGAGCGTGCCTTTCCCATTTCCAGAAACAGAACCTGCCTTGGCTGACCCCGGCTGAAGGCTGCACTGATTTACGTGCCAAATGCTCCATCCGAAATACTTGTTTGGTCTCCGACAGGGCATAAAAAGATACAGGATTAGTTATGATAAGCTGTGGATCCAAGTCGCTTCTTTCTACTTCAGCTCTTCCAAGAGACACGTCGAGTGCGTCCATTCATCTTCCTGCCTTCTCGCCACCAGCTCTTCTAGACTCAATGCCAGCCAATGTCACTGGTGCTGAGCAGCTAGATCCTGTACAGTCACACTGAGTGACACAAACACCATGGACCTTGGTGCCTTTGGGACGACCTCCCCATTCCCCAGGGAGGCTCAGAGACCCGATGAGAGGTATCATGGGCTTTCACCAGCCAGCTGCACTGACAGAGGGGCCAGTTTGTAGTGCTTAGACTTGGAAGTGGGTGGAAATCAAGTTGTCTCCTAAGGAGCTGGACCATCTGCTCCCTTGATGCTAAGCAGCCTCACACTCCACTCTGACAAGGGCTCCAGGGCACTAAAAGACAGTTCTCATCCCTTTCTAGGCTGTGTCAGCATTTGCACAAACTCTTTGTCTGCATTTTGGGAGATAAAATATTTCCTGGGTTCAGACATAATTCTTCCCTGTTCCCACCCTCAGATCTTCTGAGAGACTGGGGCCATAGATTTAGGAAATATTTGAAAATGCCTTTTTAATTGCTCTAGGTGCTAACAGAATCTACTTCAGGGACTTAATTTGGGAGTAGTGTAAAATCCTATCGGAGCCCCAACCCTGAAGTGAGTTAAATGGGTATACTGTAGTGAAATGTAGATTATTTCCATACCTGCTTTCCAGAATAACAGTGATCTCTTTTAGACATCTCAAATGCAGTGCAATGTTGCAAACTTTGGTCCTCCAATTTTAAACCTCATATTGGCTCAAGAAGTGGCTGACTGCTCAGGCTGGAGGATATTTTAGAAGGATCACGCTGGCCAAGCTGTTTTTCAAACTCTTATCTAAGCATCCACAACCAACCAGTCCTGGATATAACCTCTGGGTTTGATGGACTTTGTTCTTTTCCACTGTTATCTTCTTCTTCTAGCCAAAGTCACTGACCTGGCTTATGCTGAATAAACTGTCTCAATGGGATTTTATGCAGCATCAGACAGACCTAATTTGACTAAATAAAGCACATGCTGGCCCATAGTTATCTGTGTCAGTGGTGCCTGAAGCAACAGCTATTTTCAATATGGTAACTCCTGAAGTGCCCTGGCCTATCTTGTATTATAGGTCCGAATTACAGGCCACAGAAAGAGGCAGGAGAAAACCTGAGAGTGTGACATTCTTCAGCACGAGGAGTCCTTAATAAACCTGGAGGTCTTTAATTTAGTGCCTTCCTGCAAACTACATCCCATCACAGAGTAAGTGGATCTGAAGTAGTCTCCTTTGACCTCTGCCAATACATGTACTTATTTATGCATTCTGCAGGCAACAAAAGAAGTACATGCTATTTTCTAACCTACATACACCTTGTAAAACCAGCTTCCATTATGTGTGGGGTCCCAGCCTACCCCTGCACGCGATAGTTAGAAAGTCACCCTTCCAGACGGACTTCTCCCCTTCCTTGTTCTCTGACCTGGTGAAGCACTATCAGGAAAGAAGGAGTCATCAGGATTGTCTTTTAAAATGGTTTTCAAATGTCTCTTTGTTGCTATGACTGGACCTGGGGCAATGCTAGATGTGCTTCGAAAGTCTGCTTGAAATTAAAATGCGTATTGCATGTATCATAGGTCATGACCGCGAATGGCTGGCATTCACACGAAAAGGCCAACTCTCTGGGCTCTCAAGTCTCTGAGATGGATAAAAAATGACTGGTTATATTAGTCAGAGTAAAGTAAAAGCTCTGCTTTCTACCTTTGTGCATTGTTTATACCAGAGGATCTATGTATTAATGCTAAGGATATTGGATTTGTTGTAGGGTTTGCCTCTTCTCAGCATCTTCTTTGCTTCCCTGTGTACTGACTGCCCCTACCTCGAGAGAGCTGGTTCATGCAGTGCACGCGTAGGCAAAGGAAAGCAAAGGTAGACTCATTTTTCCTTGGCTGACTGTTGCTTTCTTTTGCTTATTTTGATATTCTCATTTCAAAGATGGGCTAGAATCATACTTCTGTCAAAAAAAGGTAGTGGTAGCCATACAGAAAATTAAGCCTTAAAATTACATGGATATTCTTAAAACTAGGGAGGAAGTGTCACCTTGCTAAATTTCACAGTTTCCTGCAAGGCATGGGACCACTTTAAAAGAGTCATCATAATCTTTTTTCTTCCCCTCCGAACTAAGCAAAGGTCCCTGTTTTAACCACCCCTCTCAGAAACAGCCAGACTGTTCTCAGCAGAGCTTACAAAACTAGCGGCTGTGTAGTTTGAGACACTGAACCCATATGGAAAACTTCAGCTAAAAACTCAGGTGAGGTTCATAAACTAGTAAGAGCACATGATCTAATGCTACGGTAGTGACTTTTCAAGGGCAGGAACTGGTGAAATAGCTAAGATTTCAAAATATAAATGGCTGGACACTGTTGGCATTAGGGGAGTCAGTGGAGGGCAGATACCATGGCCAACTTCCATCATTTTACCTTCTGTGAGGCAGGGACTCGTCCTTTTTTCTGAAATGATGGCATAATGAATATTCTGCTGATAGACAGAATCTCTCTACAATCAAACCTAAATAATCTGCAGAGGTGTGCACTGCACATCGCAGTTTGTGTTGGTGTATTAACAATACTTGTATGTATACTTCCATGTGTTATACCTGCTTACTAGAAATGGTATGCTGTAATTAGCCTCCGTGGGAACCTTAATTCCAGAAGCAAAGTCATTAATTTCAGCTCATTCTTTTTTCCAGTGTATGTACACACGTACACACACACACACGCACAAATACAGTGTTCAGCTGCCAGAACTGTGTCTGAGTTCATACACACAACACTTGACAACTGTTTTGGGGAACCTTTCTAATAAGGGATACAATAACCATTAAGTTCAGGAACAAGATCAACTAGTATTTCTGAGCTGCTCTTTAACTTCTCACCCTGTAATTTATCTAGTCATTTTTAAAATGACCGTAGTGTGTGTCTGTCTCGCTAAGGTTATATGGGATTTCTCATGGATACCAGGGTATAAGCAGCTCTTTGTCCCGGTCAATGTGAATTTCTTCAGAGCAGCTATGGAATCCCCATGTACCCAGCAAGAGCTGATGCACTGTGGCTAATGGATTTCTCCCTACCAAATTGGTAGCTTTTAAATTCAGGACGCATGTGATGAAAGTCATGCCACGTCCTGTCTTTGAGCTCAATTCCCTCTTCAGCCTGCTTTCTCAGTCCGTACTTGTGAGAGATCAATTTCCCTGCTGTATTCTGGCAGATTAGAACTCTGTGATTAATATGTAAATTATTTTTGTTCTTTTTATTAGCTTTATGTGAATTATGTTTAACCTATTGGCGTGCTCCATATTTCCAAACATGTCATACTCATCCATTTCAAGGATGTAGGGTATTTGCTGACAGAATAATCAAATCCATACCACTGTGTAATAAGAGTAAGTGAAGGGAAGGATGTGATTATGCGACTGGGGTAAGCTATGATGGCTTCAGTCTCACAAAAACTTTGGCAGTGCAATGCAAGGTTTTCCTTTGCGTTTCCCAAGGAGCCCTTGGGAAGGAGCCCACTGTTGTCATTGCAGCTGTTTCATGGATGGTTCCGGTTGTTCTGTTATTTATTTTGTAATCTCTTCCCCAACAGTCAAGGCAGGCTAGGGAGACAAACACAACAAGTCTGAATTTCTAGGGGAAAACATAAGGTAGACACTGGCAACTTTTTCGCTCCTCCACTGTTCCCCTCACTGTCTCCCCTGTCTCTCGTTTTAGCCAATCCTCTCTCCGTCCAAATCATTAGCCAGCAGAAAATGGTGAAGCAACACATGCTGTGTCTCTGTGATGAGCCCATGCTTGAGCTCCCTGCCCAGGAGCCACCCAGAAGATAGGAATGTCCATTCTGCATCCCACCAAAGGGGCCCTGCCCTGGACTGAGGGTTTTCACAGCAGCAGACGCCAACAGAGAGAAATAACCGAATTCAGTGTTGGCATCCCCATCTCAGTTAGTCATTTAGGTTCCTTCCGGAGAAAAAAATTTCACCCATGTGAATGTTTGATTCACCTACCCTAAAGCAAATGCTTAAAATAGGGCTAGTGAATTGCTCCCCAAAATGTGCCTATTTCTCTCAATGGAGCATGAAGGGAGCTAGGGTGAGTAGTCAACTGTCCACATCTCGATTATCAGTGTCTGAAGTCAGGCAACATGATTCCCACTCACACAATGTTTCAAGGAAAAACCTGACGTTTTCTCGGGGCTCAAACATGAGGGAGGAAATAAAGGAAAGAAGACCAGACTACTATTTGAGTTAAAACAGTAAATGCATGAAAAATATTGGAATTAACATCTTTGCTATGACCGTGCTGATTATTCTGCTTACACTGTCTGTAATCTTGCATCTTTCTTATGTATTTAAGGTGTAGGGTTTGGAGGCATGGGCTGCATACTGCTGTGTTTATGCGCTGACAGAGCCAAAAGAGGTTCATTTTTATTGGTCTTCTTTTAGGGCTCATGGAATGTGTATATTTTATTCCAGCAAGCTGCTCTACAGAGAGGGTTGTTATCCAATAAACAAACACAGCCTGGAAGAAATAAGGTTTTCCAATGATGTTTCTCTGCTGAAGTTATTTTTAGGCATTCTGGTCTATGCGTAGAGAATATATAATGGCCCATCTCTGTTTAAGACACTTGTCTTCATGATGAAAGGCAGGAGAGATAATTCAAGCCTGGTGTCTGGTTTCTATTAATGGAATTAAAAATAATGTGCTAAAATATTGTGTTTTCTACTAGCTCTCCCTGAAGCATCAATCCACATATGTATAGCTGTCTAGGTGCTGAAGTTCAAGAAATACCTAAAAGAAAAAAAAAAGGAAAAGAAAAAAAACCCAGAAGAATTGAAAACTTTTTTTTTTAATCCAAATTTAATTTTTTTTTAAACAAACTTTCATGAGATAATACATGGGATGGGATATTCAGGGCATTTTAGTTTTAGGAGGGGAATTCTCAGGTACCACCTCTGTATTACTGGCCTAAGCAGGAGAGGGAAAGATGCTGCTGCCACCAGTAAGTAGGAGGTGGTGCAGGATTTACATGGGAAAGCTTCTTCTAATCCTGGTTTTAGCACTGAGATGAGTCTTCCATGAAAATGACAGGCAAAAACTTTGAATGAAGGGTAATTTGTAGTTGTTCCACGTTCATCTCTTTTTCTCATATACAGGAGAACAGGACAAACTGAAAACCACAGGTCACTGTGAGAGCCACTGCAACACTTAAACCACTGTGCTGTTGCAACTAGTATAAAAAATAGGAAGCTAATAAATTATTGTCATTGTATTAAAAATAATAATGTATTTTTTCATCCCCTGTCAATTATTTTTTTTTCTTAGCGTAATCTTGGAATATGAAAGGCATATTTCACTTTCCCAGTTCTGGCAAAAATCTGGGAAACCAATGATGAAAATCAAAGAGATCAAGTATGACTTGGAAGACATGGTCTGTCTGGCTTCCCTGCAGAAGTGCTTTGCGGCAGCCACCTCAGAGGTGTTTGACACGGTGTGTAAGATATAGCAGCTTTACTCTAATTCCACAAAGTAAACGTAGGGAAAAATACTTGGCTACGACATGTTGCGGGCCAACCAATAAAAAGAAAGTCAGTCCTTGGAATGTGTTATGAGAAGACGGTCCTATGGCCGAGGATTTTTATTTTAACTTGCTCCAAGACAGCAAAGCCAAGTATTTTCTCTTACATCTAGTTTCCTGAATTAACGATCACCAGAGGCTTTTGAAGGAGCATGAGTCAGTGGTTTCACTTGAGGGCACCAGACACATTCAAAGTAGAAATGAAGGGAAACTGTCTTTTTAATATGCTTTGGGGATAAATACAAACTAAAAGGAAAATTCATGCTCATCCAGCCATCAGCTTCAAAATGAAATATAAACAAGAAATGTCAGCCCTTACACTCTTCAACTTTATTCTGAATCTTTAATACTAGCATGTGCATCACAGTTGTGTCTACACAGGCACACACACATAAATAACAAATACATAAAATATGCACTCCATATATGTATGTGTATGTGTGTGTGTGAAAATTGGGAGTCTCTATAAACTGCATTGATCACTTTTGACATGTTAACTTATAAATAATCCTCACTGAGTCTACCAAGATTCCACCTAGAGCATTCATTGTGTTTCCTTTGAATCAGCATGAATGCATAATGAGGCCTGGAAATCTAAATGAGTAAATGATCACTTGCCAGTAAATGATGACTGTCTTGTGATCTATGACAACTGGATGAAACTAATAAGACCAAAGAACCATTAATCCAGATGGAAAGAAAAAAAAAGAAAAAAAGCTTCATGGAGACTACAAACTGCTTAATCAGGGTGTTGCTCCTAAAATCTGTCTGCACTTTTATAAAATAATCCTATTAGCATAGCACATCTGGAATACATCTTCCAGGACTTTAAGCTAATGCAATCAGAGATAGAAACAGTATTTCATCCAGCTCAAATCTGTAAATCTGCTCGGCGTCTAGAAACGTATGGACACCACATAATATTTACGGTCTGTGCCGCACTAGTAACAAGAGTTAATTGTATCTTATTATTGCTGAGTGGTGAACCTTTTAATTGTGATAAAATATTGAGCAAGCTATTAAAAAGGAAATAATGGCTCATAGTAGTCCTATGTGCGGTAATGCTTTGCAGTGGCTATAAAGCTATCCACCTCCCATCTATCAGTCAGCCTGGTGATTACTTATCAATAGCAATTGAGCTGCAAAGTTCTTTCTGGGGATGAATAAAAACCTGCGGAGACCCAATGACCTACATCAGGCTATTTACTGTGGTCAGCCGGTGGGCTTTCAGACACAGGGCTCACTGCGGCCAACACTGTGGTTACGAGGAGGGAAAAGGGAGAAAGAGGTGTGCAGGAACGTATGCCACACAGGCGGCAGGTTTTAAGCTCCAGCCAATATTGAGTCAATACTATTTAGGCCTCCATTTGGCAAGGAACTTAAGCACGTGCTTAACTTCAAGCAAATGAGTAACATACTTCAGCCCAACCCAAGATGTTATTGGAAAGCCCCATAAACATCTGAGTATTCCCAGTCATCTTGGCAGAATTTCTTTATGTTTTCTATATCTTCTTTATATATACTTTTTTAATGTAGTCTTTATTGCTTAAACTTAAGCAAGCAAGTAAGCAAGAGTTTTGCAAAACCAAGACCTCTGTGGCTGGATGTCCCATGCACTAATTATTGCTAATTTGTCAGCCTAGTGAATTCTTTTGTTGCCACTCAACACGCACTTGAATTTACAGTCCTGTTCTAGCTTTAGGAGAGTCTGGGCAGCCTGGTTCTTCCTTTCATTGTAACACACTCTCTATATAAACATACATAGTTTTATAAATCCTTTTCTCCAATTATTTAGAAGAAACTTTTTTTATACTTAAAAATTTCAGGTGTGAAAGCCTGAGGGAAATTGCCCAGCAAAGATAAGTATATTTTTGAACGCCGTGTTTTTGGAGATGTTTGTATTCTGCTCTGACAGTAGTTCCTAGGCATCAGTATGAGTCACACTTTCAAGTCACAATGATTTCCTAAATTAATCTGATACAAATAAATTCCCTGTTATTGTTAGCCATGAGTAGTATCTCTTTTCCACATGACTAGATTTGGATGGGGAAAAAAATGCCCATTGTGAAGTCACCACCACAAAAAATGTCCATCTATGAGAATTACCGTTTCTTTTTGTCCTTCTTATAATCACTGCTGTGTGATACAGTACTCCTAGTCATGCCTTATTTTGGAAGAACAAGCCTCCAGTGAAATGCAAGAATCAGGATGGCTGACAGAAATACATTCTTGCCATCCCATTTTTGCTTCCCTGCATGGCCGTGGACGCAGGCTGCTCTGAGAAGGGCCAGTGCAGGGGAATAAAAAAGCAGAGAGGAAAGCAGAAGACCTGGTGACTACCTAGTGCTGGGGAGATCCCTCACGGTGGCATTAGGACAGAATGGACTTCTTCTCTTCCTAGCGCACACTGTTGGGTGGTGAGCATGTACGTTGCTGGCGCTGGCTCCGTGTGTGAAGCTTTCATATTTCTACAGCTTTGCAGTTCCACCTGTCCTTCAGGAAAGATGTGTGTTGGTTGCCTTGGCAGTTGCCTAAACAAACGTGTTCAGAAGAAATTCCCTTGCCGGAGCAGCCAGGGCTTGCAGGCTCAGGGCAGAGATTACAGCCCTGCCCTCCGTGAGCAGCCCAGGAGAGCAACCCAGGGAAGGAGCAGGCAAGGGCAGATAAACCACAGATACGGTCCAAAGAAGCTAAAAAAATCACAAACAGGTAATAAACTGGTAAGTTTGTCACTATAATCAAATGCCCTTGATTTACACAGAGAACACTTTTCCAGTGCTCTGGCTGCCAGGGTACTCAGAAACTGGATGCATTGAAAGTAAAAGAAAACTCTAAATGGAAAAAATATTTTTTTAAAAATTTACACTCTTATGAATGCATTTGGTAACATTTATTACAAGTGACTAAGAAAAGTATATACAATCTTTTTTGCAAATAACCAACACATTCTCTACTGCATATAAAATTTCATTCCATATTTTTTGCAAAGGGAGTGGAAAAATCAGAGTATTTCTTTTGTTTGTTTCCTACAGCAAAATAATTCTTCTTTTCTCTCCTTCTTTCCATTGTAAGCAGAGTCTCACTCCCCAGAGGATGTAAAAGCAAAGATACCATCATGAATATGTTATAAATTCCACCTCAGGACATGTTCCACTTCTAGAAAAGGAGTTACAATGAGAAGTGTTTCTTCAAATAAAAGTGTGTGTTACTTCATTTTAGAGGTCCTCAGAGTTTGAACAGCTGTATGAACTGGGGAAGTGCTGAGGCATAAAGTGTCCTAAACACCTCTTCTGCGCGGGCTCGTGCGAGGGGGACCTGTAGGTACCTGTGGGTGTGGATGGGGAAACCCTCACCAGAAAACAGTGGGTCCAGGAGAGGAAACCTGTGGGCTGAGGAGGGTGTGAAAGCCCTGGACACTGGTGGTCCTGCTGAGTCTCCGAGAGCCGAGAAACTTGGGACACCCAGAGTCGCCCGACAGTGTCCAAGGTCACCCCACAGCCTGGTGGCGTGGCAAAGACCACGTATACACCTGATGGGAGTAGGCAGCCCTGGAGGGGTTGCTCGAACACCCACCAGAAGCCGTGCACGTCAGGATGATCCCCTGCTCCTGAGTAAAGTGCTGGGGCTGGTGCCTCCCTGCTCGTGCCCCAGGCACAAAGCTGCACATGGGGGTGTCATCCATGGGGGGGGGGGGGGGGATGTGTAAAAATGCTGCCTGAAGAGGTGCCTGCTATTAATCGTAATAGCTTGGATTCCATTAATGATAACAGTTTCATTGGTAAAAGGTATTCTACAGCTATTCGTTGGGGTCTGTCTCCCCTGACTCGATCCCTAGGAGGAACAACAAAAGGGCTGTGCGTACAGCACTCACATGGGTCCGTCACCATGTCCCGACAAACTCCTCCACCCGGGTCCACGTGCCCCCTTGGCATCAGGAAGGAGCCCCAGGATCACATATGAAATTGTTGGCAGAGCTAAGAACAAAAGCAGTTTAGATGAGCTTTATTAATAAGGCTGCTGAAGATAGAGGGGTGGGTAGGAAGGAGAAATGAACTTTCAGATAAGCAAAGCCTTTCTTTTAATTTTGGCACCAAATTTATACCTTGATGTGAGCCTTTCACAGACGGAGATCCAACGCTGAACTCAAGCAAAAGTATGGGTTCTTACTGGTGCTTAACAATATCCCATCGTGTACAAGCAAACAACAAGAGAGAGCCCGAGCTTCAGGGGACTTACAGAATAAATAGACAAGACCGACCAATGCTGGCAGGGAAACCACAGCAGGCAGGGAAAGATTTGTTCAAGATCACAAACACGGCAGGGCCTTTGCAGGGCAAGTGCATTGACCCCAACTCCGGGGCCATACCCAATAAAATGTACTTCCCTATCTCTGTAGCTTTATGACAAAAATAGGCTACCAGCATTTCTTCTTCATTTCTACCTTATCTTCATCTGATTTTTTTTAAATGAAAAAAAAAAGAGGATTTAAAAATATTTCTGTTAAAGTAGTCCTAGAGAACGGAGGCTGTAGCCACCACTAGCTATGGACAATAACACAGCATTTCAGGCATGGAAACGGCACATGGAAATCCTCAAAAGTATCTGCGCAAGAGCTAAATGTTATCCAGCTTTGTCCCCTATCTTGGTGTGTGTCATATAAATTATAATCCCTGTTTCTTCAAGGGAGAATGATGGTAGTGAATAAAAGTATTCATGCATAGGACTTCTGTTTATAATGAGTGTGTTTTAATGGGAAAGCTGTTTACTGCTTTGGGGTACATTGACTTGGAAATACATTGGGAGAGCTTCTGTGATGGCCTTCTTGAAGAGCAGCACAGTTGAGAATATGTATCATTCATGATTCATAATCTGCAATTGAAATCTTATTTATTCCCTCCTTTTAATTTCATTTACTTGTATGTAAGGGAGCTTAAATCATACTTTTCCAGCTTAGGCAAAACAATGCATATGAAAACCTAATCAAAAGATGGCAGCAGCCTAAACCTATTGTGCTGGGTAAAACACAAACAGTCAAAGTGTAAAAATGAAGAGGCGTGGTAGAAACCGTTAACACCCATAGAAAATGGGTGGTAGGTTTATTTCGGGTAACAGTTGTTCATGGCTCAGTTGGGCTGGGTGCTGAGCTGCCTTGGCAAGAGATTGCTTAAACAATGCTCAGATAAAAAGCATGGTCTTGATATCACTGTCTTGAAGGATATCCAGAACTTATACTCAAGAACTTGCTTAATGCTCTGCTTATCTCTGTCTGGGTTAATTGCCAGAAAAAAGAAGCTCAAAAATTTAGCTGCTCTGGGGGGTCTGCAGCTCTCACTCCCCAGCAGGCTCCATGAGGACGTTGGTTCTCAAGGAGAGCTCTCCCCATGGCTTTCAGCATTTCCCCTCTTCACACTTTGTCCCCCTTTCATGGGCACATACGTCCCACTTCCAGCCCCCCCGGCTCCTCCAGAGCCCGTTCTGTAATTCGGTAATCACCACCCTCTTTGGCCTTGGCAAACTTGGCACCTGAAGCTGGGGAGAGAGCTCCTTGCCATCTCTCAGCCCCCAGCCAGCTCCAGCTGCTCCCGAACCACTAGTAGGTCCCGCTGCCTACTCCAACCCTTCTTAAAAGACCTTGAACTTGAGGTATGGCCAGGACCTGCCCCCTCCTACCCTCACACAACTGCCAAAATGTCTGGGCACTGGGTGCAGGGGGAGAAGGGAAAATGGGGAGGGCACAGTCAAAGACCAGCTGGCTGCTAGCTCCCATACTTCCCAGGTAGCTGCTACTTGTCTCCAGCAAGAGATTTACTACTCCAAAGGGAGTCAGATCTGCAAAAATGTGGCTTCTGGTATGTAGTTAAAGGACAGACTTCTTTGCACTTATTTGGAACAAAAGTAATTTTTTCCTGGTATTTATAACAAGGTAGGATGTAGCTGCACCTGGTCTTTCCTTGTCTAGCTCCTGCTTTCACGTGGGCTTGTGTTATACTGAAAATGATCCAGACATGATTTCTGAATGTCAGCGTGTTTGTCTGAGGAGTTTTAATTTCCCAACCAAGACAAGAAGCTTGAAAACTGATATCCCAGAGGGAAATTGGCTGAAATGCTGTAAACTACAGACTGTGCTAAAAGAAAGCCACCTACGGAGAAATATATCAGTACTGAACATATGCTTAAAATTGACTTTTAAAATAGATGTAACTGGGGATTAACTACTATCACTGTACTGGCAACTCAGCGCTAGTGTCTGCAAAGAGAGCGTGGGGATTTTAATCAACTCATTCATTCATGTCAAATCTTTGTAGCTTATATAAAAAAAAAAAAATTAAACTCTTCCATGTGTCCCTAAATGCCCCTGACAGCTGACTATGATTTGCTCAAAACTCCCCTTCTTCTGAGTGCAACTTCCTCTTCCTTTGAAAATGAACAGTTTTAAAGCATCAGACCTCCTCTAACTTATTTCCATTGCCTTTTTAAAAGAAAAGCTTGACTGAACTCATTAGCTAAATTAGTTTCTGATTTTGTTCCTGCATGCTGAAATAAATCAATGCATACAATGAAATTAAAATGACAGCATTAAACATTGATATTCTTAAATATTGATGCTCTGGCTGAAGAGGATTTACATTCGATGCTTTATTACTTACTAGAGTCTCTATTGGTGAGCAAAGCATTTATTACAGACTGAACCTACTCAATCAGCTGCTTGGGACTTTTGACACTTGGTGGAAAAAATGCACAGAATCACTGATTAGTCCTTTTGCATGAGCACTGACTATTCAGAGGGAGACAATTGGGTCGGGTTTTGTGGCAGAAGAACATTCACTGTGTGCTGGATTTGCAAAGGAAAGTGAAGGAGTCTGTCATCTAAGTCTCCTGTGGGAGTCAATGGGGGTCTGATAATTTCAGCTCACAGGGAAAGGAAAAAAGAAGAGATTTGGAGGAAATGCTGTTTGCAGTTATGGGGATTTAGCCTCCCTAGTTGTCAGGACAACTAATGAGCCCAGGTCTTGTAACTGCAGGAGTTTTGCCAGTTCAGCTGTGCATGGCAGGGGTCACATCGGACGCAGGTGAGAGACTGGCATAAGCCCCGTGTATCCCTCCAGCTTGCCCATGCAGAGACCACCAGTCCAGTTACACCATAGGCTAAAACACTGCTGTAGAAAAGGGCTCATTTCAGCTGTGTAATATATTTTAGGGAAGTCAGTCCCTCAAATGGCTTTCTGTTGTAGCGAGGAAACCACAGCGGTTTGCTCACTGCAGAGATGGGGGAGGTAGGTACCTCTGAACATATAGATACTTCAAAATGTATGTATACGGCTTTATTATCCTCATCCAGAGGTAAGTGGAAAACTCATTGTGATTCTATTACTTGTAATACTAAATATTGCCCCCAAAAATGTGTGACTGAGACATACATAGACATGCCAAGCTTTGAGATACAGCACTTAGCAGTAAAGCGATCAAATTGCCAGGACATTCAGTCTGCACAGGCGGTATAACATCTCAATCCCCATGATTAGTGTCTTTCACTATGAGAAGTACAATATTTGGTGCCTAATGCATTCCTCTGCTTTTATTATGCTTGCCAACATTGATGGTGACTCACAGTAAAACAAAGGTAACACTTGACATCCTTTGCGAACTCCCACTCATCAATTAGAGACCATAAAGCTTCAGCATTTGGATGTGGAAATCAGTCAGTTTGAATGCTGGCTTGCGTGGCTAATGCACAGCCTTCAGCGCATAATCGGCTCAGTGCTAATAAGTTAGAAGGGCTCGGATATGGCCAATCATGCTCAGGCAGCAGCTTATTCTAGAAAGCTGCTATTTTTGGAACAGCTGAACCATATAAAGACTTAACAGGTTACCTCCAAAATGAGCCTCATTACTGCAATTCCCAAATGCCCATGGATGGTGCTTGTGCAGGAGGACGGTGAGAAGACCATATCAAAGCCGGCCACGATGACGTGGGAAATCTCCCTGTCTGCGTAACTCTTTGCACGGAGGCTGAGGCGGTGGAGCTGCTTTGCCACGCCGTGCCTCGGCGTAGGCTGAATTGCCTGTATGCTGTCAGGATGGCATATACGTCCTGACGGCTGATGGAGGGTGGTTAAACCGTGCTGGCTGCCCTTCCAAAGGAGACCCAGGCATGGCAAGCGAGGCAGAGAACAGGTCAGACACGTTTTCCTCATGTCCTCTGCAAGGAGAGGAAATGTAAAGGGTGAGAAATCTGGGCTCAGGAGGACAAGAAGTACCTTAGACTTGCAAGATATGAGTTAAGAGAAGAAGCAGAGAGCAGGGGGACAGGAGCAGAGCGCATGTTTTTGTAGCTGGGTGAAGAGCCTGGTTTAACTGTTGAACAACCAAGAGTTCAAGACACCAGCTGCATGTGAGACGGGGAAATCCTCTGCCTCCAAAGGGAAACCACATGGGTACCTGCTGCTGCCCCACTTCCAGCAGGCCGGGATACGCTCAAGAGCTCTGACGGAACATCTCGAGCCAATCCAGCCCTTGGTGGTGCCTTCTGGTGTGGGCACAGGGCTGACGGAGCTGCCTTGCTTTGCCTGGCACATACTGAGACAGATCCTGCACGTTCACGTGGTGGGTTTGCTCTGCAGCAGCTGGGAGCTGGGCAGAGGAGGGTTTCTGCACCGGTGGCATGGATGTACGCAGGAACATTTCTCACGTTCCTCAGCAGTGGCCCAGCAGACGCTGTGCCTGTGGTGGCACGAGCTGTGCTGGTGGAGGGATGGGGGCTGCAGGTCAGTGTCCATCTCTGTGAGGTCTCAAATGAGGAGCGATCTCAAATGAGGACTCAAATAAGTCCTCTTAGGAGGAGTTAGTCACGCTCCCTTTTGTGCTCTCCTATTTGCTGGCTGTGTCTGAGAAGAAATGCAAGTTTATACAGGAAACCATTGCCAAAACCCAGCTGCATTGCTGCCAGGCGTTTGGGGTTTGCTTTTAACCCACCTGCAGGCCTCTTTGCACGGCCCAGCACCGTGTCTTGCTCGTGGCCCCCTATAGCCAGTACCATCATAAAGCCTTTAAAAAAAAGGTCTGCGCTTCTGTGCCCATCCTCCAGGAGTTTCCGTGCCTCCTGCCTTTCCCTGGAGGCCAAGCGGAGGGGGGCCTTGGCACAGAGCAGCTGGCAGAGAGTGAGCTGGCAGGGCTCGGATCTCCCGCAAAATCTTGCTCCCTGTGCACGCCTGTAGAAAGACATGTTGGTCCCTCAACTGCATGCAAGCCAGAACATGGCTGTTTTCCAGGACACCACCTAAAAGCTGACATCTGGCTAACAGGGCTGCGGCATAGCAGATGCCGCCGGGGCAAACGGGGCTGCTGGCTGGAGCCGGCTGTGAAGGCACGGAAAAGTCGCCGATGGTCTGCCACAGCCTTCGGGTCTCAGAAGTGCATCCAGGGATGCGCCTGCTGATGTGAAACTGCTCCCTGTCCTCACCGGACTGAAATCTCCCGGGTCGCCCCTGTGGGAGGAATTGCGCAGAGCAGTGCGGCTCTTTGCGTGTCAGTGCAACCAGGTGACATCAGTGTAACACCCCGTGGGGACGGGGGGGGGTCCCAATCCCTGCCCCCAGGCTCCAGCTCTGTGACTCCGAGAGCAAAGCCTCCACATCAGCATCGTGTCTTCCCACCCTCTCCTCGCTCCTTCCTTGCTGTAGAGCAGCCTCTCCGCCGGGCAGCTTGAGCGCGGCCCCGGGGCACGCCAGCGGCTGGCCTGTGCCAGAGGTGTTCATGTAACAACGTGCACAAACACCTCTCACCGGCTGCACACGTGTGCCCTTGTGTCTCTGCTCCCTCTTGCTGCAGCAGCTTCTCATGCAAATGAGAGTTTTAGAACTGGCAAAGCAAGGCAAAACAGCGAGCACGGCACAACGTCTGAGACAAACATTGTCGGCCCAGGCAAATGAGCAGGCATGGTAAACTCCTCACTGCCGTTTGCCCAAAATGCTTCAGTCGTGTCTCTGAATAGGATTCCTCGATGATGCGCTGCTGCACAAGATACCCTCCGCTGTAGGATCAACAAGTACTTCTTGAGCAAGAAGGAAGCCCGCACCACCTTACGATGCCTCTCACTCAAAATGAATGCTGTCACATAAAGCGCTTCTTGTTCCATCAGGAGATTTCTCTCTCCTCACTGCCCTCCAGGTCCGGAGGCGTTTCAATAAAAACTGAACCGCTGGCCATGTTTTCCAAGGAAAGCAGGGTGTGAAGCCATGAATAATGGAGCTGCTCAGGTTCTCCAGGATAACATTTCATTTATGGTCTTTATCCTGCAGCCTATTTTCCTTCAATTGAATGAAGGAGTCACTGATTTCATTAGGAGTGCAGAAAGAAAATCTTCCAGCCTGTCTCTTGTCCTAGATGCAGAAGAGTTTTGGCTTTTCTCTTGTCAAAGGCTACTGTAGAGCACCACCCTGGATTTCCATCTTCTCTTGTCTTCTCTGGGTAAAGTCTGGCCCTTTACTTTTCGCCCCGACTTTCATTAGTGCTCTTCCCAGCTTTTCAGCTCCTCCCCAGGCAGCTGCCAGCTGCCTCTTTTGCTGTCGTTGTTCTTCTGTACCCTACTTGTCCAAAAATCCATAATGACTAGCTAAATTTCTAAAAAGATATTTAAAAAGCTAGTCTTAATAGTACGTTTTCATTTCACATACCCTTCACTCAGCAGTGGATAAATCCAAAGTATAAAGACATGCTTTACAGAACAGCTACAAGTAATTGGTGCTGTACAGATATTTTTGAATGAATCCACGCAAGAGTCACCTGGTCTCAAGCTTCACTATAAAATTTATTAACTTAGGGTGAAACTCTGTTCAGTTGTGAGTTAGAAGTTTGGGTGATGGGGGTTTTTTTGCTTGGAGGGACCTAACAAAGCTCAGCACTTTCGAGATTAGGCAAACCTTTAAAGCCAATGGGTTGGCTGAGCAGTTGCAGTTTGAGGTTTTGGAGCTGTAAAAAAGTCTATACCAACTGGCAAGTAGATTTCTGGAGGTGTGAAGCGTGCAAACCGAAAAAAAGAAAAGTCTCTGGTGCACCTGCAAGCTTTGAGAGTTAAGTCCAGCTGTAGGTGCAGCCTTATCCTGGCTCCCATCTTGCCTGTGCCCTTGTGCAATATGGGCACCAAGGTGCTTGGGAAGACTTCGGGTGGAAAGAGAAGCTGTGACACCTTCCACGATGAGCAATGGCACTACTATTTCTTGCTGTAAGGTGAAAAACAGGATTGAAAGCTGGGTAGGTCTGGGCTGTCTGCTCTTTCCTTGTTGCCTTCGTCATCCCTGACGATGAGCCCTAACATCTTGCAGCAAACCGCAGGGTTGTCCCCTACTTTGATTGTTCACAGTGAATGACACAACTGGCCTGGCCCTGACTGCACTTTTTAGTTGCTACTTTAGCACATGTCCGTATAGTAAGAAAAAAATACTGACAGTATTTAGGCAGTGACTAGGGATGTAATGTGAAATGCTGGTTTTCCCTTACATAAGATAACATAACACAATATAAGACAACGTAACATAATAAAATGCAACAACAAAATGTGACATAAAAACCCATAGCATACCAAACATATATATGCACCTATGTTGTATAATAACTTCTCCTTGTCCTGTGTTGCACTGGCAACAGTCACAGGGAAGAGAGGATCTTTTTGCTCTGAATACCAGCTAAGTGCTGGGTACCTGCAGTTTTTGTTCACTGCCACCATTGAGTCTCTTAAAACCGGTGTGCTGTGCAGTGAGAAGTTATCCGTGGCACTACAGTTCCCTCCCCAGGGCATAGGAGAAAGAGATTTTATTTGTGAGTGGTTTGCTGCTCTCTTTCCCCTTGGATTGCTACTGCTCAGATTCAGCAAGACTTACTTGTGTTTGTGAGGCTTCCTGGGCAAGATGGGGAAGTGACTTCATGTGAGAGTATGTGGGAAGATCGGCTGTGTTTAATTTAGGCGCATAACTTTGTCTGCCACTGTCATTTCGCTTGTTTATCAGAATATATTGGAGGCAAAATGAGCAATAAGAATAAATAAAGCTAGATGAATTGAACATGTCAACTAGAAGTGCCCAAGGTAGCACACCATGCCAAGAAGTTTTCCCATGTCGACCCTACGGCAGTGTAGCTCCAGCTGTGTGCCATGGGCACAGCACCACCACCGCTTGCCCTTCAGCTGCTGCTGGTTCTCCTCTTCCTCACCAACAGCCTGCTCAGGCAAAGCAGAGGGATGCTGAAATCCTGAGCTCCTGGGAGGGACCAGCAGCAGCTCCTGCCTACCCTTCAAGTACATACCTAGACCAGGAGGACTCCGTGGTTGCTTGTGTTTGTGCTTAAGGAAAGAAACTTTAACCTGGAAGTCTACCAGAGAGGGACTGCTACCAAAGTGGGAAGGAAGAGTGAGGAGAAACACATAACAGAGGAAAGAAAGGGAATGGGAATGTAAAGGAGAACTAAGTAGATGGATAAAAAAGAAAAGCAAAACAGAACAAAAAATTAGTCGCAGTACAAGGAAAATTCCTATCTTTATTTCATCTGTGCTCTCTCCAGTCCAAATGTAGGAGTTCTCGGAAGGTGATCTCTTGCATTTAAGTGGGCTGTAAATTGAAACAGTAGAAAAAAGCAGTATTAGCCTCTCTTGTTTGCAAGGGGAGGTGTGAAAGATCAGTCCTGCAGCTGGGATACTTCTCCATCCAGGAGCCGGTCCAAGTTGAGATGTGTCTGTAGGTGGAATAGGCAAAAGGGCTGACACTTTTTCTGTGCCTGAAATCTGAGTAAATACACTCTCCCTTTTTCATTTGGGGGGATTTTCAACCCCCCCCCCCCCCCCGATGTAGTGCCTCTGCTATGCAGTATCAGGAAGATGTTTATCGGTTATGGTTTCGGGACATGTGCAAATGATACGTTCAGCTCCAAGTTTCAAGCCTGAGCAGGACTGGAAGCGGTATGTGGCCCTGAAATGCTCATTGTGGGGCAGAGAACTCTGGGCTTCACCTTTGTTCATCACTAAATAGCAGCCTGAGAGGAACCTGGGCTGGGCTGGATTCCTCAAAGGTGAGTGACTTTCATGTTTGACATAATACACATTCTCAAAAAAATGCCCTTGGGGTTGGACTGGTGCCACCTTCCATGAAAAGCCCCTGGAAAACTTGCTGTGGCTCAGCATGGAAGACCATGCTGGATATTGTCAGCATGTTAAAATCCTCCTGATGTGGAGGCAAGAGGGAGAACACTCCTGGCAAAGCTGTTGCTCCTTTCAGCTAAGGAACTTGGTAAACAAGGCTCTGGATAATTGCACCTCTGAAAAGGGATTTGAGATGAAAATATGAGGAGCTTCGTCAAACAAGAAATGAAGTTTATTTGCATGAGAAGAAATACATTCAGCTTTAAGGAGACTAAGGTCTGGGCTGCATGACACGTTGTTTGAAGCCCTGTCAGAAGAGATTAGTTGTTTCATATAGTAATCATAACTAGCATCCTAATGGATTAAAAATACCTCTTTCACCTCCGCAATGGAATTTTTTTTTTTTGGATCAACCTGACCTGCCCTGGAATAACTCAGCCCAGGGCCCTCGCACTGCTCTGTCAGACGTGCAGCACACCCTGCGAGGGGCAAAGCCTGCCCCTGCCTCCCATCTCCAAGAATGATTAAAGAAAAACAACACAGTTTTTTAAGAGGGAGGACTGAACCAAAGCAGCTCTTTGAAATGTCTGCCAACTCAGATGTCGGGTCTCCAGACAAATTACTATAAATGAGTGAGTGTGAGTAGGCAGTGTGATAGCTGGGGCAATTTCCATGAGCGATGCTCATCAGGAATATAATGCTGTTGAAAGTAAAGTTGACAGAGCACTGACGTACCTGTAAACCAAGGTTAAGGAGATTCCACCTGCCCCCTGCATAAATCCCGCCATCCTTCCCCTTGGCATCAGAAAGTTTTTTCCGATGGATATCTCTGATGCCATGTTAATATTGCAGATTTAGCAAAGTGAAAAATAAATGCAAACTTGAAATGGCAATTGGAGCCAGGCATAAGCTAATAATAAGCTAGTAATTAACTGTGATCCAGGTATTATTAGTAGTACTGCATTGCACTTCCTATTGTGTGGCATTGGATGGTCTGTAGGAGCCCTCATGGAACCAAATCCTTCCCTTTTTTTCCCAGTGAGGTTGCTATAAGACCTGCAGAGCTGCACTGCTTGTCCACACAAGATACCTGGTGAGACCTTGGGGGTTCACGGCCCTTCCTGGTCACCCAGAAGCACAGGCAGCGGCAGCCGTGCCACCGCCAAAGGGCCTGTGGGCATCTGTACGCTGGCGTAAAGTTATTTGAAATCAGTTGGTTTACTGCGCGGAAAGGCTCGTACTGGGCAGCCAGAGATGAGCTTAGGTGCTGGCACAGACTGGTCAAGCTCCTTGGCTCAGCATCGCTGCCGGACGGCACAGGACCATGCTTGACACTGGACGCAGGCACCCAGCTCTCCGGCCTCCCATGCTGCGAAGTTGCACTGACCCCTCTGATGGAGGCAGAGGAAAGGTAATGCCCGCACAAATAAAATGGATAAACACGTCTTGCTAAATTGCATTCTGTTGTATTCATATTTCTGCCTTCATCTCTCTCTCATGCTCTGTTTGGTATGATTTTGGTGTAGTTTACTGTCCTCTCATGCCAGCTTTCCAAACACATCCCATCAGTTTTATAACTCTGCAGAGGGATATCTCGTATATCTGCTTGCCAGGATAGAGCAGCAGCTTATAATAGGCTTACTTTTCTGCAAGCTGCATTCTTCGGTGGCTGGCCAAGAGGGTTTTAAATCAACTGCACACAGACTGTTGGATGGGACCTGGCGGGATTTGTGGTGGAGAGCACCTGGGAAAGCAGAATTCAGCTCAGGAGAGAAATCACACACATGAGCTTCAGCATCCCCAGCCCAATCGTCTGACTAGGAATCTGCTTCATTTTTCAGCTGGTCACAGCCGCAACAATTTTGGTTTCAGTCTTAAAAGTACTTTTCAGGTTCCTTCCTCTAAGAAGAAAATTGCTGTATAATGTATAAGATTTTGAGAGGTAACACACGAAAATGTTCCTGTTGTCATTTCCTCTGGCTGGTTGGGCTTTGCCTCGTGTTAAACAGGTAGAAAAAGAACATGGAGTTTAAAGCCTGATTTCAAGTCAGCGGAGAGAATTTGAGGTGCTCTGGCACAGGTTTTAAAAGACTAGCTTTGTCCTTGGAATGGGTTTATGCTGTGGATATGCAAAAGAGTTCATGGTTATAAGTTTCATAATGTTTAAAATGTGCTGCTGCTACAATGATGCCCCGAGCTTAGAGCTGACAGTCTGCAAATACAGATGAGCTCTGTGGATTAATACCACTCACTGTTCTGAGGGCACGTGAGGAACTGTTTTTTCT
Source organism: Haliaeetus leucocephalus (assembly GCF_000737465.1). Lineage (NCBI taxonomy): Eukaryota > Metazoa > Chordata > Aves > Accipitriformes > Accipitridae > Haliaeetus > Haliaeetus leucocephalus. The sequence continues at coordinate 1,782,822 of NW_010972587.1, forward strand.
GGTTATGTACTTGGCATGTGGCATTCTTCAGGCCAGAAAATGGGTTTAGAGCTGCACAGTTTAGCTTTGCAAATGCAGATCGGGTCATTTGTATGTTTGACTGTTCGATTCATGCACACAACTATATCAGCAATCCAGCATAAGCCTCTTTGCAATGTGTCCCTGGCAGTCAACTGGGCATTTCTAATCAAGCCTGACTCTGGAGCTACTTCCATACTCCAAAGGGATTACGCTATCACAAATCACTGGGTACCATTTCCAAATGGCGTAATTGCTGAACGGCAGCTGGAGGAAATGCTGTCTGCCTCCTAATTTATAAAGATTGAAAAGTCATTTGTTTAAATGAGAATTAGCTCTTTATCATCTGGAAAAACAAAGTATTATATGGCAATCTAAATATGTCAGAGAAGTAGTGTGTCGACATGAAGCAAGGCAGAAAATGCTAGGAATCTGAGAAGCCTTACGTGCTGTTTTCAGCTTTGTACAGATTTTCCTGCGGGTCCTAGAACAAGACCGGTCACTCTGGTTTGCCATCTATAAAATGCCTATGATGTTATAACTTTACCTCCTTCTGAGGTCTGTTGGAAGGCTTTATCCTTTAGTGTTTGCAAAATATTTTGAGGTTCCCAACAGAATGTGTTCCATCAATGTAAAATATGCATTATTCATCCCCTTTTTAAAATTGAGTTCTGACTTAAGGAGGAAAGGATTATCTTGCAAGCAAAACACAGCTAAAATAAACAAACTAATATTTATGCTTTTCACAAGACAGAAGACCTGAGGGGCTTTATTCTTTTCAGATTTTGCTGGGTTTTCATGTTATTTAAGGTCCAGTTAATTCATATTTCTCAGAAATCAGTCTACAATCAACTCCAGATAAGCTAGCCACACTGGATATAGATCCACTAGTGTGGGTATTTGCCCAGTCAATTTGGTATTTGACTTATCTGGAAGGATGTTAGCCTGGATTAATACATTCAGTTGACTGAAAACAGCTCTTTGCAGGACCGGCCAGGGTATCTCTGCACAGTAACCCCACTGTGCTCTGCAAACTGATTTTGCATGGAGTCAGCTCAGGTCTGGAAGGACTTCTTCATCGTCACTCAGCCTTGGCTCTGCGTGCTCCAGGCTAGTTACTGCTCTCTCCCACGCATCAGTCTCGGGAAGACTTACCAGCCCAGGTACAACGCAGTGGGGTGGGATTATCGAATGTGGTTTTGCACCTTGTTTATTTAGGTGCAGCTCTGCCGGGGCTGTAATACAGAGGCGCTCCAGTCCTGCTGCTGGAAACAGCCTGTATCTGCCAGGGTCCCTACTCCTGGCTCCCCACCGCCTGTGCCGGACCGGTGCTCCCTTGGGGCCGCACGCACTGGGTGTTTCCCCCCACGCTGTACAGCCGGGACATACTATCCTCGGACACTGGCTAGCGGAGAGCTGACACCGTTGTCCTAAATTGCAGAGGATCAAATTCTCGGCTGCTGAAAACTGAGGCAGCACCTTTGACACCAGCACGAACTGCAACAGCTTGCACCAGGCAGGGCCTAGCACAGTGCCTAGGTCTCACAAGACCTTCCGTGAATTTTCACTGGTCCTGGAAAGAAAGAAAGGGTAAGAAAGAGACAAGCTGGTTATTCATTTTCCCATCTGTAATGGCTCATTATGCTGGAAAAGAGGGCAAAGCCACCACAGGCAGCTCTAAAATAATTTATAGATTACTGCCTGGGAAGTTCATCATGCCACAGGTCTCGCTGAACTTGGCAGCGTTACAGGTTTATCTTTTCACACCCAGTTGTTTTTTAATGGCCTCACGGGCAGGCTATACCAGCCGGGCGCTCACCCTCCCAGCTGCCAGCCTTCGTTAGATATCCAGGTGCTCTTCTTGGCAGGAGACCAGGACTGGCGGAATAGATGGCTCCTTTCTCTCCTGGAGATGCTGCCCTCCCAGCACCAAATCCTGTTTTTTGTCTAGAAGGCAACCCACTCCTTCCTCCTAGAAATGCTTTTAATTATAATTGCAGGTAGGGTTGCAAACTTGGAGGCAGGTTCACGGGCAAAGTTGGACTCCTTTGCAGTTCTTCAGCAGATCAGGAGAGTGGTACACCAGGTTTATTTATCCAGAGGAGCCAGAGAAACACCTGTCCTAATCTATCGAATATAGATAGAGTCCATTAGTTTTCATCCACTGGACTGTCCTGAGTCCCCTTGAGAACTTTCCTGGGGATATTTGGCAGGGAAGTTGCACAGAAAGGAAGAACTCAATCAAGTTCCGAAGGATGAATACAAGGAACAACAAGAAAGGTCAAGTCCCAAAATTCAGCTTGCAAGAGAAATAAAAGCTAAGACAAAACAGCCTGCAAGCTGTGTGGTGGCTAGGAGGCGGTTAGGAGGAGTTTTTGGTTCATCACCCAACAGGTACCTAAAGTTTGCAGCAGAGACCACCAAGAATGAAGCAAGCAATTAAAACATCCAGCAGTCTTCACTAATTGTGATCTGAGGACAAATAAAGCCAACACCAGAGAAAAGAGGAAGCACTTGGGTCTAAAAAGAAAATAGTGGGCTTAGCTAAATCAGCTGAACAACAATTGTACTTACACAGATGGAGATCGGGGATAAGTGGTGGTTTCAGAGCAAGAAAAAGTGACAAAGAGGCAGGATGGAGAGCAATAGGGAGGCATGAGGTGCAGTGGGGGTGGGAGGCAGGAATTTCTCACGCCACTTTCTGCCAAACCCGACACAGTAATGTGCAAGGCAGTTTCAGAGGAATTAATATTTATCATTGAAAAGCTGCGGTGGACAGAACAGATTGCTGAAACGAGAAAGCAGCAAACTTATTCTATACACTTAAAAAGGGGAAAGGAAAGCTGAGTAAGCTATAGATGTACCAGCCTAAATTCAATTTCTGGAGCAGAGAAAAAGAACTATCTACGAACACCAAGAATGCATGACCAATATGGATTTCCCAAGAACAAAACATGCCAGAGTGACCTTATTTTCTTCCCAGACAGTGCCAAAAGCCTGATGGAAAGGAGAAAAGCATAAGATGTTGGATAACATGAGCGTAGTAGGGGTTCTCACCCTGTATTTCCCCTGACATTTTTAAAAGCAGGCTATAGTAACACATTCTTAGAGCAACTGGAAGGTTGCTGCCCGAATTATTGAAAACCCACTCTCAAGAAATAATTATCAGAGGTTTAGTGTCAAGCCAGAAAAGTGTATCAAATGAGGGTCCAGAGGTCTGTCCAAGGTCCAGGGCACATCAGTATTTTCTACAGTGGAGAAGGTGTACTAATGGGTAGCTGGTGCAGAGCCAGGAGGAGGTGCGAGCACTTTGAAGGCAAGCCTTGGACTTCAATGTGAGCATGACAAATGGGAGAAATGGTCTGGAAAAGTGGGAAGCAATTGTATAAGAAGAAGTGCAAAGTCGGATGAGCATGTGTCAGCAATGGTTTACACAGAGGTGAGTTGACTTGGGCCTGCAGGGATGGCCAGGTGACCTACCAGGGTCCCATGCAGCTTTTTCTTTTCAGTAAGAAGATACTTTAAGATGGGGAAAAAATAAGGAAACAGAAAAGCAGTATACAAAGTTCAGTGCTTGCCTGAGCTGTGTCTGATCTTAGTAACTGCAGTCAATCTCTTGTAGTACACCCAGTAATATTACCTAAATAGAGTAAATTCTAAAAGAGGCAGTGAAGTGAATCCTGCACCGTTTGAAAGTCACTTGATTTTTGCCATGTAAATCCATGCAAAATTTGGCCCAAAGCACTTAACATGGATTAGCTTCAACTGTAACAGCCAGTAGGAAATCCAGGTATAGAGAAAGAACCAGAGATACAATATTTTTGCTCAATATTTTTGAGAAAAGCATGAAGGAATTGGGAAATTATCAAAGTAAGGTTATGTTAATGAGCATGACTGTCCTGCACCAGTGTTACACCTTAAAATAGATTGGGTAAGTAAAGTCAGAGAAAAAAAATTGACCAAGCTTTCTCCTCTACTGCACCTGCAATATATAATGGAGTGTTTTCATGGTGATGCATGGTGGAAGCACACAGATGTGCACAGCTGAGCTTGGCAGGAGGAGGAGGGTGTGCCAGGTGCTGTACAGACCCTTCCCAGGGATGGTCCTGTCCCCAGCGTGTTAATGGTCCATGCAGAAGATAGAGACAAGCTGACAGGTATGAAAATGAGCCTGCCTGAGGGCAAGGCTCGAAACATTAGCCAGGTCTCCTGAGCCTTTGTCTACCGCTTCACCCATCGATGAATTGCTTTGGACTGATGGAGGTTTAGACTGGCATTTAGTTCAGTGCATACCTGGTAAATAGGTCTCTGCACCACTGAAATCTCTGCTAACACGCTATTGGTGGCAATAATCACAGAAAGACCCATAAAAAGTATCATATGGGAATAACGCTCATCCATTCACAGAACAAGGGGGTACGGCTCGCATCACTTTGTCCCAGGCTTACTGGTCCAGCAGCTCACTGGTGTCAGGCACAGGGCCAGCACAGGGCCCGCGGGGCTCCAGGGCACCGAGTCCTTCACGGGCACTGAACTCGCTTGCAGACGGTTTCTGATACTCTGCATTTTCCTAGCTTAATTCTAGCTTGTAGAATTAAACGCCATGTAACAAATTACATTGTCAAAGCAGACTGAGAAGAAATGAATCTTTCCAGCCTCATTCAGTTAATCCAGAATAAATAATGTGATATTCCTCAGTCCGTTGCACAGGGAACAGACTATGCCAACTGATTTCTTCTCCCTAATTGAGAAGAAATGGCCAGTTAATGCAGTGGAGAGGGAAATGGAGAGGTCTGGCACTTCCAGTGCTGCAGAGGAAAGTCTCTGAAAACTCTTCTGCTTGGTGATGTGTCAGAAAGCATCCTTCCCCTTTTGGGTACAGTAAAAAGGGGCATTTCTAAGCGGACCTTACAGATTTTACATGTTATGCTGATTGGCTGTGGCAAAGAAGAGCAGCCTGGATGTCAAAGCAGACCAGTTAATCACTGGGGTTAATTAGTCCCCCCCAGCCATGAACGGCCACAGGTGCTGCATTACTCTTCCCATTGCACTGAGAAAGGAATTGCACACATCACGTGCAGAGGAATAGAAGTGTTTGTGTTTTCCTTCACTGCTGACTGCAATATAAAAGAAAAATACAGCCTGGCTACAAGTGCCCAATGGGGCTGGAAGTGTTGGCTGCCTTCAGTGGACCCTTCTGCCTGCTAAAAATCTGCTCCTTTCCCGACTGCTGGTGGCTATCAGTGCTTTCAAAATGGATTTATTTCTCAGGGTCCTGTTCCCGTAGTTGTCTGTGCTGCCTCCTTCTCCCGGTGATGTTTGGAGGCAGGCACCAGGAGAGCTGCTGGCCCTGCTGCCCTGCTCCTCGTCGCTGGGTCGGCACCTCCAGCAGAGCCGGCTGGGAGGGTGTCCAGGAGGAATGCCGACCGAACAGCATCCCGCACAGCCCCAAGAATGGACTTTCCACTTATGATGGACAACCATTGCACAGCTCTTCTACCTTCGAGGTGAGGACCACATGCCACATCTTCTCCAGAGCTACTTTTATAGGGTGGCTTGCTGCAGAGTGAACAAGTGATGGCCTAAGGCTAAAGGTGGAGCTGGCTGGAGACATGTGCCTTTACAAGAAAAATGGCATTGGCAGGCTGTTATTCCACAGTTCTTCTGAATGAGAAACAGTTCTGTGATAGAAATGAGATCTGCAGCCTTCGCTTTCCCAGTGTTTACCAAGTTAGAAATGTAAGAAGTCCAGGATATTAGCTCTACGGTCCTGTAATTTCAAGAAATAAAAGATAAGGAACAACATGGCTGAAACACTTCTTTTCAGTGAACTGGATTGCTGATGAAAATGAAAGTTGGTAGAACTTGTGAAGAGCTTTTAGCTACTGACAGAGATAAATCTCTGTGGAAAGGAGTATTATAAATGTACAGTGTGGGTGTGTTGGAGACAGAAATGTGGAATAAATCCTGTGCTGGTATTGTGTTCGTCAGCAGTTTAATATCCCAGTGTGCTCAGTGCCTGTGTTCACACAGCTAGCAAAAACACTTTAAAAGCCGCTCGTACCAAGAAGGAATGTGCATCTGTAGGTATCAGTCACCCGTGCACCCCGTCGATCATGTTCCTGGGGTTTGGGTTTTGCTGAGCTGTGGTTCATGCAAGGCCAAAGACAGGCGGAGGAGGCTTTCAGCCCACTTCTTTTTCCCAGAACTCAGGCTGAGCTGATCCTTATCCTAATAATAGCCTGGGGCCATCTCCAGCTTGTGCTTGCCGTCTCAAGGGCGCATTTTGGAAGGAGGGCTTTGAGTTCATCAGTGGGGCTGGAGCCAAAGCTTTTCTTCCCCATGGCACACTCTCGGTGTTTGCCATGACAGCAGTCTAAAGTCTGGCAAATTTTAGGGCTTTCAAAGGTTAGTAATACACCTAGTAAGCCATCAGAGTGAGCTCAGTACAACTATGGAACGTGGCTCATATAACCCTGACCTGTCGGGTTTTGGCTGCTGTACTCCTTGCACATTTTCTGAAGGTGTACATTGAAGGACGTATTTTAGGTAGGGTCCATGGTTCACCAGCTGCACTGTCACAGTGTGCATCTGCCCAGCCAGTACCAGCCCACGATGGATCACTAGGCGCAGTGGTGGGCATTGGTATGGTCTCAGTACCAGGCACTCAGCGCAGGTGGAAATGTGCCCATCTGAAATAAATTCCTTGACTTTAATGCATGCACCGATAAATGACTCAGCTTTGTCTGTCTCTGGCAGAGGGGAATGATTGTCCCATGTCAGCTTTTAATATCACTATATTATGTCTTACTTTTATTGTGTCTGAAACCCACAAATCTCTCTTCACCCTCCACTCATCTCCCCAAATTTATGATATTCTGATATCTTCTGGACTTTCCACCCGTTGCCTGTAACCATCTTCAGAAAATCAAGGTCCTGCCTCAGGGAGCACTTTGGTGCTTTGCAGGGCAGGTGCGGGCTCTGATGGAACGTGGTGGGTAACGGGGCCGCTCCACCGGCAGCTCCCACTAGCCGGGACCTTCGGCTGAGCCCTCCCGGGCACCTGCATGGGAAACCAGGCTGACTGCCAGCGTCGCTGCCCGCTGGGAAAAAGGCATTTTGAGAAAAGCATTGGTTAGTGTTTTATTCACAAAATCGTAGCAGTCTTGAAAATATTTCCCATGAACGCCATTGGGTTTTAAATGAAAAAGACTTTATTTAAAGAAAATAAAGAAGTTTAGTTTTAAACTGTTTGTATGCTGTTGTGGCTTCTGACATTCCAGCCAAATGGAAGGCTTTGTATGTTATTTTTTGCTATTTCTGTATTATTTTGTGACATCAGAACTACTAGTACATAATCCAACATTCTGCTATGACTTAATAACTAAGTCAAAATACCTGGCCAATTTACTGCTGACATCAATTATTTAAAAATCATGACAATCAACTGCTGCTTAATGTGTATTAAAACAGTTTACTTTCCATAACATAGTGTTTTCCAACACATAGAGACAACTTGGGTAATCTATGACAATTCAAATAATAAAAGAAGAATGTCTTGTTTTCATTCTTTCTTTAAAACAGTTGATTCGCTATAACAAGCACAAAACATTTAATATATAAAACAAAACAAAATAAAATAAAGTAAAATAAAATGTTCCACTGAGAACTAACCAGAAGTTGTCAATAATGGTTTTATGGAAAAATGAAAAAATGTATTATACATTAACAGAACTTATCCACTGGCACGTGTATATGAAAATTTTATTAGAAGATAAAAAAGTATATAAAATGACATGTCTCCCTCTATATGTTTTTCAAAAGGAAAATTTCAATTAGAAATAACGTCAGGGTTTTCTGAGGCACACCTTACATTGAACAGATAATTTTTAAGGCTTTCTGTTCCAGGAGAACTTTACAAATTACCCGCAGTTACTCCAGCGCAGAGTACACCCAGAGGTAAGACGCCGGGGCTCCCTGCGATGCCGAGCTTTAGGGCTCAGAGCGTGCCCACGCGTGACCCCGCGGGCGGCAAGCATCGATGGAGAGCTACGAATGGCACAACCTCCTACTCACGCTGCTTGGCCCAAGGGGCTCAGCACCTCCGCACGCCGCAGACGAGCCATTTCGAGGAAAGCACCGAAAAGCACCAGCTGCCGTCTCGACACCGTTGCCGCTGTCCTTGCGGTCCGTCGGTGGCCGACGGGCAGCTGGAAGAAGAAGTCCTGCCACCACGGGGGCTGCTGGCCCCTCTTCCCCGGGCAGCCCTGGCTCGCTGGAGCTGCTCCTCGCCTCCCGCGCAAGCCCCGGCTTGCTGCCGTTGAGAGATTTCCAGCGTGCGTTTTACCCTCTGGGTCTTTCCCGACGCCAAATAGGAGCAGTCCGCAGAATTTATTTACTTGCATTTCAAGCTGAGCGCCGCTACAAACAGCTAACGTAGAGAGCGAGGAGGGCTCGGCGGGTACATCCAAGGGATGGGGCTTTAAAAGAATTTGGCAAGGCTCTCAGAGGTATTTTGAGAATAAGCACAAAATGCAGATGAAGGTGAAATAGAAAGTGAATGCTGGACACCTGCTCTTGGCAGGAAAAACAGACTCAGCAAGAAACACGAATGCAGTTCACGCTCATCTTTGAAAGTCTGTTCTCTTAAAAAACCTACATCTGATCAAAAATTTATTGAGTCCGTTCAGGAAGGTAACGTTTGAAATGTGATCCCTTTTCTTCAAAATTGAACTGTTTAATAATTGACTAGAAAAAAATATAGCGGCCAGCTTTGAGAACTTCATTTCACTTACAACCGTAATTAAGGATGATATTATTTTGGCTCAACACTGGACTTGTATGTGCACGTGCAAGCGTGTGTTTGTTTATATGGCTTCAGTATAAAGGTAGAAGAAGGGAACACATGGCTCATGAGGTGCATTATATTTTGTGCACAAAACCCCATAAAAATATAAACAGACAATCTTGGTCAGACCTAACTGATATAACAAATGGGGAAAGGGAAAACAAAGTTGGTCATGAAGTTGAGTTCAGAATACTCCACAACACAGGTCACTTTAAGAAAGGTCTGAAGTGATGGTTGCCCTTCAACCCATGAGGGAAGCATGCTCTAGGAAACAGGCATGAAAAGGGAAGATAAATTATGTAGCAATCCTTGTTGTTATATGAAAGAGAAAGGAGAAAATATCAGCAAGCTTGCATTATTTTTGAGGCATTAAATATTTTAAGGACAACTGCGAACCCCAGAAAAGTCAAAGATGAAGCCATTTTATCAAAACATGTTTTCCATGTCTATGAAGTAACTAATCAATCAGTGATTTTGTGTGCTGATGAAGAAACATTCATGGTTTTGATATAAAATTATAAGACGCTCATAGTTGATGGTGGGAAACAGGCTGAGTTCTCACATCTTTTTTGACCATACAATTCAAACAAAATTTACTGAGTACACCCCAGATTTAATCAAAAGGCCACTAATTCAGATGTGGTTTCCTCAGCTGGTGTCATTTCCACTGTCATATAATTCTCACTATTCCTTCGTAGTTATTAGCAATCTTACAAAGAGGTATATTGTGAAAAACCTAGAAAATCTGCAAGGGAATAAGAGCTGTAGGCTCGCCTGTACATGTTCCCGGGATGACAGCTTCTTCGTCCTGTCTCACGTCTGCCAGTAACAGGCACCAGTTCTGCCCGTGCACAGACGCTGAGCTCTTCTTGGGAACATCCTCTTCTCATCACTCCAGTTTTGCTTCGTACCTCCTTTTTGCTCTGCCCGTACCCTAACTAAAGCCCGTGGAAACAGCTGAGTCAGCACAGAGCAAAAGCTCCCCATATCTGCAACACGGTTTCCAGCAGTGGCCAGTAAGAGCTATGTAAGGGAGCGTGCCAGTGATGGGAGAGGAGGGGGGTAGAGCCTCCCCCCAGGATGGTCTACCATCACCTCTCCATCACCAGTGGCTCCAGCCAGTCTTGTTGAGTTCACTGTGGCCTTGGTGGACATCCTTCTTTGACTTAATCTAATTATTTTTACCATCCAAAACATCCTGTGGCAATTGCTTTATACTCCAAATTGAATTCAGTGAGGAAACATTTTATTCACATTTCTTCTCAGGGGAACAAGGAGGAGTGCTTGAATATTTCCGAACTTCAAAAATAAATGAACAAATTCTCGAACTGTAGGACATTTATCTCCCAAACAGCTTTTCCAGGCAGAGAGACGATTTGCAAGTAAAGCTGTCACAAAAGGTTGCAGCTATCCCTACTTTAGCAATATCACTGTGAGTGTTCACCCTACCATAATCTGATGGATTTTTCTGAGTTTAAGTTCACTACTCTACCTTAGATGAAACAGGAGATTTTGTGCGCTCTGCCTCTTTGTCTGAGGTTCTTAACACACAGTAGCACAGTAAAGAGCAGATCTTAATGCCCATTAACCTGCCAACCCCTGTGAACTGTTTTGTATATTCCTTGTGATTATAAATTACACTGAAAGCAGAAAAACCAAAACAAGTAACATGTGAAAGCTTTGCAGAGATATGAAGGGCAAAAGGGCTTATGAGGTCTAATTTATTTTGAGTACGCTGTGCTGCTTTGAAAAAATCCTGAGCAAATGATTCAGCAGGGTTATCTGAGGAAACTGGCCACCAGAAGAAGAGGTGTCTTGTTCAGTCTTTTACAGCTTGTCTTCCGCCTGTCTCTGCTCTTCACTATAATCCAGTTAAACAAATATAAAACGGACAGGTGAAGACATTAAGTTAAATGATGATTTAGAGGGACCATCCAAGAAGACCAGAAGAGGGCTGGCCACAAGAATATGTCCTTGACGTTTTTCCCAAAATGAGGCATCATGGTGGAGCAGGCACTCAAAGAGTTAATATCCTTTCTGTAGGCTCGAAATTCAAGTTGGGATGTTTCAGTTTTATCTAGGCTGCAATCCCATCCTTTAAGCACTGTCTAATCCAGAGAAAAGGCACCACCAGTGTCAGACAAAATATACTTTTAGCAAAAGTAACCACAGTTTTTGCATTACTGCTTTTACTTTTGCCATCCTTTTCTCCCATTTGGCCACAGACTTTACTGTCCCATTACCACTGGGCCCAGAGCAGCCAAGTGTCCCTTGCAGAGGAGCTTAGCGCAGAGCTGAACCTACGGGGCAGCAGGACATCCCTTCCAACCTGCATGACCTGGGAGCTCTACCATCCTTCGCCCAAGGGAGATGAGAGCTCCGTAGCTGCAGGCACGACCGCACAAGTGAAGGGTTTTGGTGACATTACCCAAGAGTTTGCAAAAAAGTCTTCACACCCCGTGCCTGGAACCTGAGGCCAAAGAACTTGTGCTGGATTTCATCTGTGAAATTTGGGATTTAAAGAGATAAGCATGCAGGTGTGCAATAAGGATGGGCTAGCTGTATCAGATCATGGCAAAGAGGTAGAAAAGTTCAGCTAAAGCAAAGAGAGCTGCCTTTCTCATATACACTTTGACCAGATCTTTCTTAGTAAGGTGTATTTTGTGGATCACTTTAATTAAATGGGCTGTCACACAGAAGCAGGTATATTTTAATGCAGGCAGGTTCCTACTGTTAATATAGAGACAAGTACGTCAGAGTGAGCAGGCCACTGGGCATCGGGGCTAAATTCAGCTACAAGATTGGGTGAGTTGTCTGCAGGCAAGAGGTTAATGTCAGCGCTGTCCTTAGGAAAGACTGACTCCTAAAATATCGCATCTGAATAGATGGTCTTCTCAAGCTACAAAAATCTGACAGGCCGGTTGCCAAGAGGAATTGGGTTGCAGATGCTGCGGGTCTTCGGTGCTCCGGCAGGATGATCTGCACACATACACATTTCCAAATCCAGGACAGCGTTTTTATCTTTAAATGGCAGTGGGTGCCAAGGCACTTTCCCCCAGCAGTCATAGACCCTCTGGATGAACCTGGCATGGTTTCCATGGGTGTCAAACATTGAGGAGGAAAATTCCCGATTAATAAAATCCACAGCTTGCTCTCCTATCTCCTCTGGGCAGCAGCCTGCAAAGGTGTTCCTCAGCGCTCATTCTGCAGGGCTTTAGACTCACTGCACTGCCTGTGTAAGTTAGTTTTGTGTGCTTTGAATCCTAAACTCTTGGTACATAACTTCAGGCAGTCGGCTGAGGCGCCTGAGGCAGCAGCAACATCCACCCTGTGTTCCTTTGCAGCGAGGAGAGAGCAGACCCACCAGAGGTTGATTAGGATCCTATTTGCAAAATCATCCTATTTACACAAGAAAAAAGTGTGTGTGTGTGTGTGTGTGTGTGTTCCTGTGGGTGTGCAAAGAGGTGTATATAAGGGTACTCACATCCTTACAGTTTTACAGGACAATTTGACACTGTCTGAAAATGCAGCCTAAGGTATTTAAAAGCAAAGAGCATAATCTATGGAGAGGAATACAGTATCCTGCTAAAAATGTTATATGTCTGATCTGGGAATACTTACAGTTTAAGTGGGCTATAAATGAATACTTAACTGCTTTAGTGCTGTGAAGTGATGACCCTCATGTGGCCTTGGGACACGCTGCATGGTCTCCTTTAGCTGCCACTCCACTGAAAATAATGGGAGCGTGCATAACAGAGCCAGCCTGGAGGGAAGGATTGCCTCCAGAACTACCAGACTGTCCTCTGCCTGATATAAAGCTCTAATGTTTCCACAACAATGCAATTCTGCTATCCTAGATGCAATAAATGCTATTTATGAATTCCAAATCAAAAGCACATGTGGTCTGAGCCCCAAATTTTAATACCTGGAATAGTACTGCTGTTGCTATACAAACCATAAACCATTTTTGTAAGAAAGAAAAAGTATTGATCACTTAGTACATAAATCATTTTAGGGTAATAAGGTTGTGTGGCCGAAAAAAAAATGTTTTTAATATAAAGATTTAACAAATAAAAATGCAAAATTTGGCTTATTCCAATTCATGATATTTCTTATTGGAAAATATTTGGACAATTCCTGCACATTTGTTTTGTCCTTGCGAGCATTGCTAATTTTAGCATGAATGATCATTCATCTAAGAATTCATGCCTGAAATGAAATGCTTCACCATTTGTTATTCTCTTCTCATAAACGTTTGTTACCCGGTCACAAGAGGGAAAGCACAGAGTGACTACGCAGCTCCTCACACCGCACAAATAGTGAGTAGTAGCAAGAAGCATTCAGCCAGTTTTGGAAATGAACTGAATCAGTCCAAGGTAAGACTAGACATAAAGCCCTCTTCATTCCTTTCGTGTTCCACCAGAGAAACAATGTCATCCCCAGCTCGGCACAGCTCAGCTTTTCCCAGGCAGCATCTCAGCTCCACGGATGAGCTTACTGGAGCTGGTGGCAGGATTAGACATCGGGCAGCCTCTCCCCTGCCAGGCTGCGAGGGAGCAGACCCTGGAGGAAGGACTTCAGGCTCTCCCCACAGTGTTTCCCCATGCCTGTTCTTCCCTTGGCTTGTCAGGCTTGCATCTTCCACCCAACACCAACAGAACAACAGGACTTTCAAAACAGAAAAATATGAAAACCACATCAGGGCTTTTAATGAGGATTCAGCTGGACAGATCAGGACTGAGTGCGTGCCAGGGTGGACTAAAGCAGAGCACCGCAGTCAGGTCTTTGTGTTCCCCAGCAGCGCTCCAGCGCTATTTTCCATCAAAGAGTACCTGGGGTGACACCTCTCTCCCTATTTGTTTCAGTTCAGCAAATCTGACACTACAGCGTCCCTTTATCACAAGAGGATTCAGAAATCTGGATTCATAGCACCCTGCATAATGTGTTACTTTAGTGATCAACTTCACCACTACAAGAACAAATGTAAAGTAGAGGTCAGGCTGCAGCCATCAAACTGGAGCAGTTGGGAAAAGTGTGTTTATAACACAAATATGCTCAGCTAAATTCATAAGCGTATGTGTAATCAGCATAAGGCAATCAATTCCTACAGTAAATCTTCAGACCGGTTATGATTTCCTCTCCATCTTCCACAACAGTTTAACTCCTTGTCCTAACAGATTTTGTCCTTATCTTTTAGTCTTCTTTTTCAGTCCTAGTGATGTCCTCTTTCAACTACTGGGGATCCCATTACTTCAGTAACACTGAAGCAGTGTCTGCTCATAATCTTTTCTGCTGCTGAGCTCCAATTCCTACAACATTTGGTATGAAGGACATTTTGTGTATCTGATATATTGAGCCTATCTTTTTTCCCCCAGCATAAAACAATCTGTCTGGATCCTGTTGAGCAAACTGTGCATGTGTGTCTAGTACAGACCGGGGCTAGTATAGCCAAAAAAAAAGAAAGGTGTAAAAAATAAGGTTCACAGGGAAGAAAAGCCCTGAATGTCACAGTCCATAAGTCCGGAGAAAAGGTATATTCGTATGTTGAATGAGAAACAACAGCAGGAATGAATGATTCAGGATTTAATTGCAGTATTGGAATTATTGTTAATTCTGCTACCCAAAAAATAAACCTGTAATTAAAGGTGAATACAATTCATTGCCATCAATTACCACCCCAAGCAACTGAGCACGAAGGAAGGCAAGGCATAACTCACGCTGTGGCTGACACGGCGGCAGCCCAGTCCCCTGGCCATGGCTGGAAACTCCCATGCCATGTAAATAATGATATACTCAAATGGCCTTTGTGACTGGGGCTTTAAAGGTACACGTGATAATTGGGGCTGCTTTCAAAACGGGTACTTCTGCTCCTTTAGAGCTGTGGTTGGGGTGACTACTGATTTTCAAGTTCCTCTGCTGCCAGATGAGGCTGCGTAAGTGCTCCCGTGTGCATTACTTGTGGCCTTACTGCCAAGCGGGCTGGTGATGCTGGGGTAGCACACTCCTACTTTGAGTATCACTGCAACGGACCTCCTGGTTCCTCTCCCCGCTTGTGCTTTGTGCTCCACTATGACGCCTTCCCTCTCCCTCTGCTTCATCTCCATGAAAAGAGGGCCTGAAAAAAGTGATCAAAAAACTAGCAGAAATACGATCAACATTCCTCTTTTATATTAAAGTGAAGTGAATGTCTCATGATTTGCCTTTAAGGCACTTTGCAAAGGGCAGAAAGCATCAAAAGACTGCGCTAACTATTATTTCGGTAGCTTTGGGCTTTGCTTTGTTAGAGATTTCCTAGGCTTGTAAGCACATCTGAATCCCACAGGCTGATCGATTCCGCTCAGCCCATTTCTCTCCTTAGTGCTTTCATCTCAGTTTATTGGTTCATGGTTGACTTACACCTGCTTTGATTAATTTGTGGGCTAGTTATTAGCCTTCCCTGGTAAAGGTGTATTTCTGCTAACTACCACCTCTCCTTTTTTTCAACACTATGTACTGCTAACTACATCTTCTGCCAAAAGTGACCTGAATTTGTGTGTCGCACTGGCCTGCCTTGGAGAGAGCAGCAGTTCAAAGCGCAGTGGATAATACCGCATGGCATGCGCTGCTCAGCGTTTTCATCACTGCATTAGTTCTGTTCCTTCATATTTGTAAATTTGAAATCAGTAAGATTTTCTGAGTGTTTCAGTGCCTCACACAAATAGGCCTTAGTGGGAACCACCTCATTCCAAAATGAAGACAGCAAGTAACAGGCTCAATTGTTTGGAAAGAGCAATTTGTTAAAGAGAGCAGAGCACTCACGTTACTTTTGGTCCATCTTTATTGCTTCCAGAAGGCAACACTCTCAGGAAAGTTTTTGTGGCCAGATGTTCAGCTTTTTCAGCTGTTGAAATATTTTTGGAAGAACCATCAGTCAAGATAAAATTACGGGTCACTGGGGATACGCGCTGACCTTTGCAGGAAGAGGGTGGTTTGGCTCACAGACCGGCCTTCCCGGCCAAAAGGCTGCTAGGAGGTGAATTCTGTGACTTCTCTAATTGGACCTCATTATTCAATCTAATGGACTCACTCAAGTCCGAGTATTACGCAGGAGTGCAGGACAGCAGAATCAGAGCCTAGCAAGGCCTCGTATTTTCAACCCTGGCAAAGCAGCAGCTAATTTTTGCACTGATCATTACTGTGCGATTAACATCACCTACTGATTGCCATTTCCTAACAAATTAATTGTGATGCCCTGGCTAGCACCGAGAAGCACCTTACACCACAAATGCAGTGCAAGAGGTCTCTGAACATGAGCCACAATGCCGAAACCCAGTCCAGCATGACGTTTTTCTCGTGACAACTTGTTGGGAGTCCCCTCAACCTGGGCATCCAGCACCATCTGAAATCTCAGCTACCCTCACACTGCTGCTCCAGGAGTAAGGAGGTTTCCTAGAAGTCCTGTGTCACATCTTCCAACCCCGTGCAGGTGTCCTGGGTCCTCGAAAGCCCCTTGAACGGTGCTAGGTACTTGTGTGCGGGCAGCTGAACCTGCTCCTGGTGGGCAGCCCGCTGAAGGAGGCTGGCCATGGGCTAGTGGAAGGATTCAACTACATGAGCACAGGTTTCTAGTTCTGCTGTATAAAGCCCCAGTCCCCACATGGCAGGGGGCACAGACCCCGAAGGTCCTCTGTCACAGCTCTCGACCCCGTCGGGTGTCTCGGATGGCAGGTCCTTCCTGCAGGGAACCGAATTGTCCATCTCCCCTAGCTGGAAAGACAGACCGGGCACCCAGCGCTCGGGCAGGCTCCTACGTACTGACGCCCACGTGCAGGTTCCTTCATCTGGAGCTGAATCTCAGTCCTGGTTTTCCAGAGGCAAGTTATGTTAAGTGTTTCCAAACAGTAATGCCTTTGGCCTGCTTCTCAGATTGAGCCAAATTAGCATGGGACTCAAGAGGTTCTGCGAGGAGCTGTGACTTTAGATAGCTGGGCATTTAGTTAGCATTGTTGAACGTATCAGTACGTAATTGAAAATTGCCACCTTTTGGGGACAATGTACAAAAAAATCTCGCCTGCCTAATTATAAGATCATTAACTATTTTATTGTTCTTTGCCATCTTTTGCGGGGGGGAAGTAACAGTCAGGAATTTTTTCAGTCAGAAGAAATCACAAATTAGATTTACACTGAAATAGCACATTTGGTAATTGATTAAAATTGTCGCTGCTTTTAACTATTCTTTCATTCAGCTGCAATACTAAGGTGAAGAAAGCATCCAGCACAGTTAGATTAAGCTCTCACAATCAGCATAAATTGGCCTGAGAGGAGGCTGACTCCAAAAGACCTGATTCCAGCTGCTTGTGCCCTCTTGTGCCAGCAGCAGTGTCCCTGCAGCCGTGGGACATTATCTGAAAAGGACTTTTGCTGGGTTATATACCTGGTTAGTTCTCAGCCAGATGTGGCTCAGCCAGGGACTTCACAGACTCTAATGCTGGCACATGAAAGACATGGGAACAAGTGACTATGGCTCAGCTTAAACGTATTATGAAATCACAATCTGGAAATACATATAACAAATTTTGAATTTATGGTCTGGGGCAATAAATACATTTTGCAACACTCAGACTGGGTGAAAACTATTAATAGCTTAAATGCTAAAGCCTTTGTTTTCTCTGCAAAGCAGCAGTGACTGATCAGCAGTCACTCTTGCGTGCTGATCTTGCAAGTCTAAGTCTTTTCCCCACTGCTGAGAGAGTCCCAGATGGTTCATATAGCTATTTGTCCTACATGCTTATAAGGATCCATTATCTGGATAGCTGACTTGTGCAGCAAAAGATTTTCCAACCCAGAATATTTCCTCTCAGTGCTCTGTGCTATGGTTTTCAGGCGTGCACGCAATATTTTAATTGATATATTTATTATTTATTATGGAGTCATTCCTCTAGAAAAGACCTTGTTGCAAAAAAAGAGTATGTTTAATGCCACAATCAGAACATAGTGAGGACTGAGGTCGTTCCACTGCCGCAGGGCCAGAAATTTTGCAGCTGAGATTGTCATAAACTGAGCACCTGCCTGATTCACTTTTGGATGTTTATGCCAGCAATGCTAATCTTGCAGATCTAAAAAGCAGGCTGCAGACCTGATGAAAAAAGGCAGGAGCTGTCTGATGGTTTACAGGGCAGGGAAAGGCTGCAGGAAAAGCTTATGCTTGTGCTGAGGAGAAAGTAGAGCTTTTTTTATTTCGCAAGCAGTCCAGCAGTTTATGTAGCTGATAGCCTTTTCTTTCAGATATTTTTTGGAAAGACCAGTGGGAATGGCAGGACGAGTTTTGCTGAGGCAGGAGCGACTACCCTCTTTATGAAATACTCCTGGCAAAGCCATAATTTGCCAGTTTTACCTTCCAAAGCAGCAGCTGGTAGAAGGTGTAACACTGGGACATCTAGCCATGCGCCCACCCTGCACAGCCCCCCCAGGCACCCCCGGCCCCACCGCGGGGAGCATCAGCCCTGTGTGAGCCAGGGGGGAGGCTGATGGAAGCAGAGGGGAGATGAGACATCCCTCTTTGGGGTCTACAAGCAACTACGTGGGGCAGAGAGAGCTGAAGTTATCACCTCCGCGCTGGGGTCTTTTCGGTAAGGGCGTACGAGGGTGGCCGGGGTGGCCTCTCCAGCTCACGGGGGCTGCTTCACGGCTGCAGAAGTGTCCTCCTCCAGCAAGCCAGCTCACCTCACCTCATTCCCCGTAAATGTAAGGGGAAAAGTGATGGTGAGCCATGGGTAAGGTGTTGCCTGGGGAGCTCTTTGCCCGTTAGCAGGCAGCATCTCCTTGCAGACCTCTCCTTCCACTCCATGCATGCAGAGCAAAGGCAGGGTGCACACAGCTTGCCTCCAAGGGCTCCCCGTTCTCAAAATACACCTTAGATTTGCCATTCTCTTACTGTTTCGGGAGCACTTTGAAACTGGGAGCAATTTGTAAAGGAAGGATAGCACGTGTGCCCAGCCTGCTTTTCACCCAGGGTTATGTTACATGGGTGGGTACAAACCCAGCCAGAGCATCTCTGCCTGCCAGTGCAGGGCTGGATGCCCCATCGACATGACAGTGGCCCACAGAAAACATAGCCCTGATGTGTTCTAACACAGCTTTACAGCTTCTTGCCTGCAGCTGGCTGCCACATCTGGCCTGGCTGGAGAAGGGCGCAGATGTGGCAGTAACCAACACGTCCAGGGACTGCAAGCTCTATGGCACGAGCATCACATTTTTTTCCAATGCATGTGAAGCACCAATAGGACAGCAACTGTCCAAGCCTGGGGTTGTTGTGTGTTAAAGTAGCACAAAAAGTAGTAAACAACCTCCGCGCAGGGTAGATAAACAAGGTGGCATTGCTGAAATTAAGGCTGGTTGCTGTGTTGCCCTGCTCCTTGCAGAGCTGTTTTCATCTCGGCAAAGGGGAGCTCAGCCACCATTCGGAAATGTAGCGCAGCCGTTTTTCACTGCCTGAATCACAGAAACCTGCATCACCCCATGCAAATGTTTAGAAACCGTGACCCCTCTTTGTGTGTATAAGTCATGGGCCCAGCCAGTGCAAGAACATTATAAGGAAAAGATGTCACCGCAGCAGGTGCAACTGCTGCCTAACAATGGATTTTTCTTCTCCTGTTCTGAGCAAATTCACTGTTTGATGAACTTTATACTGGCTCTCAGAGTACTGGCAGGTTTTCTGGCTTGGCACGCCTTTGAATATACAGGAATTCTGAACTCCATCTCAAATCCGTTTAAACCCCTTATTAGCACAGTACTTCTGCTTAGACTAGTTTAAAAAAAAGAAACAACCACAAAACAAAACACAAAGCCAACAATAAATGTTGAAAATTTGCTTTGCCATGGCCCCAACAGCTACGCAGTCACTTGGCGTCTGCCTTCATAAATCAGCTTACAGTCCAGCCGAGATGAGCTTCTTTAAAATACCCTTTTATTACTTCACAGGGTATTAGCTTTTGCCATAGCAGACTCAAAACAAGTCTATGCTTCCTGGAACTGCTTGGACTCCATCCCCTCTTCTACTTCCAAAACGGAGACTTGTTTTAAAAAACACTGCGCTAGTTCAGACTGCACCACTACCAGGGGCAAGCAGATGATAGAGGGGAAAATGTGTGAAGTAGCTGAGCAAAAATATTTTTTTGCTTGGTTTTGTTTTCATTGCTTTAAAATTCAGAGAAAGGACCGCAAAGTAGATTTTGCTCAGCAACAGTCCAGATGAAGCAAGTTTAAAAAAAAATTCTAAATAACCAAGCTATGGCTTGTCATTCAGAATGATGCCAAATATATAAAATATATAATTACTGTCATATGTAACTGTTTTTTGTAACTTGAATAAAATGAAAGGCAAAATAAAATGCTTGCTGCATTGTTTCTTTCTGATTCACTGCCTACGAACCTGTAGTGCTTGAAGAGGATGTCAAAACAGGAGTTGAATGGGAACTTTTCAATTAAATGTTTTTCACCAGAAAATGCTGTTTCATTGAAACCAAAACTTTTCAAGGAAATCTATATCTGTAGTTGAAACTTTTGTTAGAAAGGTTTTGGGGTTCAGAATGATATTTCTGATTAAAATGAGAAAGAGACAGACAGATAATCTTAATGCACGAGACCGAGCATCGCCTGAGCTTGGTTCCCCTTGCCAGGAGAGTGAATGAATCACTGCCTTACCAAACGCTTTCTCTCTTTTCCTTCATTTATTTTTCTGACAAATTTCAACAGCCTTTTGATCATCAGTGTAACTAAAATAACTGTTGAAATCTCAAAAAGTTTTGCAAGCTAGAGTTCTCATTTCTAGCTAGCCCAATGGATAGCCAAATGGATGAATCTTTTTGGGACGTCTGTTCAACTCCAGTTCCAGAAAGCTTTAAGCCTATAAAAGATTAAAATTCAAGCAAAAAAACAGAGAAATTTCCACAGGGAGCATCAGCTATAAGTTTTTGGAACAGGTCTGCGTGACAAAAAGAGTGGCTCAACACTGTTATCCTTCATTTTTGGGAATGTCCAAAGCTGACTTTTGTCAAGTAGTTACCCAATGGCTGGTTTGGGGCAGACAATCCAAGGTAATCTCTTCAGGGCATTCAAGGAAGAGGTATACCAGACTTAGGAGGCAGAAAGTAGCCATTGTAGCACACAAGTTGTTAGCAAGCAAACTCAGGGGGATCTTCCTGAGGCCAGGAAGAACGCACCGCTGACCAGAGCTGGGTATTGTGCATCCAGTCACCAGAGCCTGTGGCCCTTAGCAGTGGAAGCCATCCCACCACCACGGTGTTCATTTTAAAAGTGTTTGGGGTAGCGCTTGTCTGTGCATCTTCCCTGGTTAGCTTTGTAGGTTATGCTTCCCGTACTGTCTCTTTCAAAAGAAATACAATGAAAAAGCACACACAACAAAAGCAGGAGGTTTAAGATACCAAAGACCTGTATAACACTTAAGCCGGTTACTTGTAGTTTCATGATGTCTTTTCCCAGAATGGGAATCCTGAGCTAGGAAATGCTGTGACTGTGGCAATATGGACCTTGAAGAGCACTGGAGAACAAGTCTGACCCTTACACATACAGTGACATTTTCAGGAAATTCAGCAGCTTTGTCCACTATCAAGACTACAGAGCTTTGTTAAGCTTTAGCTGAATTTCTCTGTTTGCATTTGCAAGGGAGTTGCGTTTTCTGCAGTGGGGGTGACAAAGTTTAGCCCGACACTCCTATGTTGCCTTTGGTCAGCTCTTGCATAAGACCAGCAAAATGACATATCTCTGCAGAACTCGGTTGATGCAGGATCTATGTCCAGGAAATTAACCGTCAGTTTAATGCAAGCCCCTTACAGCAGTAGGCAGGTAAGTAGAATATCATGATCGATGATCATGACGGCTGGTGATAGACTGGGGAGACCTAACACTGACATCTGACATGAGGCCATTATCCATCACAGCTCCGACTGCTGTCTCCTGATTACGAGGGGGCTGAATTATTGAGCAGACCTAATTCATGGCAAGCTGCCACTTGCGTTTCTGGGAAGGGCGAATGTAATAAGAAACAAATGCCTCGACTACAATTTTGTATTGTCTCCAAGTCTCTCCCATTGTGCTTCCCTGCTGGATAAAAAAAGGCGAGGGGGGAGGTTTAACTGCATGCTGAATGGCTTTGCATGGCAGTGACAGGTATTCAAAGGCAGTAAGACTGTCTGTTTCCAAAGAACCAGCACCAAAAAAATGTTAAGCCAGTGGGAATGCAGCACCTTTGAAATGGAGAAGGCTCACTTAAAAGTTTGGCAGGATCAAACCCTCTATTATAGTCCTCTCTTCACTCCCCAATACTCTCAGACAAAGAACATGAACTTCTGAGACTATAACTGAATGTAAAATCATCAGCAAAAGCATGCTCCAGCCACATAATTTATTTGGATGTGTGTCAGCGTAGAAACTGGCACTTGCCCCATCTGTGTTCATAGTCCAACTTCTCTGCCACAGAGAGCCAGGAGCCATGATTTTCAGTCCAAGCGCATTTCTGACATTTCAACATTCATTTTCACTGCAAAATCAAAAAGAAAAGTTCAGGCTTTTGAGGTCTCCACCCTAGAGGAGCATGGCTCGATGGCAAGGCAAGGTGGAGGCGGTGATGCTGGTGATGGAGGATGGAGCTGCCCGTGGGACATGGACCAGCGCTTGCCTCCAGCTCCCGGCCACACGCCGGGCACTGCCACCGTGCCAGGGACCCTGAGGCGGGTGGGACTGGAAATTCGGGGCCAGGGAAGGACGTGCCAGGAAAGCGCAGCCCTGCTGTACCCTCCCGCAGCCTGGCCCCTGACTTTTGGGTCTTCTCCAGTTAAATGAATCAAGAGGGATCAGGAGTAAATGCAATCAAATAACTGATTCATGAATGTTTGCCTGATCTTTTAAGAGAGGGTGAAATAAAAGTCTGTCCATCAAATTCATGTTAGTAAACTACCAGTGGGGAAATACCATCTCTGAGTCAGTACCGAAAGAAATAATTCTCTCAATTATTTCTTCTTATAAAACTGACTGCATTCTGGTTCCTCTTTATGAAAAGTGCCTATAAATTTGCTTTGCATAAGAAAGGAAGCAATAACAAAGCCAGCTACGCACTATGAAGTAATACTTTTGTATTAAAGAAAGTTCCTAATGGAAAAATCCCTTTCTTTCTATTCAGAGACGTTTTCGATTATCTTCAAAAATGAGATCCCTAAATGGTGCACAACTTTGCCCTCAGCGATGCTGATACAGTGCCATTAAAGTCAATGAGATTACATGTGTTTGAATGATGGCAG
Organism: Haliaeetus leucocephalus; assembly: GCF_000737465.1. Classification (NCBI taxonomy): domain Eukaryota; kingdom Metazoa; phylum Chordata; class Aves; order Accipitriformes; family Accipitridae; genus Haliaeetus; species Haliaeetus leucocephalus. The sequence goes on from NW_010972587.1 coordinate 1,805,982, forward strand.
AATACAGCCCTGCATGTTTATTGCAAATGCATTTGTAAAACATATTCCAAGGGAGAAGAAGTGCATAAATAAATACAGCCTCTGTAAATATCAGCATTTTTACTGAATGGATGTATGTGTTTTTAAATAAATTCATGCGAACATAAATGAATTTCTGGCTTTTTCCTTCCAGTAACCTTCCACACTTTGCAAATTTGCCTGGCCAGGCCTTATCTCCCAGTCCTCCACCTGTAACTTCAGCAAAATACATGAAGAAAACTCCTGTAAAATTTCAATAATACAACCATCACATTAACTGTGTATACATTTCTATTTTGAGAAGAAAAAGCTTTTTGTGTGTTGATTAATTGTCTTTGACAGACTAATCTAAGAACATGAATAGGTTGTATTATAGACTATTAACTCCCTAGCAGTCCCAGTGCTGGGAGTATTTCTAGAGGCAGGTCTCCTTTTGATCCAACCAGACATTAATGATATTGTTTGTATTAATATTAAAAGTGGCATTTTTAAAAATTCAGTATTAATTGAATCCTGGTTTCTTAATTATTTTCCATACACTGTGCTTTTCCATGAGAACCACGACTCATGCCAACAAATGCCTAGAGAAATATCTTCACCTTGTAAGCTGCAAAATAAATTCTACCATCCAGTTAATTTATGGCAGCAATTTGGAAGTCTGCTGAGCCGGACACAGCTGTCTGGCAATGAGCGCATTGTTATTAAATATGAGCAACATGTGACATTAATATCAAATTAATTTTTGAGCAAAAATGCATGCAAATTACAATAACCTATAACAAAGATGTAAAAGAAAATGGTGCAATACATATTTGCAAAAGTTCATTTCTGTAGCAGGTTTATACACATTAATTGGTTATTCCTAATTTTATTCAGTGATTGATTGAAGTAGAGAAGAGACCAGTAGAGACACCTGACTATTGGATGTACCAGGGCTGAAGCCCTTTTCTTGGAGCTGACTAGAGGGGTTGGATAACGCTGATGATAACTGCATTTAGCCCACTGCAGGAACACCTTCAAGGACCTGAGGTGGGCTGTTGCAGTCACAGGTGTCATTTTGTGAAACTGCTACTCACGTCAAAACCACAAACTGTCAGGTCTGTGCCAGGACTTTACCTTGAATAATCTCGTGTAAAGGCTGCACCTCTGTGAAGCGCTGGCTGCACTTTCCTAACACACTCTCCCGGAGCGGGAATGTAGAGATCGCGCTGTATCAGAAAAAGAGAGTTTCTGCAGAAGGGTTTGGCAATACAACGAATGTCATTTTAATTAGAATTTTCCATAGGAATCATTGCCTTTTCACGAAAAACTCCATACATTCAAAATGTTTAAAAGCTATTTGGTTTTTTAGCAGCTGGTAACCATTTTGCCTCACCAAAAACTGCTGAAAATTTGGGGGATTTCTAGCATCGCTGCTTCAATGAAAAGCAACAATGTTCAAAGAATAGATGTATTTTCTGAAAGATTTAATTTAAATAAAGTTCCAGTGTATCTTCAAAAAAGAATGCTTTTGATGGAAATCTTTTGGCCTGCCCTTTTGCAGAGAGTAAATCTTGCTGGAAGGTGGCAGAGTAAATCCCCCCAAGTCATTTACATCAAAACCCTAATAAACATTATTAGGAAATGGAAACCCCATCGAAACCACTGCAAGTCAGCCTTTAAATATTTGAAACGTTTTCTATGTGTCATCCTTTTGAAAGCCCTACCCAGCACACCGCAAGGCTTTGATAAGAGCTGCACATCTGACAGCCCAAGCCTCAACAGTCAGAAACATCAAATGGCACCTTAAAACCTGTATGGGAAGCCATGGGATGGGCTGCGTGGGATGCAGTTTCCTTCGATGCTGGCTGTAGGTGACTGGGCAGCCTGCAAAGCAGGTGGTGTTTTTTCCTTTACAGAAATCCATAGCACATCCTAGGAGGAGAGGTGTGTTTTCCTCTGAGTGCTACCATGTCCAGTTGCTGTAAATCACTGGTTTTCCAGCTGTTCCCCAGCACCTGCAACCCCCAAACTGTTGCCTGTGCCCACAGTACCCTCCACAGGCCCTAAACACAGCCAGTGAGGGGGAGAAATTGCACATAAAGAGCTGCATATTCTGCAAACTCTGACTTCACGGCCCCCTGCCCTGTGCTACTGTGGCAGCGGGGGACCCTGCCCACCCGGGGGCGACCCGTGAGAAGAGCAGCGCGGGTGCCTCGTCCAGGGACTCAGGGAATTCTTTGTCCAGCTCATCCTGTTCACATGCAAAATTTGGGTTTCTGCCTGGTTTTTGGGCTGCCTACCCCACAGGCAATTTGCAGCGGGGCTGCAAAGACAGGTTGATGTCTGCTATCGCCATAGGTTTTACCCAAACCTGTGCCAGCGCGTGCGTCGCAGCCTGCCCTGCGTGCGAGCTGGCCTCTCGCTTACCCTCCGCAGCTGTGGGCAGATGTGTCTGAGAAGGTGTGAAACGGTCATGGATAAAGACGAGGCCAAGAAAACCCAGCTCACTCCCTCTGGCTGCTTGAGACAAGCGCTGCGGTTGCTTAAGATGTGCCAGCGTGTCGGTCCGCAGACAGAGAAGACTTTGCTTATGGAATTAATAACAATAAATGAATTATCATTGCCATTATTTATTGACTACATATAAGTTGGCCATCTCTATAGGCTGACCCCTGACTCCGTGAAGTGAGACTCACTCTGCTACCTCGTCGGTTCAGTCTTGTCATCCCCTCTTTTGGGGACAGCTGGGTGTGTTTGCATTGTGTCACCCCCGGATTGGTTTGTACCGCCTCTTTTGGGATGGTTTGGCTCCTTCTGAAATCTAATTCCCTTCATACTGACGTTATATATATTCATATAAGTAGTCTATTATAAGTATATCTGCTGCTACACTGTTGATAAGTTTGGTTTGCTAATGACAAGTTGTGGTAATTGGTAATAGTACATTACTACTTGGTTGTTGCTGTTATTGGTTATACTGCAATACTGATTGATGCTATTATTGACTGATACCATACTATTGATCGATACTATATAATTGATTGCTGCTAGTAATTTGTAATAGCTTGTATATATATTCATTCATATGCACTTTATTAATCATAGGTATATTTGCTAGTGGTGATTTTTGTGGTATTTGTGGTAATCTGTAATGAAGTAGAGACATTTAGAGGATAAAGCCTCCATGTCCTTGTGTATCATGGAACCCTACAAACCCCCGGTCACAATCTCTACACTAACCCCTTAGGTCATGACACCCCATCAGGACCCTGTGTTTCCTCACCACGGGGAATGTGCCATGTGTGCACTGAGCGGGTGAGGTCTCAGCCCGTGGGCTCCCTGCAAGGCAGGGCTGGGGAGGCAGCTGCCCCTCCCCAGGACTTTGAACTCTGCAAAGGGAAGAAAGAGGAAAACAATTAAATGTTTTCTCATTTGCCCAAGAAGTGACTGTGCAGCAGGTGATGCTTTTCTAAGGGCAATAACACACTTTGCAGTGAGACAGAGAAAAAATTCTGGGTTTTCTTCTTTTTCAGTAAGTTCCTTTTTTAAGTGGTAGCAGTGGTAGCTGTAGATCAAAGCAGACTCTGTGATACCCTGTGGATTATGTATCATCCTTTGAAATAACCTTGTTTGTGATGAGCGCTACTGGGCACACGGCAATTTGATTCCCTTTGGGTGCTCTAGAAATCTGTCTATTAATAATAACAATTATTTTCTCCCTAGACTTTCACTGCAGTTTCCTGTCATTATGAGAGGCTGGGGAGCTTTGCCCCTGAAATCCCAAAGCAGAGGCATGAGATCGCTGTGCACCAGAGACTGGCATGCTCCATGCAGAAACACGGGTGAGCAGCCTCTGCTCTCAGCGCTCGCTTTTCACATGACCTCTTGCAGTATTCCTATGGAAATGCTATAAGCCAGAGCAATAATTTGTGAGTTTTTTCACTCTAAGTCCCTTGGTGAGCCCTGCTACTTGGCAACTGTAGCGTGTAAATGCCGAAGCCAACGACATGGCAAGCAGGTGTTGTTTTCACTCAGTTCACTCTGTTCATGTGATTTTCTCAGCAATCCAGAAATCTTTCTTGCATAAGCACAGGCTCAGAGAGAAAAAATAGCTGTGTGCATAGGAGGGCAAAGCTGCCTCAAAGGAAAAATACTCTTACTTTGTCTAACCTGGGAGTCTGATATTAAGAAATGGTGGGCATCCACAGCGTCATGGCTACCGAACTGAGCAGCAACTGCCAGTGCTCGACAGCTCCCAAAAGCTAAAGCTCCCCAAACCAAAAGCTCCCTACGGGAATATATTGCTGTTCTGAGGGGACTTCTGCTGAAAGCCTAGACAAGTAAATGGGTTAGTTAGTGGCTGGCCAAGTTGGGCTGATTTTAGAAAGCTGCAAACACAGAACCATCCAGCCAAGGGCGACAAATTTACTCTTGGATGAATTGCGGATAAACGAATTGGTCTTTCAAATGCTAGCCTGCCTGCAACTGCCACAAAACAGTCTGTAGCAGGCTTATCAAGGCCAGCTGCATCCCGATGCAAAACAGAGTGATCTCGTGGTCACGTCCCATGCTGGGGGAGGTCTGTGAGCCTTGGGTTACGCGATGGGGACACAGTGGCTGCTGCTGAGCCCACGCCACGTCTCTCTGCTCCCCGGGCTCGTGCCCAGGAGGGCAGCGGTGGCCTGGCAATGGCAATGCGGCAAGAGGGGAGGAAGCCCCATCCCTGCAGCAGCAGCCCTTCGAGCCAGCACACTAAAGCTAACGCGCTTTCAGAGCGCTGCACCCCGCCGTCCTCCGAGCCTCAGGACGGCAGTCCGTCTCGGACCGCCAGGACACGCCAAAGCACGGTCAGTTGTGAGCGGGACAGAAGAGCAGCTTGGAGAGATGGCATCTGATATCGAGGTGGCTGCTGCACGGACCTTGAGAACCTCTGACAGCGACCCAAAATCTGACCAGAACGAAAAGATGACTTGAGTGAAGAAGCACAGAGAGGAAGACAGCTTTGCAGCATCTTTTGCAGAGGCTGAAGAGAAGCTGCAAGGATCTATCCCAGTCCTTCGCCTCTGCTCTCTCCTGCCTCTTCCACCTTTTCTCCTCTCCTCCACCACACTTCCTGCACTTTATTCATCCCTGTGGTTTGAAATAGCAATGTTGCTTTCACTTGCTTTGCTTGATATATTCTCATATATATTTAAATCAATATAAATAAAACCTGTCTCTATATATCAGTGCATATTGATAATATAACAGCAACATATATATGCTGTATATGATATGCATGATATGTGTGATATATATCTTAATATATATCAGTATGTTATTTAGTTAATATATTCTAGATGTGCATATACATGTAGGTTTTGGGGGGTTGGGTTTTTTTTTTTAAGGTCCACAGTTTTACTACTTTTGCTACCAAAGCCTAATAAAACAGTTCATCTTTTCTACCATTGGTTTAACTGGAATTTACTAACAAGGATTACTACTGGTAAGTTAAATAAGAAGCTGATTTAACTAGGGCAGGGCTCCCATTAGCTTTTTACTTGCATTTTCTACCCTGTTAAACATCGCAGCTGCAGTTAAATCAATTGTCACCATCTGTCCAGATGCCTATTTTCAGTTGCTTATTGGTAGAACCTAATCTCAGCTGAAGTTTCAGCTCACGCTTTAACTTATCTGGCAGTGTCTGCATACGGTATTTCCAATTCCTTTTTCAAAATGTGAGCATGAAACAAAAACTGCATGGATGTCTCCAGCAACAGTATTTTTTTCCCCTAAAGAAAGCAACAGCAGCAGAGCAGACCTGCTCCCTGTGAGATGCTCTGCATTCCCTGTGGAGCGGCGTGCAGCAAGAGCCGCCTGCGTACCCCCAGGAGTAAGCCTTCTCTTGGGGTACAGTGGTCGGTGAGGCTCAGTGTGGAAAGATGGTGAAAAGGAGTGAAATTTTCTGCATGAAGAAGTAAAAGCAAATTTTACATTACCTGTAAGACAGCCAAAATGTTATGCATGATTTGTTTTTCCAGAGGTACCAAGTGCTGAAGCCGGAGGACGTGAAGGCACTGAGAACCCTGGCAAACGAGGCCCAAAGAGCATCATTACAGAGAAAGCATCTGTGCAGGCACTGAGCAGGGCGATAAACTGCGGTGAGCTTAGGAGCTGCCACCCAGCGCTTACCATCTTCCAGCCCCACGCAGAAGAGCCACCTGCGCTTATTCCAAGATGCCTAGGAATAAGATGTCTGGATGCTTCCCATCCAGCCCAGATCAAGTGTGTCCACAAAGCTCACACTGCCTTGAATAAGGAGCACAGGCTCGTGTCCTCAGCCTCCCGCCTGTATGGAGACCTCACAGTCACCTGTGGACCACCGGCAGGATACATCCCTCTGCCCCGGCGTGCTAACGGGGCGCTAAATCCACAGCTGACCTCCAGCTTTGTGCATTCTGCAATCCGTGAGGGCAGCTTTGCTTTACGCCGCATTTGAAGAACCGTTCAAAGATTGAGGCCGCTCTTGGAGCCGTGTGGGGACCTTCTGCCACCTGGTACCTGTCTCTCTCGTGGGTCTCCTCTCCTGCAGCCCCCCTCAGGGCAGGACACAACCTCTTCTGTCTTTGCACAGGGGGACCCAAGGCAGTCCCAGGGCTCCTCTGGCTGTTGCCATCAGGCAGATAACAACAACTTTGTACAATGTACTCTTACAATTTAACACATTTCAAAAAGCAAATTGGACACATAATGTTAGGAAAAGCCTTGGGCAGGGTAAAAGAGGGCTGATCCTCGGTGCCTCGCTGCGTGACGAGGCTTTGGTGAGCTGAGCAAGCAGGCACCGCCGCCTGAAGGCACTTCCTGTTTTTTATACAGGTTTCCCCCGCGTTTTGCAGAAAAAGTCGGGTTTTTACAAAATGAGACGTGAACAGAAGTGTTACTAACTCAAACTGTGAGTCCTTGTTTTTACAGGGATGTTCCTGAGAAACAAGCACTGAATCAAGCTGAAGGGAGAAAAAAAAAAGCCTAAATCTTCTCCGTGGCCATGAAAACAAGTGATAGAAATCACCAGTTCCTGCTGAAGGTGAGCAGAATTGATTTGCAACCAGAAGAAACTGCTTAGCTGTGCATGAAAGGCTCGATCCTGCTGCGCTGACTCAGGCAAATCTGCTGCTTAAACATGCAGCCCGACTCTTCAGATAAGGTGTTTTTCCAATGCTCAAGATCTCTGTTCAAAATCAGAGCAATGGCTCTGTACCTGCACACGCACACATGTGTGTACGTCTCCATGGTGGAGCAGCAGTGGGCTTCTCCCAGCCACAGGACAGCTGCACACCAGGCGGTCTGACTTCTTAAAGGCATGTGTGTGTGGTCGTATTCACCACGCACAATCCAAACATAACCACTGGGCTCTCGAAAGATGCCTGAAAAATCAAAAAGTCAGCCATTTCATTGTGCCCGTAGGCACCAGGGCAATTCCCTCTGTGCAGGGTTGCACCATACCCTAAGGCGACCCAGACACTGCCCCATACCCCGTGATAAAAATTGGTCTCCCAGAATTTCAGAAATTAGGGGCAGGAGGCAGAGCAGTTATTTTTCCTAATAGAAAGAGCATTAGGAAATAGTCCCATCTGTGGGACCCCCCCAGATGTTTACTAGGACTCATGTTTCTGAAATGCAGAGTGGTCTGGAAAGGGGAGGGGATAGCGGGTGGCAAAAGTTGCAGATGACACCAAATTATTCAGGGTCTCAACACTCAGGAGCTGTTGAAAGGCAAATTGAATGTTAAGACTTCTTAAGAAAAGCGTAGAGCACAAAATGGGGCTCATCATTTTGCCAGCAAATAAATCCGTGGTGTACATGCACCTTGAATATTTTGTGCAGCTCTGGCAATGCCATCTCACAAAAAAAAAAAAAAAAAAGAGAGGGCGACTGGAAGCATCCTACAGAGGTGCAGGGTGGCTTCCACTGATGGAGAGCTAAAGCCTGAGAGCCTCCTCAGTCTGGAAAAGCAACGGGCACAGCAGAGGCCTGTGGACATGAGCGGTGTGGAGCGAGGGATGGGGTTTTTATCCCTGCTGCTGGGTGCTGTGGGATCCATGAGAGAAAAGATGCTGCTCTGGGGTGAGACGAATTCACAGAGGTTTGGTCCCGTATGTGACTGCCAGGGTGCAGCTCTGGCTCGGGGGGATCCCACGTCCCTGACCTCTGGAGGCAAAATGAGATTTTTCTGTGCTTTCCCCATTTCTGTACTCCAGGGCAGGCTTCTGCTGATAGCTGGTCTCACAGGCAAGATGCTCTCCAGGTGGACCCTTGAGCTGACCTCCCTTGACTCTTCCATTACACATTCTTGTGTTGAGTGTGTCTTGACAGGGAAAATTGTTGAGATTTATGGACGTCTTTATTAAGACCTAATAAAGTCTAAGCAAACTAAAGACAAATCTTGCTTGTGCTCCCTTAACCTAAATGTATCCACTGAAGATAATCCTGTTTCCTCAAGGATTCATCACACACCTAACAGATTCGTAGTGATTTATTAGCCATGATTTATTCATGATCTAAGAAGTGCTTGATATAGTCATTGTTTGCAAAACCATTACAGAAGCCTCAATTTGATGGCTTCTTTCTGGCCAAAATTCAATTTTAAATAGAATATAAATTATTATATTGTGCCTCAAAGACTTTCTATCCTAATTTTTTTCTTTTCACTTTCACAGTCTGGAGGGGTGTCAAGCCTGTAGCAATGTGTGAGTGAAAGTGTAACAGTGCAGTCTGATGACTTTCATGTGTAGTCTCAGCAGGAGACTCTGTACTATTTTCCTTAAAATAATTTTTGTTATTACATTACATTATTCAGAAGTTCATGGAGACTCATTTCTACCCTGATCAATGGTCTTTGGTATCTTTATCCAGAACTGAAAAAACGTGAGACACGCTGACACCTACGGAGTGTGGAAGTCCTTCACTTCAGCACGTAGGGCAGAATCTGCCCTGATTCATAAGGGCGCAAGAGCCAGGTTTGTCAGCTCCTGCTGATACCTGCCAGTATTTTATTCCATGGGTAATCTGTCTGCCTCTGGCAGTGCGTGGGATAGTCAAAGCTGGTCTTGAATAGGGCTCTTCATGGGAAGTCTTGCTGATCGCACATATGATGGCCCCTTGAAGCAACTGGGCTACCCTTGGATGATCATCACTGCCTGGTAGAGTGCCTGTTGGTGGGTAAAATTGTTGTCTACTTATTTAACCAGCTTTTTGTTGCTGTTGTTTTTTGTTTGAAATCTGTTTTGCTTATTTGAAATAACAGCATGGCTGCCCATAAAGTTGCCACTATTTTGTGTTTAAAAGGTACATCTTTTTTTTTCCCCAAATGCATTAGGGTAGCATTTTTAACGCTGCAGATTTCAATAAAATGTATAAATATAGCTGACAACAATACAGCTCTGCTTGTTTCATTTTTTATTAATAGTGCTAGTTTATCCCTATTGATATGGACAGCGATGCTCATTGCTCTTTTACACAAAAATGCACAAAGAAAACAATGAAGTTGGGGTGTATAAACAATGCTGTCTTCCACGTGTAGACTCAGCAAGGGGCTGTGGTGTGTGGTGAGCCCGCAGCCCAGCACCCTCCTGCCCCAAACACTTTGCCTGCGTGGAAGGGCAGCCTGCACGTAAAATCAATGTCAGCTGAGAGCAAGCTATTCCCAGTAAAAAAGTGCAGTGAGCACCCTCCTGTTCATTTCCATTGGGTGACTTCAGGAGCAGAAGGCTGTTCATTGCTGCTCAGGAGCATGGTGTTGCTCAGCGAGATGTCAGCTTGTTGTCAGCTACAGCTTTGGTGGAAAAACCTCTAAAATACAGTAGGTTGGGTCAGGAGATAACTGGCCTGCTTCAGAAAGTGCTGTTATCAGTCTCTGATTCCTCACCTTTCTCAGCGGAAGCCCAAGTGCATCCTCCCTGCTAGTGTAAGAACTGTCCCCTTAGCAGAAGAATTAAAAAAAAAATTATACATCGAGTGCTACAGCCTGCAAGCTATCCATCTCCCTTGGGGGGTATTGCATTGGGTTGCAGCAGAGCAAGCAGCACAGAGGCCATCCATCACCCCATGTGAAACTGGGTACTGAAAAGTGTACCGCGTCCTCAACACGTGCTCCTGGATTGACTGTAGGCAGCTACTCTGAAGAAAGATTGCTCATGGCTTTTGGAATAATATACTGTGTGAAAACCATGCCACGTTTAAAGTGGTTAATGAGTGGAAGATACTATGTAGGGGTGGGGTAAGCTCAGATCGTAATTTGACACATGGGTTTTATGCAAATAGAGCATCAAGTGTGGTGCGGTAAGAGTGGACTGGGGCTGGCAGAGGTTTCTCACTTTAACCCTCTTGCTTTGGGTGTACAAAGCACCTGCAAGTTCAGCCACCACAGCTTTTAGAAACCATCTCTCACACCTTCCCACCACTGTACCCACTTGTTACCAAATGCCCCAGCGCACCTTTCCCGCTCTAGGCCCAAGCATTAAGCAGAAAATGTGTTGGGTTTGTGTGGTAACAGCTTACTCATAGGAAAATGCCGATGAGCCCAGGAAACACACAACGTTAAAAAATGGAAAGGTGGCGGGAGAGGCGTGAGCAACCCCCCACGTCACTCCACCTCTTATCGCTGAAAAAAAAATGCTTCAGAGAAGACTGCATGCCTCCGAAGGACTCGCTGCGACGTGCAAAGGAAAGGCTGTTTCAGGAAATATTTTTCACCTTCTGTGCACTGGGGACGGTGGAGCCGGGCAGCCCGGGGAAAGGCCGATGCGAATGGCACGGGGGCTGGGGCGAGGGACGGCAGAGGGGGCTGACGTGGTGGGTGTCATGGGAAAGGCACCATGTGTGCATCCCTCTGCCAACAGATCCAGTCCATCAGAAAAGCCCCAGGGGCTGCGTTACTCTCGTCATACCCCTGACGGGGGGGAAAAAAGTTTTGCTAGAAACTCCATGCAATGACTCACCCTCCCCCAGGCGCTTTGCTTTTGGGTGCTGGTCCATGTGCCAGTGGGTGGCACGGGGAGCCTGGGCTGGTCGAACCAGAAATGTGTGTTCGTCCTGGCAGAAAGCAGTGGGCTGAGGTGGCGTGGGGAGCCAACAGTCCCGTGAGAGCATCCAGACCATTTGCTGTGCCGGGCAGGGGACCCACGCTGCTGCCGCCACGGCAGCGGCCGCGGCACAAGGTGGCCGGTGGCCGCCTGCTGCCCCATGGCACGGCACGGCACAGTGGGCTGGCAGGGTGCTGGCATCCCTGGCAAGCAGAATCACCCCCCCCGGCCACACCACGAGCATCTGCTCCGCTTGTCCTGTGCACGGCAAAACTCCTGCTCTCCTGGCTGAAGCTGCCTGCAGGGATCCGGATAATACCTGCGCTGCGCAGCGGCAGCTGCTCAGGCAGGGGCTGCCGCGAGATCACGGGCTGCCTAATCGCCATCTCCGTTATCCTTCGAAGGCACCAGCACCCTAGGTATTTGCTGTAGAGAGACCAGGGAGGGAAAACAGCGTTTGCGGAGGAAAAAGAGCATTTGGAAAGCTGAGCAGATGTGCTGCTCCCATGCGCGGTGGATGCGTCACCCTGCGCTGAGAGCGGCAGGGAAAAGTTGAGTGGAGCAGCTCTGTAACAGCACCCGGCGCTGACGGGGGAGCGAGACCTAGCACCCGGGGACACAGGCAGGAATGGCCCCCAGAGGCCACCAGCCCACCCACCACCACGGCCATGCCCAGCCCCAGGCTTGTGTCACGGCCCAGTGAGGGTGGGAGTGAGGTTTAAGAGAGGACCGAGTTGGGCAGATGTCGGAATAAATGTGACGTCCCCTTCCTGAGCATCGTGGCTGGCACCAGCGCAGGCAGGCAGGCGTCCAGGGTCACAGGGCTTGCACCCAACCTGCAAAAACGCTGAGGAGCAGCCCAGAGCCACCAGCCCCACCAGCTTCCAGATGTGGCTCTCCAAATTTGTTAGCCAGAACGTTTCTGGAAACCAAACCCTGAACTTGGAGTCAAGCCAGGACATTGTCTTTCAGCTTTCTGTGCTTTTGGAAGAGAACTTTTCATTCTTTTTATTCATTGAGCTGCTAAATGACAGGGTGATTTTGTCATGAAATTCTAATTTCCTCAACCCCGCCCCCCCATTTATTTAACTGTGCTTTGTGAATTGTAAACTGTGACCCACAAAAGGACAAAACGGAGAGAGGACGGTGGGCAGTTCAGCACCTTCAGCGCATGTGTGCTCTTTGCAGGGCCATAATCAGTGCCCAGCTCTTCTTGCGAGGTGGCATCTGCCAAGGTAATTAGGGCAGGTCCGTGCCTGGCACCAGGCAGCCCTGCCTCACCGCGGGTCTGCTCCAGATAATGAACTCAGCCGAGCTGTTAAGAGACACGTTTTCCTACCAAGCCATCAAGAATTAATGGGGAAGAAATTAGTGTTTCCTAGCTGACACTAGAGAAAGAAATGGTGTTTTCCCATTTTATTGGTCACGGACTCTCTGCTGAATGTAGAGGTACCAAGGCTAACACTGGCACTGAAAAAAGCCACTGGGAGTCTTGCAAACCAGCGGTGGTAAGGGAAATGCCCTTTCCTACTTCTCCATTCCCAGGCTGCATTGACATCAAAAGCAGCCTCTGATGGGGCTGGGTGGAAATTTTCTCTTGGAATGATTTCTCTCCAAATATGCAGTTTTGTTTTATAAGCTGTCAGAGAAATTAAAATGGAAGCACCGGCTGCTCCACCGCACACCCCAGGGGCTGTTTCCAAGCTGGCATGGGCGACCTCTCCCAAGCTCTCTTCCCCATGACACCATGGCATCCCCGGATTTTGGGGACAGGAGGCAGCTCCCTGTGTGCAGGCAGGGCCAGGGGATGTCCAAACACCCCAGTGCCCGTGGGAAAGCCGGACCCACTGCTCGGCTCCCCACACAGAGATTTGGCTGCCAGCCAGCGCTACTCCCCTTGCAATGATTTTGGGAGGTGGCGGCAAGCCCAGGGTTGCCAGCCCCAGCCTGGTGGCAGTCCAAAAGTTGGGCAAACTGGGAAAGGGGCAGCTGCCTCTTGCTCTCCTTGCACCGATGCTGTTCCTGATGGCCAGCTGCTTGGACGCGTGGCTTTCTGAATGGCAATTTCTTGTTCGTGTTTTGTTTTTCTCCTGCTTCAGAGAACCTCACGGAAATGAGATTTTGAGCTTTCACCAGTTTGAGTGTTTTGGTTTGCAACGTGCCTAGAAAACTGAGGAGGAAAACACACATAGCTATTTTCATCTTGCTTCAGTTCAGTTTTGCTGCGGATTTTGAGGTCGTTCACTTCACCCTAAGCTGCTGAAGTGCCAAAATACCACAGAAAGTCTATATCAGCACCACTGAAAGCAGGAAGTAGCAGAAATTTCTGGAGCAAGATTGTTCTCGTGACCATTCCGGGTCAGTTCTGCAGATCCAACAGTACGAAGTTCACATGCAGTTCAAATATTTCTTGTACGTTTTTCTGGAGTGAACCTCCGCAGCATTTGCCATTTACTCACTGCTAGGTCTTTATAGCACAAAGGGTGTTGGCTGCTTCTTTATCTCACGTTCTTCAGTTATCCCCACCTTATACAGCAGCATATCCTCATCTCAACCTGGATCCATGTTCCCATTTACAAGGATAACTAGTCCCAAAAGGTCAGAGACTCATGGGGCCAAGCAGATAGCAGATATCCCAGGTTTAGTTTAAGACCATTCCTCAGGACAGTGAGGATGCTCTGGTCCCGAACAACTGCTAAGGTAAGAGCTGGTAGGAGGAATGGAAATATGCAGGCTATGGAGTTTGGTATGCTCAAGTCCTGGTTGTACAGTTCTCTTCCCTATTTTTCTCAGCATTTGTGATAAGTAGCTTCCAAGCAGTCACTCTCACAAATACCTGTTGAGAGGCTTTTGTCCCAGAAATGGCAGAAAGGAGGCAGAAGAAATGTCTCAATGAAAAGGAAACCTGTTGAGGAAAATACTGCCTGAGTGCAGTCAGCTAACTCCAGGTACTCGTGGAGCCGAAGACAAGTGCGATGTTGCGTATGGCCATTTTCCCGACATTTCATGCCCTCGTGATATGCCCTCATGCCCAGTCCGTAGCCCAGCAGGCGGATTGCTGGAGCACATCTGGGACAGACAGCACTGAGGTACTTCAGGTCTGATGCTCCTTTCTGTATTCCTTGGCACTGACCAGTCTATTTTGAGTCCTGCAGCATCTAAGGGAACGAGCAGGACAATAATATTCATCTGGCTTTGGAAAACTTGGGTTAAACTAAGCATTTGAGTGGATCATCTCCAAGCATGGACACATGCAGATTATCACTGAATCCTTTGCTTATTCTTGATGGTAGACAGATAGATCTCCATTTGTGATATCCTGATACTTCCCTTCAGAGAATCATTGTTACAGTTTCCCACAATTTTCCTGGGTGGGATGCTTGCCTTGGGATCTTTGTTCTTGGATGTTTTGGCATGCATGATTTGTTCATATTAAAAATAAGGTCAGGAAAAATATTCCCTGCTTTGCCATTACAAAATAAAAATCAGGGGTTTTTAATGAGTTCTGCAGTCTTGTGATTTGCAGTAGAGACAGAAAATCAGGCTTGTGACTTAAGGTCACAAAATTTCAACCTCAAGAAGTCAATACATTTTCTGTTTATTTTTTGTTTGTTTCTTATATATAGGGAGGCATTGCATTAACAAAATCTCAAAAAAAACTTAAAGGTTTGTAAAGTCCAGCAATCAGAAGTTAGAAATGGCCAGGATTTAGCTTTAATTTTTAAATTTCGCACCATTCTTCTCCCATCAGCACATGACACATAGTGTTGCCTTTAATTACAGGATCACATACTATTTTTCTTTTCACTCACTGTGGAGTTACTAAGTATATAATCCCATAATTGAAGACTATTTCATACTCTGTGAGCATGGATAGATTAAAGCGACAGAGGTGACTTTGATTCTGAAAGTCCTGACTTTTGAATTTGCACCAATATACTTTTTTTTTTGTAAGCCTGAAGCTAAATTCCTCCTGTTATACATCCACCAGTTTTGTCGTGTTGCTTCCTATAACTGTGATTTTTATTTTTTTTTTAAAACTGCTCTTATTTGGTGTTAGAGCAGTGTTTAAATAGTTCACAAAAGTTAATCTGAAAGTGCTGCCAGTGGTGTGTCAGGGCTCCTGACTACCAGGAACCTTTCAAGGTCCCAGCTTTGGATATAATTATTGAATTAGTCATCCTAAATTGTAACAACATTCAGTTCCTCTTTTGGACATAAATAACAGCTAACTTACCTGAAAATATCCCTTCAATCATATAGCTTCTGAGAAAGCTACCTAGTAATTGTCTATCAATCCTTTTGTTCAGAAAATTCTCCCCAGAACACAAAAGCACGGTAACTTATTTAGAAGATGCTTGGTCCTTCAATGGTGGCCACAACATTAATTGCAAAACCCACAAAGAAGTGGAAATACTAGAGCACAGAAAGCCAAGCTCCTCACTAAGCTGAGGACACTGTATAAAGCAAGCCATATTAGGAAAATTTCCCACCTATCTGGTAGCTAATTCCAGGAAATAATTTATTTAACAAATTCATTTATGTCTGCGTGGCTAACACAACACACTCAGCTGGGAGGAATCACTCACAGTCCCTGTGCGTGGTTTCCGTTCAGAGGACCACAGGATTACAGTCGGGTACCTTTGATGCACATTGCCCAAAACACAGGAGGAGGCAACTTTTTTCCAGCCAGCCCTTAATGCAAAAGGTGTCTCTTTTTGGGCTTTCCCCTGTGTCAGCACCTCGCTGCTGGGGTGGTGTGTCACGCTGCCTTTTCTCCTCCTCCCTCCCCTCCCAGGCAGTGATGGGTTTTCATCCATCGCGTTCAAGCCGTGAGTGGCTTTGCTTGCCTGCTTAGCTTTGGGAAGTGGCTTTTGCCTCTGTTAGTTTGGGGGATCAAGTTTACAGCATTAAGTAGCTTTCCCTTGCCCTGACCTGGGAGATTTTGGCTAGTTCATCAGGCTGTTACTACAGTGATTATGCAACTAAGTACATTGCTGCACACTGGAGTTCTTTCTTTAAACACTGCCTTTTCAATGAACTGCTAAATGTTTTCCTCATCCTTTCAAGTCTACATTTTCCACTAGAGTAATTGCTGCCTACATATCCACTTGATTCTTGTGCGTTCAGTAAAACAATCTGGGAAGATATTAACTGTATGAAAGAGTGAAATATCGGATCAGAGTGTTTTGATCCAGCTTTTTGTTGCTTTTCTTTCATCCTTCTAATGTGAAGAATTACTTCTTCCTTAGGAAAAACGCCTTAAAGAAAGCCCCCGGGGTCTGGGGGAGGAACCTAAACTGAAAAAAACCCAGGAAACTACAACAAGGGAAAACAGGAAGGGAGCGTCTATAGAACACCAAAAACATGTTTTATCACAAGAGGGCAGTGCGTGTTAACAAGTGAAGAAATAATCCATGTTTCACAGGAGGCTAATCCTTTCTTTTAAAAATTTCCAAAAGCTTTGCTGCCAGTGCTGAAGAAAAAGAAGGCAGAAAAGTCTTAGCACACAATAGCAAACACTGGCTTGTGAAGTTTGTTGTTCACTGGGACTGCAGGAATCTCTGCCTGGTACTGGGTGTTGTGATTTTGTAAGAGAAGTGAGAAAGCTCTAGGTGGCACAGGAGCCACCGGTTATCCCTATTTTGCTGTTTCCCTGGCAGAGAGCAATGTCATTTTGCTTCTGTATCATAACACCGGTAGAATGACCACTCTCACATCAGACGTATTTATCCTGGCACCTCTGTCTGAAAGTCAGATGCCCATGCTCAGAAATGGGAATGATGCACCCAGCATTTTTCACCCATGGTGAAAAAAAATCGTCAGTACCAGCAATGTTTATAATTCACCCCCACACCGACCATTCAGTTCTTTTTCCAGCATAGAGCCTTAAACATTTCTGCCCTGAAAGGTCTTGAGGTTTTAACTGTACTTGTATAGTTTAACTGTACATCCAGGTCTTCTGTCTGACAAAACGCTGATACCAGCAGGTTGCCAAAATCAGTCCATCCCAGCTGACATCAGCCCTCCAAGGCAGGTCCCCACTGGCTCCCAGCCCCAGCCCACGGTGGGGAGAGCCCTTGCCCCCATCCCTATGATATGCCAACGTTTGCCCATTGCCTGCAGAGCTGCAAATCCCTGCGTGTGACCCTACAGCGTGAATGCATTGCCACTGCCATACAGCGCTGGGATTCCGCTCACCTTGTTTTAGAGTTCTACCTCAGGAGAGGTGAACTGAAATCAAGAAGTGTTTTTTTCTTTCTATTTTGATGGTAGAAGTTTTGGTGACTAGGCCATGTATAGATAAGAAGAAAGCCACTCTGCTCTCCTTTCCTTGCATGGGAATTGTGCTAGGGGAATGAAGATTTAATTGCATGTTGAAAGCCCATGAGTTCTTCTACCTATTTAAACATGCCTAGGAAGGAAAAATCACATGCCTTTTCAACATACTTTTTGTAGTTATACTCTCAAGGGTAACCTGTGCTGGAAGATAAACAAGAAATTATCTTGTATATTGTCTTGTCTTACATCTTGTGCATTGTACTGTCTGTGTGTTCCTAGATGTGAGATTTAGATAGCATTTTGGCCTTCCCTTCTGCCTGCAGGAGGGATGTGAGAGGAGGAGGTGCTGCACGGTGTAGGGGTGTGCTGTGACGGGTCTCACTGGCCAGCAGGAGGAAAAGCTGAAACACGTGTCCTTCCCTGGTTGCTCCTATGGGTCTGTTCCTCTTGACCATGCAGCCAGCCCCCTGGGAGCCACCATGAATGTTTGCTGCCCTCCCATCCAGCCATACGTCCACGTCCCCAACGCTTCCTATGGAGAAGAGCCCATAGTGGCGAGCCTTCCACAGCCAGGTTGTCGGAGACAAACAGAGCAAACATCTGAGTCTTAAATCCCTCCTCTGAAGACAGGGACATTGGGCTCGGCGTTTTGTCTGCCAGCATAGGTGGAGATGGTGTCATCAGTTGTGTTACATCAAAGCTTAAATTTACACCTCAGTGTCTCTGATCGCATTCTTAACTATGTGAATTTGCAATGTGCAGGATGAGCTAGATTTTCCTAGAGATATGCGGCCTCTTCTTTGATAGACTGTCTCTCTTCATGTTTTTAGAGGACATGTTCAGCAAGTCAAGTGGTACCTGCTCAGAAGTCGCCTCTTCAAGTGTGAGGAAACCCATACAGCACTTCTGGGAAGAGGAGAGCGGGTTTCAGGGAACTACAAAAAAGCATAGAGTAACTTTGCCAGCATCTGTTTAAGCATCAGACAACTCTGATACTGACCTTTTGCAGACAGTTACCTCTATTTGCCCAGTCAGTGCTCGAGAAGGGAGTTACTGTGAAAAGTTGCCGCTATTGCTCACACTCATGCAGAAGGCACCGTCAAAGGAATACAAACCCAAGAGCAGATATAAAGGCTTTTCTGAGAAGGACAGTGTCTCTATAAAAGAAGGTTGTGTAAGTGAAATTGCAGAGGTAAAAGAATATACATCCATCCGTTCAGAGGCTGTTCTCTTACTTAATCTAATACAATGTGGTTCAGCACCAAGACTTAAAAGGCAAGTCTGTGTGCCATGGGACCATGCAGGGCTGCCAGCTTCGGGCTGATGGGTAGCGTTGTCCTTTTCTGGGGAACGAACATCCTGCGTCAGCTGCACGCTGCAGTGCAGCCAGCTAGACTATCCTCATGGCTTGCACTGGGCTGAAAGAATTTTTACTGGCTTCTGTTTTAAAAGTGACATTTCTGATAATGTAATTTCTGTCAAAATCGTATCTCAAAAGGCTCAGTAATGCGGTGATGGTCCTCTAAGGAACATTAAAAAATAAAGTATATATTTGTATATATTTGACAAGCAGACAAAGGAAACCAGGTAGTAGTCAATACAAACTAAAGCTATTAAAATTTAGAGAATAAGGGAAGCTAAAGAGTGCAGCAGCTCCAGTACAACAAAAGGAATAAGTATTAATATGAAATCAAGCAATGTAGTTGATGGAGATAGTAAAGTGGTTAGAAATGATAAAGAAAAGGAAAACCTCAGTAAATATTTCTGTTATACTTCACTAGGGAAGAGATGGTGCACTTGACTACATGAGGATGATGACACATTTTCCAGTCCATTAATACCTAAGGAACCAGAAAGGAGTTGTATGAACAAACATCTGTGACACTGACGATAATTTTTGAGAAATACTGTAATACTCTAGTGAATCACAATAGCGCACTGGTAAAGTGTCAGTATTGTTTTAATACTGAAAAAAGGCAGAGAAGGTTGTATGAAGTAACTGGAGGCTAACTCTATTCCTGAGTGAAATAACTGGAAGGCTCATAAGGGAGTCAACAAACAAAGCCTTAAAAATGAGAATGCAATTAATTCCAGTCAGATTATGGACAATAGATCCTATTAAGCAAACCTTAGTGTTGGACTTAGTATCACTTGCTATTTTAAATAAAAAATAGGCCTATAAAATACTAGTAAATTGCACTGACTGAAAAGAGAACTGGCTTGATATGTGCTTGTCCACAAGGAATTATCTTCTAATGGAGATGCTAAAGTAGTCCTATGACCAAACTCCTATTCAGATTAAATAATGCAGGCAGCCATATATAAAGGTGTTTTTAATAACAGAGGCCTATTTAAGTCAAATGCATTTTAATACTGCCAGTGTAAATCTCTACATCTAAGCTAAGGAATTCAGACCTACAGAGAAATGACTGCATGTTGGAGAGTGATAACTAAAAGTAACCGAGTTCACAGAATGACGGTTCAGCGTAAGTTTCCAGTGTGATAATATGGAGAGAAAATCAAATCACAGTCCTCAGATTTTCTAAATAAAAAATTAGCAAGAAAATGAAAGGAAGCGGTTTTATTTCCAGATGAGATATCGATAAGAATAAGTATGGTGTCCGCAATTTTGCTATTGATAAATTGAAAAGAACCATGACAGATGCTCAAAACGTGGAGAGAACATCTCTGAGTGAGAGAATCAGAATACAAAATCTGCTTAGATTATCAAAACGAAATAGAGAAGTGATTCTATAAAGATAAGTAAGAAACGTGTCATGGGGAAAAAAGGGTAATTAAGGTCTTGCTCACATAGAAGAAGGTGAAGAGAGACAGTCCAGTGGTTTATCTGGCTTTACAGGCTCTGAATATACAACTTTCCAACTTCTGTGGCATAATCTGTGCTTTTTCATTGCAGCTATTTTTTGCCAAGTTACATGTCTAGTCTAAGTTCTTTAGATTCCTGTACAATTAGTATGAAAGTATCTATAAAAGAATATTCATTTCCCTTCTTAGACATCTATTGTAGGACAGGATGAATCATCACTGTAGATTCTTCTACAATGTAGAATACTGCGTTCATTGTAGTTTCATTGCAGATTCAGTGTGGATTCAGTGTAGATTCATCTACGCTGTGGAAGGCCAACATCACATGGACGGTGAATCACGGCCTCATGCACTGTCAGCAACACTTCAGGACAGCCACTGCACAGAGCAGGACTGGCTCTGAAGGGTGCCATGGGATTTGAAGAATTCCTCTAAGGAGCTACAACCAAAGAGACGGACCAGCCCTCACAGGCAGAGCAGGCAGATGGTATCTGTAAACCACAGAAGCATTCTGACCCCACTGAAATGACGATCCTTTACCTGAGGACATCTGGGAGTAAAGCAGACCTTTCTGCATGATGAAAAGGATGAACAAAATGTGGTGGGAACAAATCGTTTAGAAGTCACAGGAACATCTCTGAAAGTGACTGGTGGTTCTAGATGTCTCAGCCTTTGGGTAGCCAGCTTTGAGATGCATCCGAGGAAATCATGCCATAGAAGTCATACCTTTGGGTAGACAAAACCAGCACTACACAGACTAGCCACCAAAAAACTGGTTGAGTTAAATCCCTGCCTACTTTGGGAACCAAAAAGTATCTGTTGATTTGGTTCTATTCCTCTTTCAACATTAATGTGACTGAAGGAATGATTATTTTACTGATGATGGCTTTGATGATTAAATAGTACGAGTACGCTCTCTGAATTTGATAGATTGCTTATGCTCTGGGTGACAAGAAATGTCGACACTGGTGAAGGTCTTCAGACCACACAGTGCTCTGTGCTGTATTGACATATAAAAGAGGTGTTTGTTTTAGAAAAACCCACATTTCCTATGTATGCATGCTGAGTATTCCCTCCTAGCAATGTGTTCATTTGCAGAAAGTTCTTTTTGTACTCTTTGCATTACTGATCATAGACTTTTCAGTTGCTAATTATTACAGAGGTTCTTTCCAAGAGAAGGGTGGAGGATGAGACAGGCTTTCCACATCTCTGCTCTACATTTGTCGTGGTTTATCCCCAGCCAGCAACTAAGCACCAGGCAGCTGCTCGCTCACTCCCCCCCTCAGTGGGATGGGGGAGGCAATTGGGAATACAACCCAAAAAACTCATGGGCTGAGATAAAGACAGTTTAATAGGACAGAAAAAGAAGGGAAAATACTACTACTAGTACCACTACTACTACTAGAATATACAAAGCAAGTGATGCACAAAGCAATTGCTCACCACTTGCTGACCGGTGCCCAGCCAATCCCCGAGCCGCAGTGTCCCCCAGCCAACTTCCCCAGTTTATATACTGGGCGTGACATCATATGGTCTGGAATATCCCTTTGGCTCGTTCGGGCCAGCTGTGCCCCCTCCCCACTTCTTGTGCACCCCCAGCCTCTGCTGGCAGGGCAGTGTGAGAAGCTGAAGAGTCCTTGATTTAATACAAACACTGCTTAGCAATGACTGAAACATCAGTGTGTTAGCAACATTATTCTCATCCTAAATGCAAAACGCAGCACTATACCAGCTACTAGGAAGAAAATTAACTTTATTCCAGCCGAAACCAGGACAACATTAAAGATTTCTGCATTTGTAATATTGAGCTTATTTAGCTGCTGCTTCTCCTCAGAGATCTCAAAGGAAATGCTAATACCTGTTAGATCACTTTACCCTGTGGAGAGGAACTATGATTTCTTCTTTAAATAAAATGAGAGGTACTTAACATTTACACAAGATCTAACATGAAACTATTGGAAGAAATTTGAATAATATTGATGGATTTTGAAATACACTCATCTGTTCAAATCACTGATCTTTATCTCCTGGGTAATCAACATAAATATATATTTACCTGCTTATTCTTTTCATTCCAGGAACATACTGCAAGTCCAAAAGCATTGCTCCTAAGTTCTTGTTCTGCCCAGGAAAGCTCTCAAATTGTATGGCTAAGCATTCAGTCATTGCAGACTGGCAGTTGATTGGATTAAAGATTGACTAAATGTTAAAAGAGTATGTTGTTCTTTTGAATTTTGTCTTTTCTTTTGGATTTAGTGATAATCAAGGTGAACACTTACACCTTGTGCTTGCATAGTCACCTAATTTGCACAACTACTCTCACAAGTGTGCCATAATGTCCACAGAAAATTCAACCATCAGATGAAGAGCATGAGCCTAATTTGGGCTTCCTTCCATCAGTGGTTTTCCATTTTTAATAAAGTACTGTGAAGACCGGGATCCTGTTTGAATCCTGCCTCAAATGACAAGGTGTCACCTGTAGAAAAAAATGTCTTTTATACCTGAATTCAAGTATGAACCTTTGTCTTTTTTCCTGCCTGAGGGCCAGGGCATTTTCCCTCTGCTGTTGGATTCCTGTGATTTATTCTAGCTAGAGCTGAAACAATCTTCAAACACAAAACATGGTTGCCTGTGTCCTCTGTGCTTTAGAGCTTCTCATGAGACCCAGGGAGAAGTCTCGTCACTGATTCCCAGTCATTACTGAGGGCTAGCTGAATGATACAAACCTAATTTCTGAGTGATAGTCAGGTAAAGGCCCATCTTTTTCAAAGACTGAATTAGAGTGCAGGTGCCACCACAAGAGCTGAGTTGCTCTGCTCGATGACAGAGCACAGAAGCCCAGGCCAAAGTACCTGAAAGCTATGGAAGAAGCATTTTTGCTTGCAGAGATAATGGAATGAAACCCATCTGTACATGTTTAGAAGAAGCATTTCGACTTCATTTTAAAAC
Source organism: Haliaeetus leucocephalus (assembly GCF_000737465.1). Taxonomy (NCBI): domain Eukaryota; kingdom Metazoa; phylum Chordata; class Aves; order Accipitriformes; family Accipitridae; genus Haliaeetus; species Haliaeetus leucocephalus. The sequence continues at coordinate 1,829,099 of NW_010972587.1, forward strand.
TTACATCCAGAAACCAATTGTTAAAAAGGAAGCAAACAACAAACACCCCAAAATGCTGGGGGTGGGGAGTTTGCAATAAAAATAAAGAAAAACAAAAATGCTGATGCCCCTTTGTAAACACATGCACACACTTATGCACACATGCACACACTTTTCCCTAAAAGAAGTTGCAGAGATTCCAAGAAGACCTCTTCTTGCCGTGGGTGTCCAAATGTTTGCTGCTGCTACATATTTTTACTTTGAAGGTATTCAGATACCATCATGATCGGTTGGAGGATAAAACTCTGAGACAGATTGAAGAGAGAGATACTGTACTTATAGAGGACATGGTTTGCTGAAGTGAAGCGTGGTTATTTGTTGTCTAAAAAAAATTATACTTGACCCAGTTTAATTAACTGTGGGTTGCGGTTCAACATTTGAAAAATGGTTACTAAGAAATTATACTGCTTTAAAAAAACCACTATAAAACAATCCTTTTTGTGGTCTGTTCTTGAAGTAGCAGCATAGATGAAGCTACTCAAACATGTGGACTGTATTTCCTTAAAGGTAGCAGTGCTGAAAACGCAGGTGGTTTAATACTACAGTTTAACCAGAAGGTGTTATCTACATGTCATTTAGAACAAGAGAGCGAATGTCTCTCTAAAGCAGGCAGCATTTGAGCACAGTTTCATTCTTCATGGGTAAACTCTCCTTTCACGCCTATATGGCTGTCTACTGTAGCTGGTGAAAGAAGGTGGTTATTTAGAGCTTTATTTTACGAAACTCAACTTTAAAGTTATGCTTATGTACAGCTTTAGCTGACAGCTGTAAACAAAGTGCTTTAGGAACATATCCTAATACATGCAAGTGACTTCCACCATGAGATCTGTCTGTGACTGACTGCTCACAGGACACAACCCTGTAAAGAAAAACCAGCATCTTCTGATCATTACCAGTGTGGGCCAGATGTTAACTGATGACAGGTCTATGTCTGAGCCAGGCTGGCATTGATCCGAAGTTGTAAGCAGCAGCAGGTTGTTTTGGTGGTCTTCGTTAAGGACAGTAAAGAAAGAGTCACTTCGTGAGCTACTTCCCCCCAAGCGGTCATATTAGATGTCAGTCTTAGCTCTGAGTACTGGAAGGGTATGGAAGGAGCCTTGGGATGTTTCTGAACCAGTTACAGCCACACCAGTTGGCTCTAACTGCTCATCAGCTCTTTTTGTCTCTGCACTGAACACCAGATAAAGGCCAGATTTCATAGCACCTGCTCCATTTCTTTCTCTAAGCCACAGGACCCTTGTTTCAAACACAGTTCATCACAGAGTTTGTAGGCAACAGGGCCACTTAATGGAGGCAAGGAATCCATTTGGGAAAAATAAATGAGGCTAACTGGGTGAGCATGTAAGAACAACTGGGTCCTGAGCCTGACAGGGTTATTATTGTCACTCAGATGTGTTTTCCCTCCAGGGATTTCTATTCCTGAATAGTAGAAAGAGTGGAAGGCATAAGTGGTGCTACAGCTAAGGCAGGCACTGAAAATTTTTGTGAATATTAGGCCAGGGCATTTTTTAAAAACATCACAGCTCCCTGACTCCATTTACCTGTGGACTCTGACTCAATGATTCACTACTCTTGGGATGGCAGCAAGTTCTGTCTGCATATCTACCGAGTCCTGAATTTTTACTTCTTTTTCTCGTATCTAATAATGCTCCCAAAACACACCTGTTCTGATCAACTGAATGGATTGGCTGGATGCTAAATGACATATCATCAGTGGATTTATAGTACTTTCTACCATGGCTTTGGCACTGATTTTTGAAATCAGAGTTGCTAAACTGGTGGTTTTTTTCCAAAAGTTTAGAAGGCAGGAAGTGGCAATTGTATGTCCAGAATCTCATGTCAATTCTAAACACTGGCACAAGGAAAAATGTCTGGATCAGGCTGGAAGAAGCAAGCTATCAATGGGACAGACTGCCACATAATGACAAGGAATATTCCTTAGTTGGCAGACATTTTAAAATCACTGAATTAATTTGGACTTACGTAATGGTAAACTTGAAAAGAGAGCAATTTTAAGTGCTTCTGAGAAATCAAATACAGTGTTTACCAGGAAATCCTAAACATATCTTATTAAAAAATAGCGGACTGTTAAAGGTATATAATATTTATTGTTACGTGGCTGTTGCTAAAACACCCAAGCCTAGCTCATCATTCTCATGTTAGTCTGATGTAATTTTATGAGATAATTCTTATGAATTAAACTTGCCCTGAGACTTTAGCTCCATCATGGGGTTCTGGTCCAGTTTTATCCAAGTTTGAGTATAAGCTTATTGAAGGACATTCAATGAAATGATGAATCTCAGAGGGCTTATTTTGTGGGGATGGAATTTGCTCCCCCAGGGAATAAGATCTTCAGATCACCTCCCTTTCAGACTCCCTCCTGAAATATTTAAAGGGTCAGGGAGAGTTTCTAAAGGAAACAGGGTCTACTTCTTGTTGGTCATGGTCAGGCCCATACATGAGAAGATCGGGAAGAAATGGCAAGCCCCTTTTGAACACATTGGACACCTCTGAAAACTTAAAACAGTTGCTGCCTGATATTCATCACTTTCTCTAGACTTTATCATGTGTCACTTCATTCTGAACTTGTAAATTTAGAAGAGTTGGTCAGTTGCTTCCCTAGGGTCATTATTTTATAACTATAGACAAACTCTGTAGCCTCCATTGAACCAGTAAGTCTTCTTAGCCCTGGTTGGATTTTCCCTTTCTATAGCTACTAAAGAAAGAACATGTCATTATGAGCAAGAATGTCATATCTTTTATCTACCATAGCAAATGCAATTTGAAACTCCACTTTAAATGTGGGTGGAATGAGCTTTTCTGTAAGTCTGCAGTAGACTAATAAAGCTTAGGAAAAGAGCTCTTTTAAGATAAGGTCCAAATGCAGTTTCAAGATACGAATCTCCTTAGTGAGATAAGACTGCAACCAAATACATGTTGGTGTTACATCAAAAGTACCCGCTCACTCATTTCTGAAAGCTTAATTCTAATCACAGACGCATAAGACACTTTCCTGTAGGTCTCTCGACTGAAACAACAGAGGGTGAGGTGTGTTTGTAATCAGCAGGTTTTGGAAGGTGTAGAACAGTATACACCACTGAATAATCTGATGTGAATAGTAGCTTTTGGCCATATTAAATAAACTCTAATTCGTAATAACTTGACCTTGCAGCAACACTCGAACACCACTTTGTTTTCATGTTCTCTCCATTTTTTATGGTACGTTAGCAAACGTAAAGCATGAGGCTATCTGCCCTTGTATTAGTTTCTATATCTATGCATGTTCTGCTTTTCTTTTTAATCCTTACTAGGTGCATTTAACTATGATGTTATTTCGAAACTTTCGTATGGTTTAGGAGCCCAAAATAGAAATGTTATTTCTTATCGCAGGAGAGCAATGCTTTGCAAAGGTGCAAAGATGGTAACTCTGCAGTTGTGGCTTTGTCGTACAGAGCTTCTGGATATGTAATTCATCTTCAAATGGGACCAGCCTTAAGACAATGAGTAGAGTTCCCATTACAGCTCTTGGGGCCCTTCCAGGACATGCAACACCTCAAGCTTGTCTTGTGATGAGGGAGCAGAGGGGTCATCCACTGACTCCTCACTGTGGGGCCCAAACCTGAATAGCTGCACAGGTGCATCCCTCCACCGTGTCCCCACAACCACCTCTTTTTGCTCCCCACATCTCTGGGTGACGGTGCTCCCCAAACTCAGCTCCCTTACCCACCAGCCCAGCTGTGCTGATTGCAGGAACATCCATGCTTCCTCCAGCACTCACTTTCCTTGAGTTCCTCACATCTTACAGCCACTCAGTGGACATCCATTGAGTGTTTAGTGCCATCGTGAAAGCCAATTCTAAAACCAGCATCATGCAAGTGAGCCGGTGGCCACAGAGGTAGAGACAGAGTGAGGGTATGATGGAGTCAGCTTGGCCTTGCTAAGAAACACAGAAATAGATGGGCTAGGGATTTTGCCTTTTGTTAAATTTCTTTTATAAGTATGCTTAGCATGCTGTGTTGTTTGTACACGTGGTTCTTACTGCACATGTCTGCATATATATGTATGTACACGTGTGTATGTATCCACACACATATCTACGACAAAACTGCTTAACTGCCAAGTTTTTAAATTTGATTTTGTCAACAAAGATGAGGTTCACCTTTTTTATAAGGGTTTTGTCCTTTACCAGCTTCTGGGAAAGACAAGGTGGAAACTATTGGAACCACTGCAGGAGGTGTGGGCACAGTCCTTTCCAGGTGGTTGTAAGATTGTCAGAGAGCAAAAGCCTGAAATATTCCACATTGCCCTGAAAATTTATGTCAAGAAGGAACACCATTTCTCATCACCTTCTCCTGGTTTTATGAAGCTGAACTTGGCTGCTCCTTCTCATGTGAATTTGGCTATTTTCCTTTGTTCCCGTTCTACCTAGGTGCCTTCATGCATCACATTTTTCTTGTGGTACTGCACCTGTAGAGGAATGAGATTTCACTCTAGACAATCTTGGCTGGTGTTATTACATTCCATTTCGCAGTATATTCATAACAAATATAACACTTCTGTTAGCTAACCCTTAAACCAAACCTGTGACCATCTGTGTGCAATAAATAGCTTAACCCGGACACTTTCCACCTGACTGACTGACTCTCACTGGAAGAAGCAATTTTAATCTATTTTCCCCCTTCTCCCTTCAAACACCTCTCTTGTGAGAGGTTTTCCCCTCCCTCCCTCAGTAAGCCTGAGCAGGCTGCAGGGAGATGATTAACTTCTGCCTGCCAAAATATCAGGTAAGTAGTAACTGGCTCTTCAAAACTTCCGATCTCTCTAGCTCAGGGCCTTTCCTTTGGGGATGCTGCAGCGTCAGAGTTACAGCAAGCCTTCTGCATCCCCCGGGCATCTGTTCTGCATCAGGACGATAAATGATAGTCCCTGTGTCCTGGGGCTGCAGCACGTGCTGAGTGGGATGGGGCTGTCCTTCAGAGAAACAAGGATAAATGCAACGGATTTGCAGTGGCACAGATCCCTCAGGCAGCTCATTCCAGGGTAGAGGAGTTATAAAGGCTACTGGTTTGGAGACTACCACACTGCACATGGAGTGGGTCTAAGGGCTGGTGAAGAAATTTCTGTCCCACCAGAGGATGTAGTTGAAGGTCCCTAGTCCCCAGCCCTGTTTTCCAAGGTAGAAATGACAAGAAATTCTTGGACATTGCATAACTTAGTCTTTTCCATTGTCTTTAATAAAAAAGACTGCCACTGTATGTCATCACTACTATGACTGTTATATGCTATATCAATGGTATTATAGTAAGATAAATGTAAAGACAAGGGAAAAGACTAAGTTATGCAATGTCCAAAACCTTCTTGTTATGAGAAGACAATCTTTTATTATAAGACAATCTCTCATAATGCAGGCGCCAGAGCAAAGATTCCCCTGCAGCCCGTGGTGAAGACCACGGTGAGGCAGGCTGTCCCCCTGCAGCCCAGGGAGGTCCACAGGGGAGCAGATCTCCACCTGCAGCCCGGGGAGGACCCCACGCCGGAGCAGGGGGATGCCTGAAGGAGGCTGTGACCCTGTGGGAAGCCCACGCTGGAGCAGTCTGTGCCTGAAGGACTGCAGCCTGCGGAAGGGACCCACACTGGAGCAGTTTGTGAAGAACTGCAGCCCGTGGGAAGGACTCCCGCTGGAGAAGTTCATGGAGGACTGTTGCCTGTGGGAGGGACCCCACGGTGGAGCAGGGGACAAGTGCAGAGTCCTCCTCCCCCTGAGGAGGAAGGAGCAGCAGAGACAAGGTGTAAGGAACCCCCATTCCCTGTCCCCCTGCGCTGCTGGGGGGAGGAAGGAGAGAATTCAGGAGTAAAGTTGAGCCCAGGGAGAAGGGATGGATGGGGGAAAGGTGTTTTAAGGTTTGGTTTTATTTCTCATTATCCTACTCTGATTTGATTGGTAATAAATGAAACTAATTTCCCCAAGTCGTGTCTGTTTTGCCCCTGACAGTAATTGGTTGAGTGATGTCTCCCTGTCCTTATCTTGACCCATGAGCCTTTTGTTATATCTTCTCTCCCCTGTCCAGCTGAAGAGACTTTGGTGGGCACCTGACATCCAGCCAGGGTCAACCCACCACAGCACACTACCCTTAAGACCTACCCCTAGCAGCGAGGTCCATTTGGATGGCAGAAAAGCAGCAGAGAGCTCTCCAGATAGTGGTGAACTCTGGGCTGTTCTTTTAGCAGAGCTTTCTCTTTTACTGTCCATAAAGAGCATTCACAAACAACAATGCAGTGGAGCACAGTGATTTCATAGATTCATAGATGATAAAGCTCTGTAGGTTCCAAGCAACACAGAAACACCAAGAAAGCCACAAGTTACTAGTAAAAAGATAGTAGGAGGTAAATTACAAATTATAGCTGTAACCACAGATATTAGATAATTACATTGAAACAAAGGTATTGTAGAATATGTGTCAGATGTACCAAGTGAGATCAATTTCATTTTCTGTTTTCAATGAAATGCAATATGAATAAGGAAAGCGTGAAACAGTGAAGGTCTACATTCTCAAATTATTTTTCAGGTTGCAAATTTTATAACAGTTTACAAATCTTCTCTCTGATATTTTTAACTCATCATCATACTCAGTTACCATTAGCACTATAAAAACCAGTAATCTAATTTTTTCCTGCAAGGAAACAGATTAATATAATCTATATAATCTACATAACCTATATAATCTACATGATCTATATAATCTGTATATAAGATATATAGATTTATCAATATCTTTATTAATTTAAAACAAATAAGAACATTTTTCGAACTAAAGAAAAAACCAGTCCTCCTTCCTCCTGTAATGTACCATGTTTGGTCAAATGATTGTGCTACTTCACTGCTTTGGGGACAGGAAAACTTGCTTCCCAAAGTCTGTGCAGCAGGATAGGGTGTTCTTCACCTAGTACAGGGTCTACGCACCACTTGTTAGGCTGTGTCTACTAACTTGGGTTAGGCAAAATACAGTAACTGTGTTTTCACCAAATGGAAAACTTCCCAATGTTTTAAATGAAAAGTGCAAATGTTCCTTTTCTAATTGCTGTTCCCATGCCCAGTGCATCTGTGTGTGTGTTTTGCCAGCTCCCCAGCAGGCATAGCTGCCTGGCTTGCAATAAATACTTTGATGCTGCTTTGGCTTCACAGGGCTCTGAGTTTCTGAGCAATGAAAGCAAACCTTGAAGTTAGTCGTCCTGAAGAGTACTGCTGCTGCCATGGAACACAGAGAGGTAGGGATGGGAGGAAGCTCACATCGAAAGGGGCAAAGAGGGAAGACCTTTGAGTGCAAGGTGTCAATAATGATTTCATGTTGCTGCTGTGTCTGCACACCTGGTTCGAACAGTTTTCTTCAACATCCTACAGCTCTGAAAAAGACTTGAGTTTTCTGTTTACTTCATTAAAATGTGATCTAAGGTTGACTTAGTCTTACCCCTTAGGAAGACCTGAAAATCCTATATTTATTTTCAACAAGAAGTAAAACAGGCTATGCTGTTTATCTTAATGGCTTAGTAAGTCTTACTCTGTTTTAATATGACAGATCAGATTCTTTTTCTGATGTCTCACAAGAAAAAACTTTATCATTAAGCCTCAAAGAGGTTTTCATTTTGACCCCATCCCTATTTCCATTGAAATGACTGACTTTCTTTTTGACATATAGGGCAGTATCAGTCCCTTTATTTGTCATAGAGAATTGGATTTTTTTTCTTGTTTTGATTGTCATTATTTATATTTGCAAAAGAATGAAGGGAGAAAATAGAAATGGTGTCACAAATTAATATTCCACAATCCAGGTTAGTCCATCAAATAGCAAGGAAGCTGATGATGAAAACTTCTCAAGAGATGTGTCTTTCCTCTCTAAATGTAATACACCATGCATCTCGTTTCCATTTAACAGGGATCACAGTCTAAAAGACAGCAACCAGCCATCATCACTACATCACAGAAGACACATGCACTGATCTTTCCGAACTAACTTTCTTCTCACGCCCAAATGCATTGGTTGTGAAAATGATGAAGCAAAATGATTGTGCAGAAATTTGGACAGTGAATTGTAATAGGAAGCTTTGCAAACTGAGTTCAGATGTCAGGATGCTTGCAAGTTAAAAAGTGCTTCTGTCCCCTCTTAATGCTGTCAGCATGGAACATATTCAGAGTTCATTTCAAGCTCTTTTCAATCATTTTTATGTCTTTACAATCATTCCCTAACTGGAAAAAGGGAAACATCACACACCCATTTTTTAAAAGGGTAAAAAGGGCGACCCTGGGAAATACTAAACAGTCAGCCTCATCTCTGAGCCCAGTAAGATCATGGAACAGATCCTCCTGGAAAATATGTCAAGGCATATGGGTGACAAGGAGGTGATTAGAGACAGCTAACATGGCTTCACCAAGGGTAAATCATGCCTGACTAATTTGGTGGCCTTCTATGATGGAGTGATTGCATCAGTGAACGAGGAAAGAGCTCCTGATGTCATCTACCTGGAGTTCTGTAAGGCCTATGACATGGTCCCACACAACATTCTTGCCACTAAACTGGAGAAATATGGGTCTCAGGAATGCACTATTTGATGGATAAGGAATTGTCTGGAGGGGCGCAGCCAAAGAGTTGAAGCCAATGGCTCAATATCCAAATGAAGATCAATAACAAGTGGTGTTCCTCGGGGGTCCATACTGGGACCACTACTGTTCAACATCTTCAGTAATGACACAGGCAGTGGGATTGAGTGCACCCTCAGCAGGTTTGCAGACAACACCAGGCTGAGTGGTCCAGTTATACGCTGGAGGGAAGGGATGCCACCCAGAGGGACCTTGCCAGGCTTGAGGAGGGGGCCCATGTGAACCTCAAGAAGTTCAACAAGGCCAACTGCAAGGACCTGCACCTTGGCCGGTGAACCAGTACAGACTGGGGGAAGAATGGATTGAGGGCAGGCCTGTGGAGAAGGGTTTGGGGATACTGGTGGATGAAAAATTGCATATGAGCCAGCAGTGTGAGCAGACAGTCTAGAAAGCCAACTGTATCCTGGGCTGCATAAGAAGAAGCGTGGCCAGCAGGTCGAAGGAGGTGATTGTCCCCCTCTACTCTGCAGTACTGTGTCCAGTGATGGGATCCACAGGCAAGAATGATGTGGGCCTGTTAGAGCAGGTCCAGAAGAGGGGCACAAAAATGGTCAGAGGGCTGGAACACCTCTCCTGTGAAGACAGTCTAAGAGAGTTGGGGTTGTTCAGTCTGGAGAAGAGAAAGCTCCAGGAAGACCTTGTTGTGGCCTTTCAATATATAAAGGGGGCTTGTAAGAAAGACAGAGAAAGCCTTTTTACCAGGGCCTATAGGGATAGGACAAGTGCTCACAGTTTTAAACTGAAGGAGGACAGATTTAGACTGGATATAAGGAAGAAATTTTTTACGTTCAGGGTGGTGAGACACTGGAACAGGCTGCCCAGAGAAGTTGTGGCTGCCCCATCCCTGGCAGCATTCAAGGTTATGTTGGACAAGGCTTTGAGCAACCTGGTCTATTGAAGAATGTCCCTGCCCATGGCAGGAGGGGTTGGACTCAACGATTATTAAATGTCACTCCCAACCCAAACCTTTCTATAATTCTATGATTCTAACTCTTCCAGGGGATGATCATCCAGTCATGCTGCTGGAGAATTTATGCTTCAGTGATGCACAAGAAAATTCTGTTGAAACACTAAGCTAAGTTGGAAGGCCAAGCATTAAAAACCTAGGAAAAGTCAGAATCAGAGTTGTCTGTGCAAGCTAATCTTGCTGGATAGTCAATGTGGTACAGTTAACGATCATACTGATTTTGTACCGCACGCCCCATTTATGCTGCCAGAGTCATGGTGCTCATCTGATAGGTACTCAATAGTCTCGTTGGTGCTTATTATAGCCTTAAACCATTTGTATGGCACGCTACTCTAGTAAAAACACTATTCCTAACTTCTTTGTTAGGAACATCAGAAAAGAACATATATTAACACTACTTTAAAATTAGGATAATGAAGTGAAAAGAGATTTCACCCCAGGGCAATCACGGGCTGCTACTCTTTGCATGGGACATGAGGAAGATGTCTCGTTGACAGGCTTCACAGCCACTCTCTGACAGTACGGGACCACCTCAAACGTAGGAAGCCAGCATCTGCACCAGGTCGGAGGGGCATATGGCCCTGTGCACTAGTCCAGCCTCCTCTGCAGACCAAATACCAGCTACAGCCAGTGAGCTCACCAGGCAGAGGAGCAGCCCTTCAGTTAAATTTGATCCCAGCTCCAAACCGTGGACATATTGGTGGTTTTCACTGAGATTGTTAAAGATTTTCTAACAGAGGCAAAAAACTTGTCCAAAAAACATTTTGCTGATATCTCCATTCCTAAGACAAAATAACAAAAACAAAGCAATTCAGTCTGGGGCTGGTGTCTCTAATGAAAACATCCAGACCAGAAAGTAAAGTCTGGCAATATCTGAAAGACTATAAGCCAAAACCCTTATGGTAGAATGTTGTGGGGTCATCCCTGTAAGGTAGGCATTGCTAATTTTATTGCATAATGCATGAATAAGATAAATAGCATTGCCATACCTGATAGAATGGTAAAAATGCTACAGCACCTAGAGGTCAGGTCTTTTTTCTGGGCAAAGGATGCTGACTCTCTTTATCTGCATATCAGCTGCTTAACTCAGACCCATCTCCAAAATGTTTCTTCCAAGGAAGCCAAGATTTTGGAGGGAAGCAGCAGCTACAGGAGCAGAGACTGGAGTTTAGCAGTCAGCGTGCTATTAATATCTGACTAACATCCCCATATAAAGTTAGCTGCCTGATACCATATCTTGCACTAACAGAGATACTATTTTACGAGCAAAACTGTTCCAGGAAGTGTTTTGCCTCTGTTTTATCTTGGTGCTTTCACAAGTCTATTGGTATGACGCCAAGGCGATTTTGATTTCCTTGGAACAGAGCAGTGAGAGGGAGAAATAATACTTTTTCCGTATCAGATAATCATGGAGTCCTATAATCTGTAATCCGTGAAGGGCAAGGAAGAAATATAAGTGGCCTCAATTTACACCAAGCTCCCGGCATGGGTAGATGTGGAAGGCAAAAACCTGCCCCCTCTCTGTTGCGTGAGACTCAACATAGCCAATAGGATAAGACAGAAGTGAAGTGTTTAAGATATTCAGGCAGATCACTTGGATGCTTTTCTCCAAATGAGGGAGATTCTGTCTGTTTACTGAGCAAACAGAGTCTCACAGGTGGGATTCAGGCTTTCAGTCTCTCCTTCTCAGGCAAACTCTGCCCTCAGATGCAGTCCCTACAATCTGAGGCTGTGCAGGCTGAGTGTGGTGCTGGTTCCTGCCCAGCACTTCCAGTATCCCCATCTCAGGTAGGGACCGAACCGTGTGGGAACCCTCCTCCTCCATGCACAGAGGAAGTGGCTGGGACCGGCCCTCGTTAGTGCGTTGCAGCCCGTTTTTCAGATCAGTGATGCAGTAGGTAGTTTTGGCTCATCACGTCTCCAGTTTGCACCAGAAAAAAGAGCTCTGCGCATCTCTCTGGGGTCACAAAGTTTCCTGGTCCTTGTAAGAAACTGGATCAGATAGCAGTACAAGCCATCCATCCCAGCGTGGGAAGGCAAGGGCCATACTCGTTTTCTGACCGGGATTCCCACGAATCACATATTGCTTGTAAACTGCTTGAACAGACAATAAAGAAAAGCTTCTTTTAAGATATTGGATGCAATACAATTTGCCTAAGAAGTTTGGGTATTAATGATTTACTTCTTATTTGTGAAAGAGAAATACTTTTTCCCTGTTCTGTCTAAAGGGTACAATGGTGTTTTTGAAGATTTATGCAGTGTATAGATGCAAATAATGTCTAGCACTTACAAAAGTTTTGTAATTGGCCAACAAACTGCCAGGAAAAAAACCTTCATAAAAAAGGAACATACTGAAAATGACAGCACAGGGACAAACCATACGTACAAAATGGAAAATGAAAATGAGTGTTGGGAAATAGCGTGCTGTAGTTTGCGATACTAGTCATCTTGGGATCTAATATTTCCTATTTAAGTAATCCTTTGCTTTCTAAGTACTACCAAACCTTTGTAATCTAAATTTTAGAAGGCTAAAAGCAAAGCATGTATCTACCAATTGACAAAGCTTAACTTTAACCCAACATTTTTAAAGCCAGTGTATATTATTTTAAATTTTTTAATGTACTTCACACCTTTTATAACAAAGTTGTTGTCTTTGTCTCACGTACAAACACATACTCATAGTAACCTGCTCAAAAATCCCCAGCTTGAAGAAACTGCATATCAAGCAGAACCCAAGTAAAGGTTAGAAATCTTCGCTTCTTCAAAGACCAGAGAACAGCTATTGCTAGGTGGCTTGTACTTCTTTTCTTACCATACATACAAATGTAATATTGGTGGTTTCTGGGTTATTATTTTTTATTCAAACAAAAAAGTCAGTTTGATGCCAAATAGGTTGGTTGCCGTAAAGTTCCAACTCCCAGTAAAGGACTATTATTAAACTCTCTTTACATTTTTCCATTTAGAAAATCACGAATCACATGTGTGACAAAGGTGCTACACTTAAGGCAGAGCAGGTCATACTACCTAATGTTTATGTTGCTGGACTCTTCCCAATGGAAGATTTTTTTAATGGTTTATAACCCTGTTAGACTTAAACTGTTCAGCTTTTCCATGCAAGAAGTCCAGTCCAAGGTGATTATTTTTTTATTTCACCAAAAACTATTTAATCACTTCCAAGAAAATGCTAGGGGAAAAAAATGCATTGCTCTGCTGGTGTTAACAGAACTTTCTGATCTTTCTGACAGCATTTATGCTTCTCTGCCAGATGAAACTTAGTAGTGGGTGCACGTTGTGTCAGGAATCCTTTCTCCTGTTGCCTTGAAGGCTGGACCAACTGTAGGCAAGATATAAATACCTCAAGAAACGGTGGTTTACAAATGGTCAATAAAGTGCAGTTTGCTTTACTTTAGGAATCTTCCATTTTAGTAGACAAAAGATCTGATGGTCCTTTCTCCCCACTGAGCATTCTGCAACTTCTTAGTCTTTCCAGCTCTCATGCACCTTCTCAGAGCTCGTGTCAGTGATGGGACTGGAGAAGTGCCATCCTCACAGAGCAGCTAAGCAGGTTTCTCCTGGTTACAGCTCAAAAGACAGCAGCAGGATGTTCCCTGTAAGTGTTGTTTCCAGCTCCTCCAAACTAGGACAAAGCTCAAGACCAAAAGATCCCCTGGCTGATACTCTGAGTTCATTGGAAATAGACTAGGGAAACAAGCAGTTTTGGCAGAACTGTTTCAAATTTTCAAGTTAAAATGTTTTGCAGAAACTATTCAGCTTCCACAAATTTGCAGAGGAACTCAGAGGAGATTCCAACAGGGTTTGTGAGATGTCCACTAGAAATCTGCCAACTTCCCTGCCACCCATGGCTCCCATGCTGTTCCGCCATTCATAGCCACTGAGTGAGCTTAGAGAAAAAAATAAAAAGAATAAAAGAATTTTGCATTCAGCGCGTAAAAGGCATGACGGAGCGCAGGGTTTTATCCCTCTGCATCTCTCCTGGAGAGGTTCCTATGTGATTTTAGACATGTCACTTAAACCAAATTTTTCACAGTTGGTCACTAGTTGTGTTTCTCCTTTTCATATGTGCTGTGCTCGGTGTTGGTGGTGCAATCGGCAGAAGCACCGCTCATCCCCGTTAGCAGAGATTTACAGCTGCACTCCAGGAAAGAGGGCTTCAAACATGTAAAGAGCTACTGTATAGTACTTTGAAATCCAGAAGATAAGGTCACTGCAAACTGGGTGGCCAACATGATCATAATATCTCTTGGCCTCAGATTCCAATCCATAAAACGCAGGGAAAACCCACCTTTTTTCTACATTGCAGAGCAGTTGTGAGGATTTATTAGTTTGTTATTATAGATGCGTGAGATGCCCTCAGTGGTGCAGCAGCAAAGAAAAGGACCGAAAGCAGTGCTGGGGTCTGGCACTGAGGGGTGCGTTATGCCAAGGAGAGGGAAGTGGATGCTGATGGCTGTTCCTGGCACGAGCATTGCCCTAGACCAGGAGAAGGAGCTGGGCCAGACCCAGCCGTGCTGTGATCAGGGGGTGAGGGGATGATTGCCCGTCCAGCACAACGGTCTCACTGCCTGGGGCTCGCCAGGGAGAGCTGTCAGTCCTCCCTGGGACCTTGTGTTTGCATAGCGCATGATGTGCCCCAGCCCTGCCCCAGGGAAGTGGTGGGAGAGGAGAGCCGCACAGACAGACCCACACCTCAGCAGGGGGTTTTGATGAAAAAGTGAAAAATAGCAACCAAACAATCTCCTTTTCCTCTTATTCAGAAGCAGGTAATAATGATTTGAGTCATATGTTCCAGATATGGGAAAGCACATCCGCCACTTGTTTTTAGCAGCATAAAGTTAGATTTGCAATGGTTTTGGTATCTTCACCTTAAAAGTAACCAGAGTGATGCTTAGGAGTTCACTTAAAAACCTGAAGTCCATCAGAAAGGTGATCTGCACTGAAAAGTGGCTTCCGTGTGCAACCATTAGCTTTCTTCCAAGATTGCACACGCTTAGTGCCAAAACAGGTGTCAGCAGTTTACCATATTGAAGTCACTACCTAAGCACTATTTACTGTCAGACATCATTTCTAACATCTGTCATCCCACTAGTTTTACCAGCAAACACCATGAAGGTTAACATTTATCTCCTTCCTAGTCCAAACTTACTTTCCATGGGCCAAGTTACACCTTACCCACAGACCAGTCCACCATTTCTGAAGTATTTAAGGATTTCTACACCAAATGGAAGTACTTAGGAAATATTTCCCATTCTGCATTATTTGTAATAGGCAGTATTAGTGCATCAAATCATGTTATTTCTAGATTAGGTCCTAACTAGATGTTCCCCTGAGCCAAAATATCAAGGAATTAGTGCAGGCTCCAGTAGTTGCACTCCCGCAGCAACCCAGCCAGGCTGCAGCAGTGGCCCTGTCACCCTTAAAAACTTGTTCTGGGCAAACACAAAATTCATTTTATGTGTAAGGATGAGAATTTATTGTTAGTGTAATTGAAATCTTAACAGCATAATCAAGGTATCAGTATTAGCACAGATTTATTATGGGAAAAGAGAGAAAAAGTAAATGAAGAGAAGAATTCTGTTACAGAGGAAAAGTTTCAGTAAAAACTATACACTTAAAATTCCAATACACACATGTCCTGGCTGTTACCCCTTTTTCTGGTGTTAAGCTCAGCCTTCCACTGCCCCTCGGGGTCCTAATGTTGATGGCTTCAGCCTAAGGGGTGGGGAGGGATAGGGCAAGTCATCCACAGCCCAAGTCTGTTGCTGGGAGAAATACAGTGCTGGTGTCAATGGCTTCTTCTTCCTCACTCTAGGATCCACTTGGAGTCATTTTCTTATTCTACATGTTGCTTTTTCTTCACAAGTCTGCAAGTCCACACTAAACCTGATTTTATTACACATGGGGTGTTTTACGTGCGTTAAATGCTTTTTGTTGTTGTTCTTGCTGTCTTGGTTATCCCTAAAGCCAGTTTTGCCAAGCTCCCGGTCTGCATTTCTTTATCTGACCATTGGTGAGTTGCTCACAACCATGAGGTCTCCAGTGCCAGGTGTTATTGCCTGGTCCTGAACTCCTCAGCACCTCATCCCGTGTCCCCACTTCGCCACACCTCCACTGTCAATACCAGGCCTGCGTTTCTCCACACGACATCATGAGGTTTGTCACAAATACCCCATTCTACACAGAATAACTGCATGTAACTACTGCCTGTATAAAATGATGATTGCTTCATCTGAAGATAAGCAAATCAAAACAAATTTAAGGCATAGAATTGTAGCAAAATAAAATGGTTTGGATTGGAAGGGAGATTTAAAGATCTTCGAGTCCAAATGTCCTACCATGGGCAGGGACACCTTCCACTAGACCAGGTTGCTCCAAGCCCCATCCAACCTGGCCTTGAGCACTGCCAGGGATGGGGCATCCACAGCTTCTCTGGGCAACCTGTTCCAGTGCCTCACCACCCTCACAGGGAAGAACTTCTTCCTTACATCTAATCTAAATCTACCCTCTTTCAGTTTAAAACTGTTAGCACTTGTTCTATCCCTATAGGCCCTGATAAAAAGTCTTTCTCTGTCTTTCTTATATGCCCCCTTTATACATTGAAAGGCCACAACAAGGTCTCCCTGGAGCCTTCTCTTCTCCAGGCTGAACAACCCCAACTCTCTCAGCCTGTCTTCATAGGGAAGGTGTTCCAGCCCTCTGACCATTTTTGTGGCCCTCCTCTGGGCCCACTCCAAAATTCTTGAGTATGTGACCACCTGATTAGAAAAAATTGCTGTTATGGGTAAAGCAAGTGAAAACGAAGCTTCAGGCAGGTCAAGACAAGTCCAGGAAAAGGAAGTCCTGAGGCTTTGTAAGCTCAGTGCAAAGCCTGTGGGCTGTTCCTAGGAGTGGCAATACTGTATGTGCAAGGCTGCAGGGCCATACTAAGACAAGGCTCTGTGTAACAGAGTCAGCCCAAACGTATTTCCCCATGCAATCATGAATGTCCAGAGAGTCTTTTTGCTGTTGCACCATTGTCTGAGAAGATCCGATTCTCCCACACCTCCCATACCCACTCAGAAGGCCCACTGAAGTCAGTTGGAAAAATAGCCATTACTTTCAGCTGACTTTGTATAGTTTTTGATTCTTGGTGCGATAATGTCATCAGAGTCAGAAGTGAATCTTCAGGGAATGAATGTGCCTCCTGCACACGAGATGCTTCCCCGTGCCTACAGATAAAAGGTTGTACGAAGGGTTAGAAAGCTGTGCTGCCCACAGGGCGCATCCTGCCCCTATTAAAAGCAAAGCAGGAGAATTCAGGTACAGTCATTTAAAAGTAACAACAATAATGGTGGTGATGATGACAACAGCATTTTGCAGTAAAGTACTGTCTTTCTGCAAAGATGAGTTCTGCAGCTGCTAACCTGTGGGTAGCTTCAGTCCAAAGCCTTTGAATTTATGGTGAGTAATTTTATTATGATGATGAGGCAGGAACTCATTTTCAGTGAAACAGATGATGAGTAAGCTGAAACAAGGCAGTTTTCAAGGAAACACCTCAGTCATACATGACCTGGTGCAGCCACGGAGGTATAAATGACTTTGCTGGGCTTCTCAACAAAGAGAAATCGTAACCACAGGAAGCAAGCACCTCATTTCATGTTAAGAGTTTATTCTTCCTGCGCCCGAGTACTTCTGCAAAGAAGGGACACACAAGGAAAACCAGAGGGTACCCTTTTCACAGTGGGTTTTATTTTACAGTAAAAAAAGAAATAAGAAGTCCCAACCCAGCAGAATTGCTGTGGAAAGCAAAGCCCCTGCCTTTGTGTCTTCAGCTGCTGTTACAGTTATATTTCTTGTTTGTTCCTCTGCTGTTTTTTTAACACAAGTGAAAGCATTTGACAACACGCAAGGTAGCAATTTGGGAAAGCTGCAGAAGGAAATTATTTTTAACCCCCACTTTTTTGCACAAATGTTGGGTTTTTTAAGGAAAACAAGGACATTGTCCATTTGAAGCCCACAGTGCAGATTTCTAGTTACACACTCACAGCATGGAGAGCTTCCAAAAATAATTTCCTCAGATCAAGACCTCACAATCACCGTATTAAATCTTTAGGCCCTTTCCCCAGTTGGGGGGAACAAAACCTACCAGCAGCTGCTATTTCATCAGGGCTGTTGTGTGGTCTGCTTAAATAGTCCTTGCCACCTCCCCATCCCTGCCTGCCACCCATCGACAGACGCTTTCCCTTGCGCTCCCGTACCTGCACCACCGAGTATAATCCTGGACTGAGACTGCTCAGCTGCCTTTCGTCGTTCGCTACCTGCCCGCTGCTCAGCTTTCAGTCCCCCCTCAGTGGATTTCACTGACATTCCGTAGTTATTTGAGGTAGAAATTTATTCGTTGCTTTCTGGCATTCAGATGTTTAGTGTACGGCTATATCATTCTGGTAGCAAAAAGAAGCAGCATCCTAAATTAAGTAGTGAGAGTCTCCTCCCATGACCTAGCTGTCACACTGGGAAAGATGAGGGGTTTTTCCACCATGGAAATACTGCTGAGAAATTCTGCTGTTGATGGGCTGTGAACAGGCTTGCCTGATGGCCAGCCAAGCCTTTCGGCACATCCGAGAGCATCTCTTCCCCCTCCTGGGATCTCGTTTGCAATGTCAACATCTCCTGGCAAAAAGACTCCAGGCAGGAAAGGCAGAGGAAGTTTTTGGTGAAATCCTGGTTCTGGGAGATATCAGGATGCTCTACCCCAGCTCTGTGCCCCAGGCTTTTTGGAGGGTGCCCAGGGTGGTGGGGAGGACCACCGTGCTGGCCGCTGTGCTCAGCCCTCTCTGCACACCCAAGTTCTGCACTGGCAGAACACCGACCGATGGATTTGAAGAAGTTCCTTCAAAGCTTATTCACACATTTTTAGATGAATTTGCCCGTCTACTTGTCTTTAGCAGTTCAGCTTAATTGCAACTTTTAATCTGTGTTCTCCTTTCCTAATATATCCTCTACAAAATCATTTGAGAAAAATCTCCCCCAAAGCTTTATGAAATTTGGCAGAAGCAAATAAATTGCGCCTGGCAGCAGGAAGACATCTCTGCACTCGTTCCTTCCAGAGGAGCCAGAGAGCTTAAAATTAAAGTAGATGCAGCAGGTGGGGTACATCTCCAGCTTTCCTTTTCTCTTCTAAAGAGGGAGCTAGAAAGCTGGGTGGTTTTGCTGGGTTTTGTTTTTTTGTTTTTTTGGTTTTTTTTAACTAACCTCATAACTGCTGCATCCCATTAATTCAATGAATTGTCTATTATTTCTTTAAAATAATGAGGGTGGAAATAATTTTACTTGCAGGTTCCTTTAATCAAGCTTCAGGCTGTCAGAAAAAAAGCTGAGTGGCAAAGTGCTAATAGAAAAAAACCTAATGAATAGATGTTTGATTTGCCTCCAAGCTTGACTTAAATGTAGCATATGTGGTTTACTGTAGCTATTTTTTATGGATTTTACATCTTAAAAATAATAAGTGGAAACAAGGGAAGCTTTCCTAAGTGCCATGCCAATATTCCCACACTGACAGTGAAGGTCAGATGTTGTACTTCTGCAGTAACATCCCTGCTCCCACACACACGTCAGTAACTCCCAGTCTCTGAGGTGTAAATTTATTGCCAGAAAAATGAAAATAATAATGTCCTCTTGTCTTGAACACTATATATAGTTCAGATCACGCAATTCTGAGAAAGATGTATTGAAATTGGAATATGTTCAGAGAATAGAAATCTATGCATGTTGCTCATTGCATGTGAGCACCAGAGAGGGAAAAGTATTATTTAAGGTAAGGAAAGTCCTCCTGGCTGAAGAACAAATGGATAGGAATTGTCTTTAAATGTAGTCACATTAACAGATGACTCCTAAAAATTAGAGCAGCCTTCAGCTGAACAGGAGAGACGAGAACATCATTATTTCCAAAATCAAATATTACCATGTATAAACATTTATAAAGAAGATAGTTGTGGTTTCCACCAAAACAGGCACTGGATACAATTATGTCAGAAATCCCTTCTAATCCCTATTCCTTAAAAGAGGGATTTTTTTAAAACAAACTTAATGCTAGCATTGGGATAAATGAAAGGGTCATTCTCAAGAGATTTGACTACTGATCTATACAGATGTCTTTTAACCCTTTATGCAGAAAACTGGTGGTAGTGGTACATGCCAGAGGTGAACCCACCTTGGCCTTCTAAGATGGACTATTATTTCCACATGGAAATTTCTTCCCTGATTTTGAAATAGAGCTTATTAAAAAAGAATAAGAAGCCATTTTATTTATTAGTCTTATACACCTGTATCCTGGGGAACTAACTAAATTTTCCTCTGCTATTTTGGTGGAGATCCTGGTTTCTATTAATACAAACATCTAACTGAGTGAAGAAGCTGAGGAAGGCTGATAAAAGTATTATCAATATGTGTTTTGATGGTGGTAACATCAGCAAGCCTGCTGACCTGTTCTGTGTGTTCCTCTATGCCTTTTGCCAATTATTTTATACTTTTCTATTTCCATTTCTCCTTCTAAAGACAGAAGTAATAGTCCCTGCCATCTCCTGTAAAATGCTGTGAAACCTAGCAAAGCAAACTGCAGTGTCTGAATGAGAAGTTTCTATTTCCTAGAGCACGTCTGTTTAAAGAAAATCCCATCTGTAAGGTGCTGTAGATTCAGCGTCTGATAAAGAGTGGCCAAAAGTCTCTGGAATTTTAATGTGGTTCACCTTGAAAGAAATGAAGTGGCAGTAAAATAAACCACACTTTTAGGTTTCCTGAACAAGACAGTCAAACACTTCCTCTTTCAGGGATGAACTATGAACCTATTCTACTCTCTATGAGAATCTTCACACCTTCCCCTAAAGGAAGATATGCTTCAATTGCTTACCTTTCCTGTTGAAATTATTTGACTTATGCAAATGTTGAACTAGCCTATAATCATCCACAAACACTTTTAGACAATTTCCTATTAGCCTGTTGTGGTTTTGCATGTTGAAAATTAGCTGGGGAGTTTTAAAATAGGTTTGAATGTAGGCTAAGGGAGTTGAATGCCCTGATGAAAGTGGAATTTGGATACTTTATATGTTTCTCTGTAATTAAGGTATTATGGAGAATTATTGAAAAATGATTACAAAACACTGGGAATAATCTGAGAAATATGCTTGAAGTCTCCCTGCAACTCTGCTAGCTTCTATAATGATTTGTCTGGCAGGCTTTGGTCTCTGTAAATCTATGGTTTGTGCTGCAAGATTTTATTTACATTTGATTCACTACAGAGGGTATTTCCCTCAGAAAAGCAATATCCTAACATAAAAACAACACGTTGCCCAAAAAGGCATTGCTTTGCTTGACTAGAGAGAAGCAATTTGTAAGTCTAGGCATGGAGTTTATTATACCCTATGTCTGTGACAAAAATACACCTTTTAAATTTAAAAATAAGAAGTCAATTTCTTTTCCATTTTACTGGTTTAATGTTCCTGTTTCATCTTCATTCTGGGCCTGATTCAAAGTTTACAGGAGTAAAGGGATTGCTATCCATTGAATTCAGGAGATGTTGCATCGGTCCCTAATAGATTTAACAGAGATACAAAACTCTTTAATAATGCTCAGCAAACCTAAGTAGCTGCCTTATATGCCTTTTTGTGGTTAATTAGCACACACTCTTGCTACAACAAAGGTTGCTTGAGACAAAGTATTGTTTTTTTCTCTCTTTGATAAATGAGCTCCTGTATTGTAACTTGAAACTCTACTTGAAGATACTGGATGAGATTTTCCTGCTGCAGTTAACTTGCCCATCTATAGCAGCCAAAGAACACAGAATTTTCCTCCTCTGGCTGAGAAATTATCCCTCACTTGCGATTGAACTGCTTTGCTCCAATGAAGCATAAATATTATTTGTATAGTACAGTGCGCTACCTCATACTAGTAAATGGTGAAAAAAAACCTTAATTGCTGGTACCACTATTTGACCATTTGAAAAAGCAAAGTAATTGCATTCCAATTCTTTGCATGTATATAAGCTGTCTCAAAAGGCACTTTTTTTTTGACATTAAGGGGCTTTTAGATATTTACAATTAGGTATCTTCAGATATTTAGGACACTGTCCTGGTTTCAGCTGGGATAGAGTTAATTTTCTTCCTAGTAGCTGGTACAATGTGTTTTTGGTTTAGTGTGAGAATAATGTTGATAACACACTGATGTTTTAGTTGTTGCTAAGTAGCACTTATCCAAAGTTAAGGATTTTTCGGTTTCCCATGCTCTGCCAGCGAGAAGGAGCACAAGAAGCTGGGGGGGAGCATGGCCAGGAGACCTGAGCCAAACTAGCCAAAGGCATATTCCATACCATAGACCGTTGTGCTCAGTATATAAACTGGGGGAGTTGACTGGGAGGGGCGGATCACTGCTCGGGCATCGGTCAGTGGGTGGTGAGCAATTGCATTGTGCGTCACTTGTTTTTTCTTGGGTCTAATATCTCTCTTTTCATTGCATCCTATTTCATTACAATTATTATTATTGTTGTCATTTTTTATTATTGTTGATAGTATTATATTTTATTTTATTTTAGTTATTAAACTGTTCTTACCTCAACCCATGAGTTTTACTTTTTTTTCCTATTCTCCTCCCCATCCCATTGGGAGCGGGGGAGCATGAGTGAGCAGCTGCATGGTGCCTAGCTGCTGTCTCAGGTTAAACTACAACAGAGACAGGAATGCTGAGGTCACCTGCAAAGGAGAAGAAAATTGTAAATGGTCGAAGAAGATGCCCAAAGACATGGCCATTTTAGAAAATGTCACCCTTAGCATTTCTCATCCCCTTTGGCTGGTGAAGCCTGGTCCTGTGATCAGGTGGCAGCTGTGGTTCATTCCACATTTATACTATTTTTTTTTTATGTTTTCTTGAGGGGTATCTTTGAATTGAGCAGTCTTACCCAGCTAGAAAAATTGGCACCTGCCTTTCCATGACACACCCTTGTCTAGTGCGCTCTGACCTCCTGCTGGCCCTGTACATCTCAGTCTGTCGTATGGACCATATGCTGGCTCAGCTAATCATGCATCAGGTCCTTACAACCATCGTATCATTCATCTTTGTGTTTTGCCAGGGTCAGGCCTGCTGTTGTTCCTTGGCTCATTAAGGTTATGCTTTCCACAGAGCCAGTGGAAAAATGCTTCAAAAGAGATGGTAATCAGGTGAACTGGATTCCACCTGGAAAGGTGGAGATGTAATTGTCAAGAAATCCTATTTTCCACAGAAGTCAATAGAATGGATCACTGGTATATTAAAAGTAAGCAAAACAGCCTGCTGGGGGGGCGGGGGGTGAGGGGTTGGATTCCCTTGGAAGTCATTTGGAAGGACTCATATCCTGCGTGGCAGTACCTGCACTCCCTGGGCTTATCCTGTTGCATTTAGGCACCCAAATTCCTGCCTCTTCAAAGACGGGTGTGGGAAGGCAGGGACAGGCTGGTGCTCGAAGGCAGCTGCCCCGGTCTGTCTTCCAACATCTAGTACCGATTTTATTTGTGGGTAACTTAAGCTAAGTTTTTTCTCTACCATTGTTAATTGGCTTTTTGTGTGGTTTGTTGGTTTTTTTTTTTTACATTGCAAACTGAATTAATAATCTTTGCCTTCATAAATATTTTCATTACAAAATCCCAAAATATTATTTACAGAGCTGCTGAAGGCCATCACTGGAGAAGTAAGCAAACTAGCAATTTTTAAGGATAAGTAATAGGCAATTTGGTTTTGCACCTCACTCCCTCCCAGAATTTCCCATTAGGAGACCATGTGCTCAGGGTGCTCAACCTGTATTTTTCACTCCTCAGGCTGGTTATAGCTCTGAGGCTCAGCTTCACAAGCACACGTGGCTTTTCTAACTCAGGATCAGGTCTTCAAGGACCCTGTACAGTTTGTGAGATTTGAGAAATTGTGTGTACATATCTGGTTTGCCTTCCTCCCTTTTCTTGCTCTGTTTATATCAGCAATTCGTATTACTCAAATAACCAAAGCCATTATGCCAAAACAGTGGGAGAAGCTCTCTGCCCCAAAGATGTTCCCTCAGTGTAACACTGGGAAAAACACATGATGTTTGACACAACCAAGTAGGAAAGTAGGCACATATGGACAACACAACCTGGAGGTCTGAGAACTGCACAGGAATTATCTTTGTATACATATATGCAAGTGGGATGTTGTAGTGTCTGTGCCTCACGAAGGGGCACTTTTGAGTTATGTATGTGAGCTGATTTCCCATTAAATTAGTCTCACAGAGTCGCTTCACTGTGGCATGTAGAAGGTCCCAGGAGTCACCTGGCCAGGTGTGCTAATGGGTTTCGCTCACTGTGGGCTTCCTACGTGTGTGGGGACACAGCCTGAGCAGGCTGTGAGACGAGGGAGGGAGGGACGAGAAGGGGATAAGCCATGGGTGAGCTGGAAGAGGAGAAATGATCAGGCAGGAGGAGGTGGACAGTAGTCATGGAGCCTGTAATAAAACACCCACTTTACCCCAGGGGTCGGGAACAGTGCATGTCTGGAGAGAGGCCAAAGACAAAAAAATAATGAAAGAAATTAATTTGAGGAGCGTATGGGAGGTTACCGAGCACTTGGCACATACGAAGACAGACCACGTTCGATATAGAAGTTGGTGTGAGGGGAAAGAGGCAGCACAAAAAACCATCAGAGTGGCCAAGGGCAGTGTAATTAAGGCTGAAAGCGGGGATCTATGAAGGAAGAGGTTCACGACGACTTGGCAGTGCTGCTTGTCCACTGCCGCTCGTGGGTGAGGAGCGTTTCCACAGCCGAGCAATGTGAACTTCAGCTTCAGTGACTGCCTGGGGTGCTCGAAGCTTTTGCCTTATGAGGCTCGTGGGGAAGAGCTCCTCTTCACCCAGACGGAGGGGAAGGAGTGCCCCCAGCTCAGCTTTTTCTTTGTGTGCCAGTAATACGTCCCACCAGCCCTCAGAGCAGTATGCCATAAGGTAACAAAACAAAAGCACCATTTTTCCCTCCAGTTTAACTTTTTCTACCACATTCTTTTTCCTTGTGGGAATTTCATTAGAATGCATGGCGTTCTTTGGAGGTATAGCATACATATTTTCTGAAAGTCACGGGCTTAAAAACCTGTGGTAGCATCAGGCAGGTTTGCTTCCTGTCGTTTATTGCCCTGCTAGTACGAACACTTATTTTTTTTCTAAAGCGTGTATCTTGTGGTCAGCTGCATCTGGTGCTAATACACAATTACGGTAAATTTACATTTTACCAGCTGAAATTTCCTGTAAGCCTTCTGTGGGCTAGCAATACAAAATGAAACTAAGCAAGCCCGTTCTAACAAATGAGAAATATTATTTGATTTGATTTATTTTTGTTTGTTTGTTTTTTCATAAGAATTGCTGGACTGGCTGCTGTCCTACCACAGTTCGTGCCAAGCATGAAAACAGCATATAGCAAATAATAATTTTTAAGACATTTACAGACATTTTCCTTTGTCACAATAAACCTTGATACTCTGTGGGGCCTTATGGGTGGGGATGTTTCCAGTGATCAGTCAGCTCCAAAGGAGCTTGCAAAAGATCTGTTTTGCTCTATGTATTGCTCTGAGCTGTGCATATGAACAAGAACATCATAGTTTCCTACTTGTTATCTCACATTAATTTGTGCAGCTCCTAGAGGCATAGTTCCCAGGGCCAAAGGGGTTTGCTTTACATGACTTAAATAGAAGTGAGTGGTGCTATTAAGTATAGGTAGTATAAGGCATAAATAAGTATTAGACAGTATATGTAGCTGAAACTTTATTCTGTAGGGCTTCAACTGTGACTGGACATTCCCTACTGTGATACATATAATGCTGGTAATGAAAATGACAATTTTTCTCCTTTCCAAGGGAAAAAGGAAGGTGACCAGAACCAGCAGCATCCATATTAGTTGGTCATTCCGATGTTAAATGCTTTCCTATGTCTCCATGTTCACCATCCAGAAGAGAGGAGGATTCAGTTTGTTCAACCCTTTGCTCTCCATTGACTAGGAAATGTGTGAAATCTTTTTTCTCAGCTGGCAATCTTTCCTCAGGCGGGTCTTTCATAGTCAGGCAGATGAAGACAAGCGCTCACTGTGCTGGTCCAGGGTGGAGGCAGAGACTACTGAACCCTGCAGCTGTGGGTCTAGCCGAGCATCTCGCCTGCCCGGAGGGCTGAACCCAGACAACACCACCTCGACTCAGTTTGTGCCCAGGCTGGCTGATGTAAAGGGATTTGAGGACCCACCATTCGACCTTGCGTGGTGCTTTGCGCCACGCTTGGCCAAAGCGTGCGGCATGTGCTGATCCCATAATCCCACGCATGAGCTTTGCCTCGGCATTGTATAGGTGGGTGAAGAAACAAGCTGCATGGTGCTGTATAGCCCCACATGTCTGCTAAGCAGTTTGCTATTGCTTGGAGGAAATAGTTTCTGCTGTGCAAAGGTACCTGGGAACACAGCACGTTTTCTTTAAAGGGTGGTGCTTTGTGGCCTAGGATAGCAGAAAGTCATGTGGTAGAGGCACTGGTGACCTTTCAACAGGCTGACAGAAAGTGGAGAGCAAGAAAAACATTCAAAGTACCTTTTTCTTGGGTGTATTTGCTCGTGTTTTAGATATCTTTCCAACCTGACCTTTTGAAAACCATCTGTTTACACATCCCACACAGAGCTAGATCAGCAGCGTGAGGCCGTGAGGGATGGGACAAGAAACGCAGAGCCGAGGGGGCTATAACCCCCCTGCTTGCACTGCACCAGCCATCCTCACCCTCTCCCGGCATCTCCGGCTGGGTGGCAGGAGCCCACGCAGGTCCGCCTCGGGGCTAGCGTAGAGGCTGTGACCGCATGGGACTGTAGTCCGACCTTCATCATCTCCCAGAAGTTCCCAGCTGGTGTCTATATGACAGCCATATAGATCAGCCATCAGAGGGCTCTTGGCCATCGAGGGCAGTGTATGGCGTGCAGCTCTGCCGGGATGGGGGGGCTACAGGACAGCCCGACAGCTCTCCTCCCCCGTGCGTGGCACTGCAAGTCTTTCTGCTCCAGATGACCCGGACTGTATGCCTTTTCATGGCCGTTTTCTGCATCCTAACTGTACTGGAAACCATAGGAGAGTTTCGCTAGCTTGATCCCTAACAGGAATTTATGGCTGCGTGTTACTATAGTTGCATATTACAGAGAACAGATTCATAAAGGGGAGTATCCAAGGGCATGGTGCTAATTGGTGCCACAGTACTTTTAATTTAAGCATCCGAATCTGGCAGTGCAGTTCCCGCAGCATCTGCCCTTCTCATGCGGAGAGGGCAAACTTCCCAGGAAAGTGGATTACTTCACTGCAGTGTCACAGAAACTATACGCATCAAAGAGATTTTGCTGGTAGGAGCCTTCTATAGCGTAGCTGTATGACTAAAATCCCAAAGACAAAGTCATTGTGTGGAGATGCATGCACATATGGGCATATATGAGTAGCCCAGACTCATCCCAGACTGTGCAAGCAGGAGATTTTTGGATGCAATTTCAAAATTCCTGACTGTGCTTTGTTCCAGTAATAGTTATGGACTATAGCCGCTTAAAGCTGTAACCTGGCATGGGTGAGGATAGAGTTGCCTCCAAAGTCAGCCTGAGCTGCAGACTCCTTGCTTGCCTTGTCATAAGGTGCAACTTCTCAGCATACAATTAACTTGAAGAGCAGAATTTTATTTTGATCTGGGAGGAGGCATCTTTGACAAACTCACTGGGGAAGATAAACTAGGTGAGAGTACTTTCAGAAGGTTGTACCGTATATAACAACACAGCAGGGGGACCTGGCCTCAGCAGGTGAAGCAGAAGATGCATGACTATTAAAGCAGAATGGCAGGGTGGTTTGTAAGCAGAGGTGAGAGCTGATAGCTATCCATTGGCCTCCAAAGTTGGTGGAGACCACAGATCAGTGTACAGGAAGAGCTCGGTGGTCCCTTCTCTAGCATTTTGTAAGATGTAAAACGTAAAAATGTAAAATTTTTTACAAATGTAAAAAGGACTGAGTGAAGGCTGGCATGCACAAGTGATTTGCATTGCATGTTATCAAGTCTCAAAGGATCTGATGAATGGTTTCATACCGCACCAACAACTCCCACTAAATACAATTTGGTGTTTGGCGTTAAATTGGAAAGCACACCTTTATAGTTTGCATATAGAGCTACAATTTAGAACAGCTTGATCCGAGATCTGGCAGGGTCCTTGTGCCACAGGCTATATGTGCAGTATCAGACTGACCCTTAAGTGGAATTAACAGATGTGAAATCTGATTTCACTCATTCTGAATTTCAATGGCTTTATCCTTCCCCATTTAGCTTTCATTTTCACTCACCTCAGTTGATGGTTATCATTCATTCTTAGATTCTCTTTATCTGATATTTCTTTAGTCATACTTTTCAAGTTGTTTCATGCCATATCAGTTAAATTCCTTGAGGTTTGATAAGCCTGGCTTCAGATTTTCATGAAAAGTCATTGGAAGAGATGGTCCTATCCACATATAGAACCACTGGTTTGCTTTCAATATGTCCACCTTTCCAAATGATAGATGCATCTTCTGCTTCCTATACTCCACTGGAGTAGCTGTTCCCAGTCTTTCCTGACTTCTCCCTGGCCAGACTCATAGTCAGTATCCCAAACTCATCCAACAGCTAACTGTCATTTTTTGATTCAATATCTTGGGTTTTGTGATACTTCCTTTCCCTACCTGTAGCTTCATCTGTTTAGACTGAGGATCTTCCTCTTCACCTGCTGCAACTTGCTGTGGCAGTTTCTCAAGCTACGTTGTGGATTCCTGTTCTTGCTCTTTTTGTAGTTTATATCATTCATTCCTGTTTCTTAATAATCTCATTCACAGGCAGGCATTCAGCTTTCTCTCTGTGCTGAGGAAAATCCACTCCACCCCTTGAACTTGTCTTTTTCTGCCCAAACTAAAGGCCCTGTTGTCTCTCTATGAATGACCAGCACCAACTTCAGTTCAGTATGGTCAAATGGAGTCATACTTTTCTTCCTAAGTCACTTCCTTCTAGATCCAAGCTAGCAACCTTTCATCAGGCCTGCAAGTCAGGTATCTCCTTCAGGTCAGCTCTCTTTGAGTCCTCACATCCCAGTTGTCACTGAGTCTCGTAAGTTCTACAGAATGTACAAATACACCGCCACCAAACACGACACTACTTCCACCTACACAGTTAAAAATTAACAGTCAGGTTTTTATTGTATCTTCATTTTCATTCTTGTTCTCCTCCAGCATGCTGCTTCTGGCCTTGAGCGATGCAGTCTTCTTATTTACGCTGGTTCAAGATGTTTCAATCTTAGTTTTCTCAGTGTGTTACATTAACCAGTTTGCCATCCCCACTGCATCCCTCAGCAGATTTCCCTTTCTCCTTTGTGTCAAAATCTACCTGTATGCATTGGCATGGCTTTTTACCCTCCCACTCAACTTCTGTGCGTTGTAGAGATGTCTTCTACCGGGAGACCATTTTTCTTCTGCCTCATACATTGAACTATATCATGGTTATACATAATTTCCAAGAAAAGGTCTGGGTTGTTGTAGAACCTAATGGTGTCCAGTTTCCAGCAGTATGAGAAAGTGGGCAGGAGTTTCCTCACTCACCTACACATCTGCTGGCTTGGTATAAATAATCAGCAAATACTGGTCTTACTTTGGGGATAAAAGTCTTATAGGACCTTATGTCTGCTTCAAATTGGTCTTCTAAATTCAGTGCTACCATGTTTCAGTCAAAAGCTCCTGAGACAAAAGTGCATACATAAGCTGGTGAGACCTACCAGGGTCCTATGAGACCTATCATTTTTCATATATTTTCTTGAAATCTTTGGTATCAACCCCCTGGATAAAGAGTGCATTTATTTGTGGCAGTTGTGCTCATAATACAAAGTCACCACTGGCCTCTTGTACATGCTGTTGACCCCACAGCCTACTATATGCACAAGACTCAGGAGCAGCCTGTGGTTTCACTAGATCTTTTTTCTAGCAGAAAAAACCCTCAGAACTGTAGCCTCTGCTATGGGGAAATTGGTTAGCCTCATATGGCACACCACCCTGATCATGTTTCCCAACAGCGTAAAGCTGAGGCAGAATACCAAAAGATTTAACAGCTTCTAGCTGGAAAGTCCTGTGTCTAAAAGTGGAGAACATGAGGTCACCCCTTTTGCCTCAGGAATTCAAAAAGTACTACAAGAAATTGAAATTTTCTAGCCAAGAGAAATAACCAATTCAGTAAATCTGTGGTATTTTCTAGAACTTTTTCATTAAGAGGGGAGCGGAAAAATGAAACACAAACCTCCCAAGGTTTCTGTTGTACCTATAAATTTCACTTGTAAATGATCTCACCATCCTTGTTACCTTCACTTTGAGATATCGACCTTACTATCTATCTCAAGAGGAATACGAGTGTGATATTAAATATCTAACCCTGCTGCATGAGCAACTTGGAACGAAAGAAAGTAAGAAAAAAAGCTCCCTTTTTATTTATGTCCTTCCCAAAAATGATCACAACAAAACATTGTGACCCAGGGCTCCAGCTGGGAAACTCCAAATTCCATCTTAAACAAAAGTAAACAATTCTTGCCAGCTAAGCTCTGGCACAAAATTTAGCTTTTATACAATGTAAATTAACAAATCTTAAGATTCTGCAAGAGTAATGTGTATGCATATTCCCACAGCCTCTGCAGTCCAGTTTGTCATCTCTTGGGAATCCTGTTTGCTCAGCAAATAGGTTTATTATAGGATGGTAAGCCCAATGCTGCAGTGATAACTGCTCAAGAATGTGAAAATGAATCATTTGGAGCTGAAGTCATACATGTAATTACTGCTCCAGCTTAATGGCAGCCAAGTGAACCAGCCTAGAAAATAGAGAATTAATTAAATTACAGGCATAAATTGTTTTATTAGCGTCAGATATTAAACATCGGTAAATCGATGTGTGTAGGTTTCCCCTTATGGAAAAATGTTATCTTCCTTGGAAAACAGGCAGAGGCAGGAAAGGAAGGCTTGAGGAGCCAGATGGAAACATTCAATGAATTCAGCCTCTCCTGAGGTTGCAGGCACCGAGTGGGGATGCTGTAATTCTCCACACGTGCTCCTCCATTCACTCATGGCTGTGAGGTGAGCACTCACAATTGCTTTGCACCTAAACAGGTTTATCTCCAGCCACATTTGCCTTCTCATTCTTCAGCTGAGAGAACCTGTTTCCGTAATGTTTGTTTTCCCTGCCTTTCTACATCTGCAATACAGATGTGTCTGAGCAATTTTTAATTACCATGGGTGATATCCCTTTTAATGCATTTTTTTAAAAATCTGATTTTTAAAGAATATGAACCATTAATTTTTTCTTGTAAAGCATTGTCAACCAACAGGTGATACAGTCTCTCCCTATGCCCTTGTAGTAATAATCACCCTTGACTTGACATTAGCCACTCCTTTTCACTGTTTTCTTTATTGTCTTGGAAAAGTAACCACAAACTGTTTTTTATTGCCATATTTTTTATGACTTTATTGTCACTTTGCTTTTATGAGTCAGCCATAGCCCTGTTCAATAGCCCTGTGACTAATTTAGTGCCTTTTTTTCTACAAACAGCTACACCAAAGGGCCCCTAAATAAGATCATTTAAGTGCTACTTCAATGTGCTGCATTTGAACTCTTTGCTCCTTTGCTGCAAGCTGTGCTCACTGCTTAGCTTTGACCACAACAGAGTAAGATGACGGTGGGATTCATTCCTCTTCTTAATAAAAGTTTGTTCTCCTCAAAATTGTTACAGTTGACTAGACCATCTCTGCTTGCAAGCGGTCCAGCAAGAGCAGGTATGTAATGCTATATACTAGAGATATGCAGGGAATGCACAGCTCCTTTGAGCCATACCTCGCTGTGAGGTATGGTAGAAGTTACCGTCCATTTCACAAGGTCTATGGTTTGGGTTTCTGTTGTTTTAGCCAACTGTGCAAGCTGAAGGCTGGTGGAGGTCAGAGCTGAGCTGCGTGTGATGTTCCTGGCAGGACCTTTTTTGCTTAGCCCAGAGGTGACTTTCTGTCCACACAGCTCAGCAATTCTTAAAATTGTGTGTCTGGTGGAAAGAAAATTTGGCTTGCCTCTGGCACGCTGAGGCAGATGTGGTGATACAAAAACAGGCTATCAGATGGTGGCACTGCATTGGACCTTTTCTTCTGAATTTTGTTACTTCCCCTCACCACAGCCTTCTCAAACACATGAAAGCTAGCATTTCCTTTTCAACAACTTTATTTAATGGTTAAACTCAAGTGTATAGTCCAGGTGCTAAGTATAAATGAATTAATTCTGCTGCAGAAAAGTTTGGTTTGGGGCCAGTTGCATGAGTGTGTGCATCTCTCAGTAAGATAAAATGTTGTGTGCCTGTACTTTGGGGTGGCAAAGCAGGACTATAGTGAAAAGAAAATTTATCTTTATTCTTGGGCTAACCCTCAGTCAGACATTTTTAAACTCCAGGCCACCTATCCACTCTCAGTCTTCCTGAGTAGTAGTGCTCGTGCTGGTATGTCAGAATAGCAAAAGCTGCTTTGATGCTGAATTTGGTATCCATGTCTTTGCATATTCCTGTGGCTGAGAAGGTATTGTGCAGGAGGACTTTTCTAACTCAAATGGAGACAAACTGAGAATAACTACCAGGAAGAAAACAATAACAGTAAAAAGGAGCAAAACCCACAGACTTTCCTATGAAGATAAAACCAATTAGCTACAGGTAAGAAATAGCCAGACAAGAAGTAAAACTCCCACACTTAATTGTTAGACTCATTATTTCTTATGTGGGTGAGTAAGAATCTCTCCGATTAATGGCTACTATAAAAGATGAAAGGGACAGAGCATAACAGTATCAGCTCAACTGAATTAGCTAACAATATTTGATAGGAGCTTGCAAGGTGCTACTAAGTTTCATAAACCCAGTATGCAAGTGAGTGTCGTAAAAAGGAATAAAGAATAGAGAGAAGATGAGGATGGTAATAATAAAGTCAAATACTTATTTTTTAGAAACTGCGAAAGTGCATGGCTGAATGATGTGCAGTCTTCTTAAGATACGGGGCTGAGGGCGGTGAAAGGTTGGTTTGGGCTTTTCTGAAAATAGACACACATGTATTAATACAAACACCTATCTGAGAGAGATTTCCTTTGTGCTCAACCAGAATTATCTGGGTCACATCTCATGGGAAGCACTAGGCCTTGAAAAGAGATCTGTAAGAAAGAATGAGTTTTGGCCCTATTCATCAGCTCAGGAAGGCTGGGCTCTGAAAAGGGCCAAGCAGGGTAAAAAATCAGACAACTTTCCTGGGAGTGGGAGAAAAAGAGGGCCAGGTGACCAGAGGGGAAAAAGTCTAGTTACAAAGAAGTCACAGGAAAGCAGTGGAAATTTGAAACAGAAACAAGGACTGAGGAGGAAGGTTAAAATCAGTCCAAAACCTTGCTCGTTTTCCTACCTGAACCACTAAGTGGATGATCAGCTGTAGCTCATTCACTCTGAATATGAAGCCAGAGAAGATACTGGGGAGCACAGGCACCAGCAGGAGCAGAGCTTCCCATGTGGGAAGAGGGGCAGGGCAGATGTATTTCGTATTTTGTCCCACCTGGAGGCAAGTGCTGACTCAGATGGAGATCCTGACTTGGTACTTCCCAAGACCCCTGCCACATCACTGTGTTGTGCTTTCAGAAATGCCCCACAGAGAAATGCGCACAAGCACTCTGTCCTGGAAATGATAGGTCATGCTGACAAATAAGTAAAAAAGAAGTCTATCCAGTATTAAAAGTGTCTTCTTGAAAATTCTTCTTCTGTATTGTCAGCCATTTTGTCACACGGTTTCAGCAAGTTTGTCAGAAAAGCCCCTTTGGAGCAGAAAATCGCTTAGCAAAATTGAAAATACGTGAATTGATGTTGTGCATGGTCTAACAAAATAAAAAATATGTGAAATGATTGCTGTATGGATAAAAAGAGGGCCTAGATCTGTTAAACAATTGTAGAAGGACAGACCTTCAGACTAGAGCTATTCTTTGGCTCTAGTCAGAGTCTAGAGGTCAGACAGCCTTTCCCACGTCCTCAAAGAGCACCTCTGGTTTGAGACAGGGCTTTCAGTAGGTTCCACGGGTAGTTAAAAATCATTTCTGTAAAAAGTGTAAATGAAACTATATTTGGGGTTGTAATATTTTTTAAAAGGTTTTTTTTTATGGTATGTGAAATGTTTTCTGGGAAGGAACTTCTATCACTGGATAGAAACTACTTAGCTGAAGTGACTTTTACTTTTCATCTGAGACTCTGTTTTTCTCTGTGCAGGCTAAAAGATACCTGTTTTGTCCATCTGTGTATAGCTTATTTTGGAGATACAGGCACAAATACAGTAGAATTTCTTCTTTTAATTGCTATTCTTTTCCTACAGTATGTTAATGTAGTATTTGTGCAGTTGGTCTGTATGTAATTTTAGAATTCATAAGAACTCTCTGAAAATGAAGAGCTGGCTTACTAAGACTAGTTCAGGGTTTTAAAATGAATAATTTTTTCCATTTATATCCATGTCACTAGCCACTTGTGATAAATACCATCTCAGAAGTATACCAAGCTATTTTTTGCAGGGTTCAAGAAACATAATTTTTACAAAGTCTATGGAAAAAAACCAGTTGCTAGATAGGCAACATGAACTTCACCAGCTGGGTAGCACATATAGACTTTCATCACTGCTTGTTTGTTTCAGATAAGAAATCTCAACAATTTGTTAGTTCATACATCATTTTTCTTAAACTTCTCTGTTAATCTAAACAAACTAAGAGAACAAGCACATGAATGACATAGGGCAAATGACAACATTTTATATGTTTTTGACAAATCTCTGAAAAGTACTGTAAACATTTTAAATTAATTGTTTTCTGGTGTTTTATGTACCTTGAGAATTTTGTCATTTATCAATAAATTATGGCCCTTCTATGAATTCACATCCATTTTATCCCAAACATTCTTCTACTGGGCTAGACAAGGGAAAGGACTTTAGCACATTTATTTGTAACCAAAACCAAACCAGTTTAGCTTTACTTTGAGTAATGAAATCTTCCCAGCATTAAGTAAAAGGTGTTCTCTGAGTGTCTGGAGTGGCCAAAAGAGAAGCATAATTCAAGAACCAAAAGACTGCAAGGCTGGACCATACAAATGAAATAGAGCCCATGGTGTGTAGTAGGTTTTCACTTTCTTCTTACTTCTCAAGACTGTATACCAGGTGCAACTGTGAGGAGTTTTGAGATTATTTAGGGAAATGAAGAATATTCTCAGCAAATAATGTGAACACTGGTGGTTCTTTTTGATACAAAATGTTGAAAGTGCAGGATCTATACTAAAGTCTCAACCTCTTCCGTAGTCTTTCTTTTATTACAGTCATTTGTTTGGGGCCACCACTCAAGATAAAAATAATTTAAAAAAACCACACCCTTATATCCATATCCAGAATACAATTACCCAATTCAAATCACTTTTAAATCAAAAGAAATCTTTCTATTGACTTTTGTGAGTTTTTAAATCAATCAACCTGTAACAGAAATCTCAAGCAGCACCAGCTGCACAAGGAATTACATACTTCAAGTGAACAGCATCCAACTGGCTTTTCAGTAGAGATAGTAAAGACCTGCACATGGTCATTGCAATAAGTTGGGTAAGGCTGAGTTCTTTAGCATTTGTTTAGCCTAGTAGCCAAATTTTCAATTCAGGTAAGTATTTTAAATGTTAGTTGCACTGGTCA
This sequence comes from Haliaeetus leucocephalus, assembly GCF_000737465.1. Classification (NCBI taxonomy): domain Eukaryota; kingdom Metazoa; phylum Chordata; class Aves; order Accipitriformes; family Accipitridae; genus Haliaeetus; species Haliaeetus leucocephalus. The sequence goes on from NW_010972587.1 coordinate 1,864,547, forward strand.
ATTTAGCATCATGGTTCCTTGAAATAGTGTAGTCATGTAAATACAGCTTGAGTGGGGAGGAAATACTTTATAAATCCCTGAAAAGAAATTTTTAATTGATACAAAAGCATTATTTACATAGTGTTTCTGTTCAATGGTCCTTCTAAAGATGAAGCTAAAATGGGAAGTCTAAATTTGTTCTTATAAGAATGTAAATCATTGACAGAATTAATCTGTGGAGGAGGACACAGGATGATAATTAATCTGTGGAGGAGGACTCAGGATGATAATGCAGGGAGATGTGAAAGTGGACTGAGGACAGAGTTGTGCATGCCCTAGGGGGAGAGACGCCAGTGAGCAACATTTGGTGTTTGACTTTCAGGAGCCTATAAGAAGGGTGAATGTAGGGGAATTTCCTTACCACTGGTGACATTAACAGCCTGAGGATAACATAAAATTGTGAGTTGTGGAATGACTTTCCTTCAAAGTGTCATTGGCTTTGGGTTCATTGTATATGATGATACACTTTTCAAGAATACTTTTCTGTGGAAATGTCTATGCAAATAGGTATATTTTATTGCATCTTGTTTAATAACATAGATCCAATCTGTGAAGAAGTACTGAGTGCCATTTACTCCTGTTAATAGCATCTTCCAGAAAACTGCCAGCTCCTTACGAGCATGATCCTATAGGCAGCACACTGGAAAGAATAGTGTATCCAGATAGGAACACAGAGAAATCCTCAGCCATCTCTGAACAATATACTCCTGTATGTATCATTGATCTAAACCTGTATGCTGTATCACATGTGCATGCCGTGTATCTCCACGTACTCTGCAGACATATGACTTAAAAGGAGATCCAATTCTGTACAGGACCTGATACTGCAAAACACTAAATGTGTGCAACCAAAAGGTCTTGGAGTGATGATAACTCACAGCACGGGGTTGATTTAGAGACCAGGTTTACCTGACTGGCTTGCTTTCTGTTGTGTAAGGTCAAGGTAATCTCAGACCTGTGATCTGGAGGAAAAAATCTCACAAACAACACGTTTGCCTGGGAGGTAGCAGGGAACATGGCATGATGCAGGAGGTTCGACCGCCTTTATGCGACAGGGAACTGAGCCCTCTCTCATTTTGATTTCCCTCTGGCATGATGTCACCACCATTCAGCCACAGTTGGTTTTGCCATGGATCAAGGAATGGCCCTGCTTAGTTCTGCTGGTAAATTTTTGGCATAGAGCTTCCTTATTGCTTCCCAGGAGGAGTTTGCTCACTGTGAGAGGGAACCTTGGAAAGAAAAAGAGTAAAAGAGGAAGCTGGAAGACAGGTGACCTTATTTTGCTATCTTGCATCAGGACCAACTGCTATGTAATGCACCCAGAAGTCTTATTTGTTGCTGTTGCTAGACCTTTACGCTGCTCCTCACCTACTTCAGCAGCCTACATACATCCCATGCATTGCAGAAGTTGCTGTTATTACTTCTCTGTCCCACACAAGACAGCAGAGAGGTGAGAGGTTTTGCATGAATAGCTATTTTGGGCTGAAAATCCCACACCCGTCTGCCACGTTTGGTTTTTTTCCACCTCCAGACCTTTTTAGACTTTTTTATTATTCCTGCTTCCCACTGACCAAAAAAACCCCCCATGGTCACTTCTAGACTAGTGGAGGAAGATGACCCCAAGGACAGATTTCAGCTGACAACCTTCACCCAGGAGTCCTGCAGGACTCAAGGGTGAAACAGCTGAACTACAGAATGTGGGGTGTGGGGGATATAACCTGCTCTTGATTCTGCCCCTACACCAGGGACGCACAAAGTGGGCTTATTGGCTATTAATTTTCTAAAAGGCCTCAGGGGAATCCCAGAAAACTGCACACCAGGAAGGCTGACATCCCTACCACACAATACCGGGACAGAGAGGGCCCATGGATAAATGTGGTGCACAAGAGAAGAGTGAATACGACATTTGTGACAGGATATACCACACTTCTTGGTTATACCAGAGTTTACTGAAAAGCCCGAAAATACACAGACAAGGGGGAGACAAAATAGCATCACGTCCTTGGATCTTCAAAAGAATTTCAGCTGAGTCTCACTATAAAGCTACCAAAGAAGTTAAGCTATTACATTATAAGGAAGTCCTCACATAAATATGCAGCTGGTTAAAAGATAAGAAATAAGGGGTAGGAATCAGTGAATGGGTTTTGCAGTTAAGTGCGTTCAGCCATGAGGTCTTGCCTGGGTCCTGTGCCATTTAACATAGCCATCAGCAATTTGGGAAATGGGGTGAACTGTGAAATAATTAAGTTTGTTGATGTATTAAGTTATTAATATTAACTTAGTTATTCATATTCATAATTAAGTTTGCTGATGTACTGCATTATTCATATTCAGTTAGTCATTCATATTCTTAATTAAGTTTGCTGATGTACTGAGTTATTCAGGATACCAGAGAGGAGATCTGGCTGCAAGGAACTATTAAAGGACTTCAAAATACTGACTGACAAGGCGACAAATGGCAGATTAAAATCAGTGCTGATAATATGCAGGAATAGAGAGTAAGGACAGAATCAATATGCTGCAGAAGTGATGCATAACCCACAGTGACTTTCTGAGACAATGCTGTCTTTTCTTTTTATTTTTCCCCTTTCTCATTTTAACTACTAGATAACAGATAATATCTTTTCACTCCTGTGCATGCACATCTATTAATTCTCTCTCAGGTTGCGTAGCTGGAAAAAATTGCGCTGGCCTTCAGTAAAAATGTCCAACGTTTCTGCTATGTTTCTCTTTGGAAATATTTAGGGTAGCCGTTAAAATTCATTTCACACTTGAATTTAGCTTAGCTGGAAATGCCTTCCTCACTTGGATATAGTGAGGAATGACACGGAAGAGGAGATCCAGGACTCCCATGGATGTGAAAGAAGAGATGACAGGTTTTCATGTTAAAAGTGATTCACCTCATTTGTATGGTATACAACCGAGGGGAAAAAATATCTTCTTGTGGAGGCTGATTTTTATGATGTTCTTCTCAAACACTATTATCACATTAACAGAGCAAAGTGAGGAATGATTAGTTCAGCAGTTTATCTTAAGCACCCTGTAGAAATGGGTCTCACAGACTTACACAGGGAAAACTCAGGGGGAGGCCAATATGAGAAAAAAATTATTTGGATTCCTTTGAGTTGTTAGGTAACTATGGCAGCACTGGTGAATCTCTGCAATGTGTGGAGTCAGATTTAACATGAAAGGTTTAAAGATGCTTTAAAAATTTCCAGCTGGAAATAAGGGTACTTTGAAATAAAATAAAATTTAAAAAAAAAACAACAAAAAAACAACCAAACAAAAAAACCCCAAACCACCAAACTACTGACATCAGAGTGCACAAACACATTTTGCCAGCAGTGCCAGCTGCTACTCCATCTCCCAGCTGCTCATTGCCTCCCTGCTGCTCTGCCTCTGCTACCCAGCACTGGGATGAGAAGAACCTGGAAAATTATGTGACTGAGCAATAACATCCCCCAAAAACCCTTGCTGGTTTGGGCCAGATTTAATGGGCAGCAGCAGGACTGCATGGGACAGCACAGCACAGAAAATGGCACAGGCTTGGGTACACACAACTGAGGCAGGATGGATGGGTAAATGTTATTCCTGCTGGATGTATAGCAATGGCCTTAATTGTTTTTCCATGGACCCCTTTGGCAAGGTGTGGAAGGAGAGTAGACTTTTCAGTTTATAGTTTAATAAAGTAGATCCTAACCACTCCCGGCTTTAAATTCAAAAAATAGAGTATTAATTTAACCAGGAGTAGTGGGGAGACACACTGTCTCATTGTCAATGGCTAATGAAACTTTAACCTCCCCTTCATTTTTCCTTCTCTTCTCTTTCTTCTTTTCCTTTTCTTCTTTTCCTTTTCTTTTTTTTTTTTTTTTTTTTTAAATAGAAGTTGCTACAGCTGGCTTTGCTTCACTGGAGGACAGTTAGTCTTTTTAAAGTAATACCTCATAAAAGAGCATGTGCGCAGAGAATGGATTGCCTATGTTGAATGCATACCAGGGCTTTTCATGCTTAGTCCTGGCACAGGAGGAATCCCACAGCATTATTTCACTTGCATCTCACGTGCGTACGCATGTGTGTGATGAGTACAAACAAGAACAGCTGTTTCCTTCAAAATCAGTTCAAGTCTCCAGGATTACTGAGTCATTTTGTTATGACTGTAAAATGAGGATATGAATGAAGGTATCTTATACCAGGGGAGACAGCTGGGCCCATGGAAGTATGAACTGCTGCAACAATTACAGCTAAACTCATTGGGCTTATTACTAAACTGAGGGCTCGGTGGGGTGCTATTTCTGGAATTTGTTGATTCAGCCAAAGTTCAAGGGGGAAGTTGGAGGTCCCACGTTGGCAGGAATCGCAAGGAAAATCTGCCCCATTCCCAGTCAGCCCAACGAGTCTGGCCCCAGATAATTTGCTTGGTAAACCCCTGAGGACGTGAGAATTTGGAAGCCCCACCAACTCTCCTCCCCAAGCCCATGCCCAAACCCAAGCCTCTGAGACTGGCCAAAGCCCGAGCGGCCCCAGGCCTCCAGCTCATACCACCCACAGAGAGCCCAGCAGATGGGCTGTCCTCCATCTAAGTTCCATAACTTTGACTTGCAGAGAAATTTGGAAGTGTCTTTTATTTTAAATCAGAGTAACAAATTTCAAATAATCAACACCTTCTTGTAAGCAATATGATGTTTCGTCATCCAGATACAAGCAGAACTTGAAGAGCTTGGGAATTTTAGACCCTTCTGCCAGATTTTTTGAAAACATTAGCCATTCCTAAATCTTGGACAGGCAGGAGGAAATAAAATAGGTTTTATATATCTGGGCAGGGCCATCTTTTGTGACAACATAGAGCAAGATTAACTTTCTACTTTTCACAGAGGTTCTGGTGAATAAATATGCAAGCACCCTTTTTTTTTCAATATATTTAATTTCCAGATTTCAAAAAGTTTCCATTGAGAAATCCAAAGTTTTAAATAATATTCCAGTACAAAAATATAGTCCTTGAAATAAAAACTTCCATACTACTTTCTCCAAATAAATAAAATTACATCAGACACATTTAAATGATTCAGTACAAAAAAATACAGAACTTCTCAAAATTGGTAAGTTGAAGTTAAGTCAGTGCAATAGAGTTAGTCACATTTCCTGGAGTTGCTAACTAGCCTGGCCTCCTGGTAACTTCAGTGCATAACAATAATTACCAGCAATTAATCATCAATCCCCTAGTTCAGAAAAGTGCTTCAGCATCTGCCTATCTTTAAGCATGTCTATTTGCTTGATTTGGATATAGATATGCTTAAAAGTAAGCAGATATGAAAATGTTTTCCTGAGTACAGAAACTTCCCCATATTGGTGCTTGCATCTCCATGCCAAACAGATGAATGATGAGACTAATCTTATAACATCCCTCTCCCAAAACAGCACCAGATGGGAAGCTGGGTACCGTATCATGTCATTTCAGGATTTCCATATGGAAACTGGGTAAACATTGCCTCGTTCTATATTTTCAGGTCAACAAACATATAACAGATAGACAGGATTTTAAGACAAAGTCATTTCTTACATAGTAGTAGGAGGTATAAATACTTTGATTGGTGTTTCTTTATAAATAATTATTTAAAATACTTAAATATTAATAAATAAATGTATAAAAACTCAATAATAAGATTGAAATAAAAAAATGTGCATCATAACAAAATTCGCACAATAACTCAGTACAAAAGGTCATATGATGTCATTAGCATTTGCACCTCCTCTGAAACTGGCTCCTTTTCCTTTTGAGAGAAGTTGAAGTCTCCACCAGTTTTTGTAAGACGCTGAACAGCTCGTTCACAGCTTTGCGTTGAATTCTCAGGTCGCTCATCTGTTGTAGGTAAGAAACAAACAGAATGAAGGTCATGCCAAGAGCTGCAGTTATTTACTGATCACATCCTACAGGCTACACTGCTACCAGGGCAAACCAGCTGGACATCAGCGGTTTCCAATTACTCTCCTACCTAATTCCTACAAGAAAGAGCCACTTTGTCACAGATTTTTCTTTTCCACTTTCCGTGCTACTTTGCAACGTGCCGCAGACCAGCCATATTCTGCAAAACGGAGCTATTCCGTAGTTACTGCGATGATAAATGAGTTGCCCACAAGCAGCCAACTCCACCGGGGTATGGGCTGCGGACCTCTGCGGAGGTCGGTGGTTCGCGCTGTTGGCACTGGCTCGATAAGCCAAGCGCCTCCAAACCCCTTGGACGCACGCCGTAGCCGGGCACGACTTTCCCACCCAATTCCTAAACCACAAAATGGCCGCGTGGGTGGCAGCTCCGGTGGGCAGGCGAAGCGGCAGCGCTGCCGGCACCTCTGTGCCAGACTCCGGCAAGACTCAGAGAGGGCGGCCCCCCCACGCTGACACCCCACACCGCAGACCCGCAGCAGCCCCTGCAGCTGGAAACATTGGGTTTTCCAGCGTGAACTCAGCCAGACGGGGGTTACCAGACGGGTTACTGAAGCATTATTGGCTTGAGTCACACTCAAATCTCAACTGGAAAATATAGCGTCATGAGCCTTGGAGGCAGAGGAAGAGCCTTACCTGAATCTTTGAGAGGTCCATGAGGTCTTTCACCTTCTGTAAGCCATCAGGAAGGTTGGCTTTCAGAGTATAGAGCTCCTCAACTATATGCCTGGTGTGCGCCTTATTCTTGTCAGTTTTTTCAAGCATTTCCAAGTACATGGAAACAATCTGGCTCAGGATAATCCTTTTTTCATTTCTCTGTTGAAAGATACAGTCAGAAAGAAAGGTCTGTGAGTGCCCATCAGCAGGAAAATGAACGGAGCTAAAATGCAGCACACAGGGGTTCTCACTGCTGCTTGAAACAGGATGATAAAGAAGATGCTGCAATTCATCTCCTGGGCTTGGCTGTACCTCAGGATCAGCTCGTGGTGCAGTATAAAGCACCTTGATCCTTATGGGAAGCATTTTTATGGGGATTGTTTTCTCATTTCCAAGCTACCAAAGCAGTCTCAGCTTGTGTTTGTTTTACCCCAGCTGGTTACGCTGGCCCTGGGAGCTGCTTTGTACCAAAAGTGCCCCACAAAGAGCCTGAAATGCTTTGTCGTATCTAGTTCTGACTCACCTCTGTCCAGTTTATCAGTTTATCTGTAAAAATAGGTCCACCGTCAGCTACGTCTGAATGACTTGAGTTCTGCAACAAAGAACAAACATATCTGTTATGCAAATGATACTTATCAAAAGGCAAATTTGTGTTCTCTATTCAAATGAGCAGTAAAAAACAGAGACATGATTTTTGCACCACCGGCCTATAGCAATTACAATGCTTTCACTTCTCTAAGCACCAAATCGCATTGGATGACTGCCTAGTACCAGAAATGGCATTAGTCTGCTTTTCAATGTCTTCTCCTGCTATAACTCATCTGAATAGAGACATTTAGCACCATCTATTTGACCAAATGCTCCTTCCAAGTTTTGGTATTGACAGCTGAAAATTAAACGTCATAAGCATAGCAACTGGCTAGAAAATTGTCAGATCTGATCTTGGCATGTCTTCTGGTAAGACAAAGTCCACCAGTACGTAAACTGTGGCCTTGAATTTATCCAGTCTTAGTAAAATCTCATATGGAACAAGAACAAACTAACTTTACTAGAAAACTAGAGTTTGTAGAACTGGAGAATAGCCCAGTAGCCCACAGTCAGGCATGGGGATATACAAGGTTAGTGGGCTACTGAGAGTCTTGCAGGGACGGAGTTTAACCATCAGATGTTAGCCACACACTGTGGTAGATTCTAGGAAACAAAGAGCAATACAATTCTACCAAGGAAAGGTAAACTGAATCATTTCCTCTTCTCTGTGTGTCTTTTTTTTTTTTCTTTTTGTATACAACAGTCACTATTTCCTTATTTGTCTGCTCAGTAATTTAAATATAGTGAGTGCAAAGGGAAAACTTGCAGGCTGACAGAAACATTGTAGGCTGATTGGCCCCCCATGCTGAGCACATCACCAAACCTTGTTTTGCTGTTCTTCTGAAAGGTGGGGAGCACCTGCTGTGCACCAGAGTTTTTAACATCAGTGCAAGAATCTCACCATGGCTTAGGATCTCTCCGACAGAGTTATATATACTTTAGTGAGAATCTCTCAGATCTATGCTAATGACAAATTTAAAATATAATGCCAATTTTACAGCCAGTTTACTATTAATCTGCAAACACTGAAGAATCACACTAGGCTTCTTTGTGTAATACTTCAGGATGATTCTTTGACTACTAAATTTCAACTTTCGTATGCACAAAATTCTGACAAAATCAGAGTGAAAATAGGAGCAGACTCCTGCAGTTGCTTTCACGCATTTAAGGAAAAAAACCCAAAACATACTGAGAATAAAAGCTGTTAATTAGAAGTGACTCTATTGTAGATCTGTTATCACTATGACTAATCCCACCTGAAATCAACTGTGAACTACTTTAATACCTCCTAGATGAAGATAGGTAAATTAACAATACAGTTATCAAGTTATTAAAATTCTGTCTGAAAATAAGTAATATCATGCCAGATAACATTCCCATGCCAGATCATAGTCACAGATATGGAAGCAGAATGGCTAGAGGATGCAAAAGAATAAGCACTAGAAACCACCTTTGGGCAACACACTACTACTACTACTAAGTACCAGATGCATTTGTTAAAGCAGAAGTTCTCCACTTTGTTTATGTTGCTAACTAACACTAAATCCCCCATTAACTTTACTAACCTAAAACTAAAAAAGTGTCAGTAAATTGCACCTGAATAGAATTGAATCAAGATTCACTCATTCATCATAAATTGCATTAGGATTTCTTGTTATAAAAATATTCCATGTAATCAAAGGCTGAATGGAGCTAGGAGAAACTCTTGTGAAAGGAAGAGTGCCCCTGAAATAAAAGCAAACTACTACATTAACTATGACTATTGAAAACTGTATCATGTTACTGAAAGAGGTTAGCAAAACCAAAGAAATTGTTCTTGTTTAAAAAAAGATTAAACAAAAAAATTTATTCCATGGCTACCCTCTATTGGTACACATTAAGTATGTCAAGCAGTGCTCAAGTCTGGACGATATCTGAAGCACAAGCAGAAGGAGAAGAGAAATGCAGTAGAAGACCATACTTACGAAGTCAGCTTTCAGTCGGTCTATATCACCTTGAAGTTGAAGAAGATTTAAGCTATTTCCAAAATGTCCAAAATAAATCATGATGACAGACAGAATAAGCAAGCTGTAGGTCTGGCAAGTCATTGTCTTGGTGATGGTTCAGTTAAAATGCTCAGATAAGTTCTGGGATATGTCAGTTCTAAGAGCAGTGAGCTTCAACTTCTAATAGTTTAATCTCCTATTAGAAGAAAGCAGACGAATGAACTTCATCTGCCTGTCAGGGGTATTTATACCTGGTCTTGAAATTTTTTATTTCGTCATCACAGCCTGTGTATATTTAGACAAGATAGTGTTAGATAAGAACACTTCATTTTTGGTTAATCAAGGGAATCCCTCGAAAGCATCTTTGTTAAAGCATGGTCCTGGAAAAATTTTCAGTGGTTCGTCAATGGGTAACATTTACGTGGCAGATTCTGAAGTTTCTTTCACATGTGGTTGGGGAAAAGGAGGAAATTATGATACTGATTGAGGAGTATGTATTGTGGCTCAAGCATATTCTTACACACTATCTGAAAAAAAAAATCATATTGTGTGGTTAAAGGGTCAGTGTAACAGTCAACTCATTTCTGGTATTCTTTTAAAGTAACCACTGAGATTGCCATGGCATTCTTCAGACTCACTTAGAGATCTAAATGTTCTCCCTACTGCTGTCCTTTTGCAAAACACTATTTGCATTCTTTCCATGCTCTAAAGTGCATTTCTGCTGCTTTCTCATTCTTTACCTCCAGATTCAAAATAGACTGAGGGAAAATGACATTCCAGCATGGTTGCAATGGTGATGCATATCAACTTTCTCTATTGTTGTCTACTATCTGCAAAAGCAGAGTATTTAGTACTCAAGACACTCATTTCTGCTTGGCAATAATTAAAATTCCCCACCTGCCCATTCATTTGCACTATGTGTTTAGGATATGAAAACTGAAAGACATGGATGAAGAAAAGCCCAGCTGCAGACCCCTGAAACAACTGTATTGAGGATAGCTGGGGAAAAGGTTTTTGTATAGGAACCGAACTCTGCTTTGATGGATATCGTGGGGAAGGAGCTTACTGTGAAGAGTCTGATGAAGAAATTAGAGTAAATTCAGGCTGTAATATATGAATGCAGGCTAGGCAGGAGCCTACAAGGGAAAGAAAGAAGGAGCCCATAGGGAAAAACAAGAGAGTATCCTAAGAGAGCACTTGTGGGCTCAGTTCACACAGGCAGCAGTGAGGGATGTCTGTAGCTCATCAGAAAGAGATGAGAATTAAACTGGCCACCAACAGGTATAATTTGAACTCTCCAGCACAGCCCTAGATGGTTCTTTGGGTGTTCCTTGAAGAAGCTGGCCCCTTCCCCAGCAGCACCTCCCATCTCAGCAAATGACCACTAAAGCCATCAAATATTTTTTATCTGCAACTTGAAAGAGGACTTCCATCTGTGGAATAGATCTAGCCTACTACTACCATTGCAAACAGGGAATTGCCATTTTGCAGAGACAAGAATCAGATTTCACCAGCAATTGCTGAACTCCCTGGGAACGGCAGCGTAGACGGATTGCACAAAAATTAGGGTTGTAATCTGCTTGGGGTAGTAGCACTATGCAATGCCCATCTTGGTTTTAGTTTAGAAAATTAAAATTGATTAAGCAATAATATTGCTGGAAGTGTTGACATGGAGGTGAGATGATAATGCTATTCAAGGATGCTACAAAGCACTCTAAAAAATGCAAAGTTGTCATGCTGTTTGTGTTCCTAGATTTGCCTTTCCTAGATGCTGAATGATCATGAATCATCCCATTGCTCTGTGCTTCCATTTTCTTACCTGCAAAATTGGATGCTTGACAGTGGCCTCCTCTGAAAGGCAGAGTGGTTGGATTAGACAATCTTCAAAGGTCCCTCCCAACCCAAACCATTCTGATTCTATGATTCTATGCTAGAAATTAGAATCATAGAATCATTTAGGTCCTATTTAGGCCCTTAAGATCATTGAGTCCAACCATTAGCCTAACACTACTAAACTATGTTCTTAAGCGCCACATGTATACATGTTTTAAATACCTCCAGGGATGGTGACCAAATGGAGGTCCCACCAAGATTCAAAATGGACTCACATTTCAAAGTGGACTCACAAATGTCAGCACACTGAACAAACCTATTGGTAATGTTGAAACATCTGGATTGCTTAGCAAGGCAACCACAGTCGAATGGCATGTTGTGGCACAGCTAAATGTAGTCTTATACATACAGGAATACCAAGAATATTCTGCAAGGTGAGAGACACGTGCTGAGGCACATCAGGTGGCCATGAGCCTAAGGAGCAATTCCTTGACAAAATGTTGGAAGGGAGATGTCAAGTGGCAGAAGGAAAAGGATTCCTGTTACATGAATTACAAGAGTTCCTACACTCTTTATGTTGTCAGAAACATGCAACTGGAAGAAGGACTGGGTCATCAAGCCCAATTTTTACCGTTACAGGTCCTAATTTGAGCAGTGTTTTTCTGTTGAATTACTAGAGAGTGTGCAAAGAAGAGCTGCAAGTAAGGAGTTTGCAAGACATTCTTTACTCAAACAGCTCAGTCTTCTTAACATGTTGAGGATGAATTACAACACAACTGAACACAACTAATTGCTGTAATTATCCAGCCAGGCAGAAGATGTAATTCCAGGAGCTGAAAGATTAAGTCAGTACTACTGCCTTCCTCTGCAGAGAACTATTCATCCAGAGTGACTGCGCTGGGTTAGACTGCCTTGTTAAGCCTGTCAGACACGCATCTCATCCAAACAGGCTGTATGTCCCAAGTGACCTCCCTTTGGTCTCCCATTACTAATAAACTTTTAAGAATAACAGGAGGATGAACTATCAGAAAGAAAGGGTTTTTCCAACTCACCTTTTGTAGATCCTGCTTAAAGTTTTGGAGGTTTATATGGCTAATTTTGCCACTAGATCTCCTCACCTTTCAGAGGAGGCCACTGTCAAACATCCAATTTTGCAGGCAAGAAAATGGAAGCACAGAGCAATGGGATGATTCATGACCATTCAGCATCTAGGAAAGGCAAATCTAGGAACACGAACAGGGTCTCCCAGTCCCATTGTGGTCCTTTGCCCACTAAGCAGTGCTACAAGTATTATATCATAAACTGAGGCAAGAAACTAAGCAAAGAGCAAAGAAGAAGAAAGCCATGACGTCTGGCTCTGTCATGTTATCTTCTGAGTGCAGGTCTGATTTCCAGGTACCCTATCCTGCCTGTGGAGAGTAGATTCAGGCCTTCTACTCATCTCCACATTCAAATTCTGACACAAAGGGTTTAATGTTCTGTGGTATATCATCAGCTGGATGGAAAGGTATTCTAATACAGAAATATAGGATCCTTCTTACAAATCTTTTACATTTAAGTAAATGGCACCATGTTAATGTTGACATGCTTGTCTCATAATGTTCTCTTCTATTTACACACACCATCATCTCTCTCCAAATCATTCTGAAACTGGGCAACAGCCTACAGCAGATGGTCAGAATGTGAGGGTCTTGAGTCCCAGGTGTCCCACACCCCTCCCAGCCCTGTTCTGCTTCCCATTCCACCCGAAAGTGATGAAACAGAACACTGTTGTCCAGTGTATGTCTTGTTGCCCAAGAACCATGAACAGTCAGATTGTGAGGAAGGCTCAGGTTCAGATGGCTCCTCTGCACTGCCTTACCTGAGCATCAACACAGTTACAAACAAAAGAGGGGGTATGCTGCAAATATCTGCCCTTTACTAGATAGATCCAGGGGCCTAAGAGCATCCAATTTTTTATCCACTTCCTTAGTAGATATCTATTGAGTGCATGCTGGAGAGGACTGAACACTCAGCACTAACACAAGGTCTTTGCCTGACCACTAGTCCTGATCTAGCTGAAAGCGATACCAGAATAGTATTGAAAAGTCTTGTGCTGTATAGAATTGGCGTGGACCCTCTGTGTGGCTCCATCTGTTCCAAACATGTAGGAAAAGAAACCAAGGAAGGCATTTTTTCATTTTGCTGCCTGGAAGTCATCTGACTCTTCATGCAAAGCAGAGGTTTCACACCCTTCTGTTCATACAACAACTTACACCAATTACGTGATGATGTCCTTGCAAAGTCATGTCAAATTTCACTATGACCACTGACTAAAGGTTTTTCCTTTCATTTTTTGTTTTATGCATACTCATCAGCATGCTGGCTGAGTGGTTAGTAAGGAAGTGCCTTTACCAGCCCAGTAGATCTCTGCCAGACTTTCGTTTCTCTAAAACTCGGTCGCTTCCTCTATTACCACTCCCCAAGGACAGCAGCTCAGGGCTGGAAAACCCTCTCTGAGTTGTCATTCTGACTTTACATCACACTTTACCTCTTAGACTCTCTTTCCTATAAAGCGGCAGAAATAATTCCTTCGGTTCCTCCTTCACAATGCTGGCAGGGGGGTAAAGGGTTTAAATCATTAAAGTTTGCATACACGTTGTACCAGTGTTATGTAATTACTAAATACTGTTATTCATGTTACCACTGCCTGAAAAATAGATGTCTTGATAATCAGGCTTCATGTCTTTGCAACTGAGCTTTACAAACACACTGTAAGACTAACATTTTTCCCCACCACTCTCGTACAGATATGGATATGTTTTGTCAGTGCTACACATTATGAAGTATGTAGTTGCCTACTCCTTGTGACCACTGGATCTCTGTGATTTAGAGGATATTTCCAATTATTACTAGTGATAGTGTTGGCACAAACCAGCTACTTTGTTTTATAAGAAAAGAGTTTCAGGGCAGGGGGAAGTTCTGAAATTCTCAAAATGAACTTTTTTGACATTTTTCTAAACAAAATACTCTATCCTGCAGATTCCAAGTGCTTTTTGGAAATGCTCTTGTTTGAGAGAACTGGAAAACCAGTTTGTACCATCTGAAATATGACACAAGGGAGACCCTTTGGCCTCCATTACATACTCCTGTCTGCACCCAATCGGCAATGGGAGAATGTGTATTATTGATCCCTCTTTCCACCCACAAATTTTCTCATGCCCATTAGCTGCTGAGTCTTCTAAAGAAAGCAAAGGAAGAGGAAACTAACACCCAGTGGTGTTAGACATGTAGAGAGACAGATGTCCAGATAGATAGTGAGCTGATGGGTACCACTTTAAGTGATTAGAGTGTAAGTTCAAAATAATTAAAATCATGATACCTTGACTGACACAAGACATCTGTTTCATACTTCCCTTCAGAATTTCAATTTGGTAACCCCTTGCAGGATGGAAAAAAATTTATAGGTTGGGAAAACCTTTCTTCACAAGACACTAATGATTACTTTCTGAATTAGTAAGAGGAAATAACTACCCCCTCATAGTCTGAGTACTCATCCATCCTGTAAGTAAGAGTTCAAGCTTTTGCCTTGCCCAGGAAGAGGAGGATAGCTGTGAATAGCTGTTCCGGGCTCGTCTTTCTCGCGCACTACTGTGGACTTTTTGGCCACTCCTAACCATACAACTATCAGGTCTGTGTTGTCTAGAGACTCCAGTAATAGCATAATATGAATATTCAGGACTCGTGTTAAAATAATTTTCTGGAGCATATGGAGATGATAACAAATATTTTTCTCAGAACATCTGTCCCCATTAACAGCAGTTACTGTCCCTGTTTATAAAAATGAGCATAATGCTGTCTCTCTTCCCTTTCCTTGAAAGACTGTTGAACTGATGTATATGAGGAGTTCTGAGACTGGAAAGAGGGACCTATAATATATGTTTTCTCATTGCTGATTGTGCATGGACAGCAATATGTAATGGAGACCAAAGTGTCCTCCTTGTTTCTTGTGCCATATTTCAGGTTGGTACAAACTGGTTTTCCAGCTCTCCAGAAAACACAGTCCACATGTATGAATGATTAAGAAACTATGAGCTACCAGTGCGAGCTAACCACAAGAAAGGCAGGTGCAATTCTAAAATGCTATTTTTCTTGTAGTAAAGTATGGAAAACAATGATGGCATTGTAGAAGACAGTGATGGACAAACATGGTGTGCGTTTTTACTCTACGCTTCTGCTGTTCAGAGTCTTTTCAGGTATCCAACTCCTGATTAAAATCTGTTACCCATAAAACAGAAGAAAATTTCAAATGTGATTCAATTTTACTCTAAGTCCATATCAATGGAAAAGCAGCACAACTGTCAGCACAGCAGCAGCACAAAGTATGGCTGGTGTTGCATAAAAAACCTCCTGTGCTATAACCACAGAGTGTCTACGGGTTTTTCCACATAAAACCTTTCATTTTCACCAGCTCTTCTTCATTCTTCCAAGAAGAATAAAACACGTAGTCTTGAAAGTTCTTTGTTTTCAGCACCATGATATCCTTTGGAGGTACTGCTGGTTCCGAGCATTATATCACAACTCTTACAGTATTTGTTTCCTTTTTAAAGCCCCAGCTTCTTGTCTTATGTGATTTCATGAATCTCAGGGTTTATTTCAGAGCTCTTGGGTTGGAATTTTTTTCTAATCAGTTTTTAATCATCATGGTTGCAGGGAAAAGATTGAAAACAAGAACTTCTAAAAGCATAATAAGGCAAATAATAGAAAAAATTACAATTTAAATGTAATTGTTTCAAGCTTCTTCCTAAAGACCTTTCAAATACTCCGCCTAGGCTTTGTAGGCAGTAGTAGCACTGACAACATTCATACTGTTGATTTTTAATGTTAACCAGGCAATGTTATCAATCCAATGCTATCAGTATGACATATGGACCTGAGATAACGCACTTCGTGCCTTGGTGGGTGTAAAGTCTTCTACAAAATAAAGATATATTTTATTAAAACAGTTCTCCCCAGAGTGATCTTCCAAGATTTTCCAGTTCTGCCCTAATAACCCTGCTCTCCATAAGACCAGCACACTAATATTTCCATTGGTTTTAAGGTAACATTTTAATTCACTTTGAGAGAACTAATGCATTAAGAAAACAATCCCACTGTAATTTGGCCTGACGGTGTTTGGTGGTTCTGACTTTCTGCTGTTTCCTGTGAATATATATGCATATGTCTACCTTTGCTGTACCTTAATAGATAGAAAAAACTACACATATTTTTGTTCAGTGTCTTTCCCCAATTACCATTTAATGAGAGTATATTTTCCTCTACACATTAACTCTCCATGCAGAGACCTCCAGCATTTTCACAGTCTGCTATTCAGTTTCATTTTCATAGGATCAGATCCACCTTCAAAAGAAGTCAAAAAGCCATCTGAACTTCTGCATCCAGGTATCTATGATAATACCTCACTTTGCCTTTTCAAAAGGACCATGCTATTTTTAAAGAGAGAAGACCAAAGGATGGTAGTCTGGGATCAGCTGCCGGTTTCTGTATGTGCTGGGTGAATCCAGTTAGGGATCTCCATTGACCTCATCAGAGGCCAGCTTGTAACCTCCAGAAACAGCATGGACTGCTGAAAATTAATTGCAGATTGATAACACTGGAAATCATAGCCCCCAGATCAACCTAATACTTTCCATACATTTTCAATATTATATCCAAATGGTACTTTTCAGACTTTCAACCCGTCGGTGAGCCAGCCCCACTCATCTTCCTCCCATTAAGTTTACTGAATTTTCTCCACATCTTGGCTTGTGTGATTCATTCCTTCTCCATATGTTGATTTTTCTGCCTTGTGGGCTTTTATTTGCGTTGGAGTTTTTTGGTCTAGTTTTTAGCAAGGAATTCAAGTGCCATTCAAGTTTACGTTGTAGTGTTGCATTTATTTTCACAGTTTAAGTATCTTTATCATACAGACACATTTATTGTTGGAAATTAGTACTCGTATTTAAATTTGGAGGAAAACACTAGTGAAAGCAATCCTGTAGTGCTTTAATTTCTTATTGAATATTCTCAGTTGAAATGTGAGCATTTTCTGATAATCTGATAATTTTCACGTTATCCATTACACAATTTATAATAGTTAAATATGACGTATATACATGCAAACACAAGTGTGTAGGTGTGGGCATATGTTGGAGGCTAAGTCAATGATCTATTTCAAGCATCAGTAAGAAAATATCCATTAAATGTTTCAAACCAGCCTACAGAGTGGGCATTGCTTGTCATAACCATTTGGAAACATCCACAAGAGGTTTCCTAGCAGAAATCTGCTGCGTGATGCAATTCTTTCTTCTAAAACAATCCAGAGGACAGTTTGGTGGGGATTCCCCTTGCCCGCCATTCTCTTTAGTGTCATTCATAATTGTGTGACTAAGCAAGCCAGTCATCCTTACTCACAGAAAAAAAGCAAATCAGTATGCAGCTTTGGTCCTACCTGTTTCTGTCCTGCCTCCAGAATACTTATGAGCACACCAGAAAGTCAGGCGTACAAGCAATCCATCCACAGGTGACATTTTACTTAGCACTGGACTCCTTGAGAGAAATTTGCTTGCAAAGACTTTCCAGTTAGATTCAGAATTTAAAATGAAAGGAGGAATATGCAAGACCTTAGCTTTTTAGTAGTTAAAACACGAAGAAGTGCTTCACACCCCAAGTACATTTCCTCTTCATCTCCACAGGAAATAAGGCTGCCTGTAGAAGAGCCACTGTGGGTCGAGTGTAGATACACTTTATTTTAAAGTCACATATCTTCTTTTTTTCAAAGGCCTGGCCTAACAGCTATGAAGTCCTCTGAATGGACACCCTCTGATCTGCTTTAGGAGATGTGAAGATTTAATTAGCTAGTAATAAATACTTAAAAGACCAAGAAATGAGAGAACTAAGTTTCTGTTGCTTTTTTGAAGAGGCTAATGAGTCTCTGCCCCCAAACTGAAATAAAGCAAGTTTCTAAAAAGACAATAAAACAAACAAATGTTGGAGACCAACAAAATACAATCTCAAGTAGCATACTTTAAAGTAATCAAAATGTAAGTACCGTGGCAGGTTGGTTTGCTAATCTTTTTTCCTAAGGAAATGAAACTTATGCAGTTTCTCTAGCTGTCAGTTCCTTCCTCGTCAATAACTTTTGAACGGAGTCAGCAATTTGATCCAAATGTGAGAGACCCAAAAGTCTCACAG
The DNA here is from genome assembly GCF_000737465.1 of Haliaeetus leucocephalus. Lineage (NCBI taxonomy): Eukaryota > Metazoa > Chordata > Aves > Accipitriformes > Accipitridae > Haliaeetus > Haliaeetus leucocephalus. The sequence goes on from NW_010972587.1 coordinate 1,882,799, forward strand.
CTAATTTAGCCCCTGCCACTTTCGTTAAAGTTGACAGCTAAGCAACAGCAAGATTTTCTACTAATCATGGACCACGTGTTGATATTTTAAAGTGTCTATATGAGTTTATTGCCCTGAAGAGGGGAACAGCTTTCCTAACACAGCTAGTTGATTGTTGTGAAAGCATATTCATTCCATCAACTGTTCAAGAGTTAGTTAATATCTAGGAAAGTCTATATGGCAGTTATGAAAAAGTCCCAAAACTTATGAAAAAGAGTTATGAAAGGAGCCTTACCCTCCCACTTAAACTAATCTTACTGTTTCATGTTAATGTGTACAGGGCTCTGGACTCTAACCTCATCCTTTTTCAATACTTCTGGTTTGCTATATCAGCCTATTCTGTGTATATCTGTGCAGCAAAACTGAAGGAGAAACTGTAGCATGTGCTACCATAGCTAGGGTTGGTTTATTTTAATCTAGCTAGTGTGGATATCGGTAGCAGAGGAGCTATGATATACCAGGCTTTAGCTATGGTGTACTATCTCTATCTCCATGTACACAGGCAAAGTACAACAGTCCTTTCAAAGCTTTGCAAAAGCAGGTATACGAGGTGAATTTCAACTGCAAAGGGCTCAGCGTTCAGGCACACAAACTCTGGTTTCCATCAGCACACTTTAAATGCTCTCCCAGTTCCATAAGAGATTCTTCTTTTGGAAAACCAGCAATTCTGGTTTGATAATTGCTAAAAAAATACCCAAAGACATTTTAGATTAGCTAGTAATTGTTTTCCCTCCCATATAAGGTAAATTGGCATATCAGTGAGATCTTCTACGTTAGTATGTCATTTGTTCTACGCATGGGAATTTTAAACCAGTATCCTGATCATCCCCACTCACCGTGTCTTCGGTTGCGTTTGGGAGCACTCTTGGAGCTTGCAAAAATCAGTTCCTTTCAGATAAAATAAAACTAGAAGATGTTTTCAGAAACTCACTTGATGTTCTCCAATTGTTAACAGGAGCTCAGGCCACAGGACCAGACTAAAGCTGGTTGAAAATAAACTCAAAGCAAACACAGTGTGGAAGTTGAGTCCTCAATGCCAGATTTTTTGACTTACAGATCTGCTCTTATAGCATTTCTCCTTTTACTAATGAAGACATAGATATCTTGCAACAATTTCTGATATGTTATTCGAAATGTTTAAGTACTGAAGTTGGTCTAAGCAATGGGAAGCAGGAAATTAAAATGTTGGTTGTACTAGACCCTGAACCAGAATAATCAGGCACAAGAGGACAGGTAGGTGTACAGAAGTAAATATTTGTGGAAGAAGCAATTAAATATTTAAAAGTAGTTATGAATCTTCTCATACCTGGGCACACATGGAAACCTATTAAAAACCCCTGTAATTTCTGGCATTGCATCTTGAATTACACTCAAAAGAGGCTGTAGTGGGATGCATCAGTTCCTCCTCTGCTTCCAAGGAAGTCTTTGCAGGAACTGTATGTCAAGGAATCAGCAATGATGAAATGTTGATTAGCTGAAGAAGGAATGAATTCACGTTGTTTTTCTAGTTGCCTCAAATTACAAGGTTATGCTTTGTTGATATTCACAGGCTTAGGAAGTCTGTAGGTCTTAGAGTAATTCCAGAAGTGCTACAGAAATAATGAAAATGAAATAGTGACATAGCAGACATGCCTAGAGCATGGACAACAAAGTTTAGGAAAAGCAGAAGTAAATGCAAGGGTGTTGAAGAAATTCTGTATGTCACAGAAGGAACCAATAGTCAAAATGTCTGAAGGAATACCTTGGAGAAAACAAAATGGGGTTGGGTAAAATATCATAGTAAAATACATTCCTCTGGAGTCATGTAAGGTGTTCACTATCCAATCCCCTGGTTGGATAAAGATAAAATATAATAAAATACAGTATGACTGAGAAGGTAAGTACTACTGGGAAAGGTGTCATTATGGTAGATCTTAATTCTCTGAATAAGACTGGATGTTGTTACATGAGTTGTAACTTTTCAGTTAAACAATGCTATATTCATTTCAAAAAGAAGCATTTTGAGAAGTTACAGGAAATAATCGGTGGCTCTGAAGGTAAAGGTAAACATGAAGCAAGACTGGAGTTTCTGCAAGTCAAAAGGGCAAAATTCTTTAGAGTTTGCCTCAAAAGTAAAGAATTAAAATATGACAGACAGGACTGCAGGTCTGCTGAAGAAGACCTGGAAGTGCTGGTGGACAGCTGAACATAAGTAATTTCATGTCTGCAGCAGTGAAGGCAAAAGGTATCCTGGGCTGTATCAGCAAAACTACAGCCAGCAGGTCATGGGATGTTCTCTCTCCCATTCTGCTTGGCACTTGTGAGGCCACACTCAGTATAGTGCACCCAGGTCTGGTCCCCCCAGCTCAAGAGAGACATTGAAAAATGGGAAAAGGTTCCTCCGATGGCCTCCAATGTGATTAGAGGGTTGGAGACTTCTACTTATGTAGAAAGACTGAAGGAATTGGGTTTGTCCAGCTGCAAGGGGAGAAAGTTCAGGGGTATCTAACCAATGTCTTCCACTACCCAAAACGTAGTTACAGAGAAGATATAGGTACTCTTTTCACACAGATGCATGATGAAAGGACAAGGTGCAACATACTCAAGTTGCTTCAGGGGGATCTTCAGCATGAGAACAATTAATCAGAGCAGATTGCCCGAACAAGTGGTAGAACCTACCTACAAGTGTTCGACACAGTTCTTGACAGGGCCCTAGATGACTTAATCCAGGGCCCCACTTACAGCAGAATGTTGGACCAGCTATCTCCAAGGCTCCCTTTCAACCTGGGCTTTTCTCTGATCCTATTCTAATGAGAACAGCCAACCCAACCACCCCCTCAAGAACAGCAGGAACATAGCAGGGCCCTGAGGGACAGAAAGAAGGACTGATCAGCAGTGATAACTACATCTTGGATGTCAAAAGAGGGTGTGAAAGAACTTCCCAAATTCACACCAAATCAGTCCATGTGAAAACAGAAGTAGAAAAACAGCAAATCATGCCATCATCACATAAACAAGAGGAGCATAAGGAGAGAAGTGAGGATGGTGCAGGTTAAGACTGGGCTGGATGACTGTATACATCATAGCCTAAAAATTAAATAGACAATTCATCTCAATTTTTAGTATGGATGGGGACATTAAGAAGGATTGGTAAATGCATTAGGTGAGCCAGATCATTTTGAGAGTTTCTGAAACAGAACACGGAAGCAAAGTCAAGGTTATTGATAGGGACAGGAATAGAAATGATCTCCTCTGAAGCAAAAGCAGAAGTGACAAGGTAGAGTTAAAGGTTCTCCCATCAAGGAAACAAACAAAAAATACGGGCACACAAAAATGCAGTTGCAGTAGGGAGAAATTTTAATCCACCTATCAAATGAGTGGTGGCACCTTCAGATTGGAGAACAGCAAATGCAATAGCTGTCATTAAGAAAGGGAGAAATAACAAGCAAGGCAGAAAGACACATGTTTTCTGACAAGAGTGGTGTGCAAGGCTTTAGAGGAAATTATGAAATAATCATCCATTAAAGACAACGAGGGGAAAGAATAAAATGCAGCCTGGGTTCAATCAAAGGCAGACTGAAGCAAGAAATACTTAATTTTCTTGAGGATGGAATTAATAAAATAGGGAGAAATGTGACTGTGCAAGTGCCAGTCCAGGTGTGTGGCTTCTAGTCAGAAGAAGTTGGGAGGGCACCCTTTGGAGGAGGGGAATGACCCCATTGTGCCACTGCTCATCACTGGAACCATCAAAGGCAATGCTGCGATGGAAATGGACACTGAGAAGGTATTTCCAGAACACAGAGGAAGGGAATAATGCCAGTGTACAGTAGTGGGTTAACCCTGTGCCATATAGATGAGTTCAAACTAGAAATGGTCCAGACAACTAGTAGAGAGCTCCTGTTTTATAAAACAAGTCTAGAAGAGTTTGGCTTGTTCAGCTTCAGAAAAACAAAGGCTGAAAGAAGATGTAATTGTTACCTGAACTACATTAGAGTGGGAAAACAGCAGATTCAGTAAGTCATGTAAGCTAACAGAATAAACTGATACTAGATGAAATGGCTATAAACTGGCCATAAGTAAATTTAGACCAGACAATGGAAGACTTCTAGCAATCAGAGCGTGAGATTCTGGAACAGCCTTCCCAAAAGAACAGGGAAGCGTTCATAGGTAAAAAACTTCTTCAAAGCATCTCATTCCACCCATGAGCTCAGTATCTGGTGGATGCAACTTATTAAAAACTGTACAGTTTCCATCTACAGTCTTAAAAGTGATCATTTACACCAGTTGGTCTGGTGAGTGGTTGTCTTATTGCTAGTTCCAGGCAAACTGGATTTCCTGATTTTAGTACTGAAGAGTAAAATCTTGCTGTGCTTTCTTCTGTCTGACTGGAGAAACCTGGTATGAAGTCACATCTGTAGATGAACCGCAATCTGGTTGATTTTTTTAACTTCCCTCTCATGGATGGGAATGAACTGATATCTTTAATGTCTTGTTTTTACCAGAGGGCACATTTTCTTATAACCCTCCTTTAAACCTTTTGCAATATTCCAATGTTTCAAAGAAATGAGAAGTTGGAGCAGACTCAGAAAAACAATAGTGACACCACATGCAGAAGTTCCATCTTTCTGCTTCATCTCAGTAGTCTTCATTCATGAATGAGTTGAGCACCTATATTCACTCTTTTTGCCATAGTACAAGATGGGCAGTTTATAACAATTCTTAGTCTTTTTACAGTCACCAAAACACTTGTCCTGGAGTTTAGATCTGGGAAATACTCTTTACTAGATTGTAGTCACCCAGCACATCAGTGTGGCTTCTTCCCTTCCATCTATAAAACCTCCCCCAAAGATTCACTTGTTTTTTCTCTATGCAGAGGAATGAGCACCAGGATCTTGCTTTCCATGGTCTGAAATCAGATCGTGCTGAACATACCTATCAGCTGAGCACGGTTTGTATCAGCGAGATATTCACCTCAATCACCCTTTGGCATCAGCAGGCCTTTCTGGGAGTACAGGGCATGCAAGCCCAGGTTGCTGGTCTCAGGCCAAGCCACTGACTGAAATCGCAGCCCTGCACCCAGTGCTGCATCCCCTCTTTGTAGCCATTTGCAATCCTGCAGTTTTCTCCAAACCTTGAATGTCCTTGGCTTTGCTCAAGTGGAATGGGAATTTTTTCTAAAAACCACCCAAAATTTCATAGAGGGAGAAACCCACTCCCATTGCCACGTTGACATCAAAGTTGCCCCCAAATGCCAGAAATAGCCTGAAACCAAGAAGCAGTGGGGACACCTCATCACCGTCCACATTGTGGCTCCCCTCTGTGCAGGGGAGGAAGGAGAGAGCAGGGCATCCTCCCAGGAGCGGGGGCGATGCCTGGTACCCACTCGAGAAACTCCGAATTGGCAGCTGGCGTGGGTTGCCCTTCTCCAGCTGCCACCGCCGTAGTTGTCCGCCAGCTTGGGATTCACGTCTGCAAACCCTCGCAGGGCAGCATTGTACGTGAAACACTCTTTCCCCTCCTGCGGGTAGAAAAACAGGCTGCCTTTTCCACTGACAGCCTGTGGTTTCTCATTCACAAAAAAAAAATTTTTCCTCACATCTAGGAGGCTCGGTTGTAAATAGTTTTATCAAGTGACTAATTTACCGCGCCTGTGGTTTATGTCTGTGAGCTTTCTTCATCACTTGGAAAGAGCTACTGTTTATTCCCTAATCGTTGTACAGGAACAGAGAAAACATTTACATTGACATGACAAAATTTGTCTAGGAGACGTCAGTGGGTTCTTCGCTCGTGGTTAAGGACAACGAGCTGGGCTGGCACAAGCTACTTCTTTCACGTGGGGAAGGAGAAAACAGGAAATAATTGATGATGCTTTATTAACGATGGACACAGGCTACTGAGCTTCACCTGCAACGATAAAACCACCATGGTGTATTTTGCTGTTAACTACTGCTCATTGAATCTTTAGGAGAAACAAGCAAAAAACCCCCTTTCTGCACCTTTGCTTCTCGAAGGAAGTTGTTTACTTCTCATCAGCATGGTTGCGCCATGAGTACCAAAATGACTTAAACGAGCAGCACTGGGGGAAAGTGGAAGGAAAAGCATTGATCAGTTAACGTTAAGAAGTGATGCATGCTAATAACCCAAGACTCTGTTATTATGTCATGCGTGTAAAGGTCTTTTTGAGGCCTTAAACAGAATAAACATATGATAATTGATTAAAAGGCTATTTGAAAAGCAAAACCAAGCCTGCCCACACCTCAATATCTTAGTATCTGTAGTATCTCTATATACCTTAGTATCAATATACAACCTTAACCATAATCTCTGATTTAATTTCATTCTTTTCTCTACAACTCCAGCTGCTGCAAGCTCCACTCCCTGCTGGTTTTAAACAGATTTTTTAATGTGCAAAATACAGCAACACACTGAGGCTATGGCTGACAGCCGAACACCCCAGGGTCCTCTACTCACTCATCATCACTCTTCCTCTAAACTCTCATGCCAGCCTCCTCCAGTTCCCTCTCCCTTTATATACCCTCTTTCACTAAACTATGTTAAATTCAGATTTTTTCATTTTTTTATATCTGACTATTCAAAAATCAAGGAATGGTAATCAGACAGCTGTTATTACTTAAATATTTTAGCATGACATGTTCCACTGCTTTGCCAGGTCGCTGAGCCAGAGAGCTGCTTTCCCCAACCTGAAGGTGACACATCTCTAAAAAGGGCATCATGACCTGGGACGAGAAGGGGAGGCACTCTGGGGCCAGCCAGAGTCAATGGCTGAGGAGCAGGGAGATCTGCATGACCCTTTTATGGGCCACACAAGAAAAACCTCCCTGGCGGTGCCCATGCCGCAGGGAAAGGAGCGGGAGCAAGAGCAGGAGTGGGCTGGTTTCCACCCCCAGGGCCTTGGACCAAAAGCCTCAGCATCACTTGCGAGGGGCCTGCAATCTTCCTCAGAAATAACTTACCAAAAGACAAGCATCTGTGACTTCCCATCTGTCTTAATTCTATTTCAAAATTCATTTGACCCTTTCCTCTTGCAGGACTTGACGCTTGCCTGCAGTTGTTCACCTCACACAAACATTTTGTGCCCAGACAGTTGCTCATAGTTTTCCTTTCTACTATGGAAATAAAGTCCTTTGTCCTTCAACTGGTCTTTTCACAGAGGTGTGACACAGCTGACAGTCATAATGGGACTGGTTTTGATTTAGTTACATCAGGACACTGAGGTGGGTTTGCCAGGGCAAACAAGGGGGCTACCGATTATGTTGTGCATGGTTTAGTGATGGAAAAGCATCGCTGCACAGTCCCACTGCTCATGCTGTGGCTGAATCCAGCTCTTTAACACTTTACCTTGTCCAGAAATGACACAATGTCCCTTCAAAGTCAGCCTTCCGTGGCTCCTATCAGAGATTTTCAAGATCCAACTGGATAAAGCCCTGGGCAGCCTGGTCTGACCTCCTGATGGACCCTGCTTTGAGCAGGAGGTCAGACCAGAGCCCTCCAGAGGCCCCTGCCAGCCTTATTTACTCTGTGGCCCCATGGCTTTATGATTATTGTTGCCTTTCAGAGCTGCAACCCCATCCACGGGACTGAAAAACGTTATCCACACTGTTTTGCAATTTAGCATTCAAGCCTACTCCTGACATATGTCACCAGCATCTTTATTCCATGGTAGTCTCTGCCTTCACTTGAAGGTATTATATTTCCATTACCCCCCTTTTCCCTCAGGCAATACTCCTCATAGACCTACCGACTGCCTTTACATTTCCAAATCTCTTCTCCACCGGAGCCAACAGAATGCCGAGCTAAATATTGATTTTTAAAGGAAAACCGAATTAAGGTAAGACCATTCTCCACACGTGTTCATGGATAGTGAGTCTCCCACAGCTCAGCAGCTCCTGCTGGTTTTCAGGAGCAGGTACCCCCGCAGCAGTCATCGGTTGCGATAGGAAGAAGCTTGGCTAGAGATGGGGGAAGCTGCAGGGTGACCACAGCAGGGCTGCGCGACTGCTGCTGCAACCTTTCTGTTCCCGTAAGAGCGCTGCCTGCCCAGGCACCCTTCCCCGTCACAGCCCTCTCCCATCCGACACCCCGTGGATGCTGGCGGGGGGAGATGACTCGAGCGGTACCTGGGCTTGGTGGCTACACAGGGCTGTTTTGGGAAATATTAATCACTAGACCAAAAGACCATGCGTTTCACCTTTGGCCACATGTCTTTGCAGTGAGTAGGCTGCTATTGCAGTCTCTACAAACCGGTGTATGTTGTGGGCATTGAGAAACAGTGATCAAATGGCCAAATCCAACACAAGTTACATCGTTGTCCAAATCCCCTTCTTATTCCCACGTTTCAGGAAAAAATACCTTCCTTCTAACGCTCTCTGAGGGAAGCTGTCCCAGCGTTTGGTAAGGACTACATTATAACACCACCTCAGGGCTCCAGCTGAGATCAGGGATTTGCTGTAAATGGTTCAGTTTACAGCAGAAATTACTTATTAAAGGGATAGTCTCTGCTCTGAAGATTTTGCACTTGAGAGAAAAAAAAAGTACTTCAGGGAAAATAGAGAAAATTTGTACATGGTCTTGTCTGTGATGGAAATTGTTGTCTTTGCTGACTGCTGCTGTATTATAAACACAATGCCAAAACTGCATGTGCAGCTGCCACTTTCCACTAGATCAGTGGTTTTCAAGAAATCACGATCTAGTCACAATTTTAATACACAACCACATATTTTTCATTCTTCCCTTTGCAGTAACAGTCACAAAATACCCTTTCTTCTGTGTAATAAGAGTCACTACTCCAAAAAGACCGAAACACTGTGATAAGACAAGCCATGCTAAGCAATAGTGACAACAATTAACACTACATGGGTATTAATTTCCTTTTGAGGATTTCTGTATGCAAAGCAAAGATAAATTAACTTAGGCAAATAATTGATAGACAATTTTTTCATTTGCCAAAGGAGAACAATACCTTGATGAAGCAACTTGCCTACAGTCACGTAGGAAGTCTGTAGTAAAACCAGGGACTGAATTCATATCTGATTTATAACCCTAGTCTTTGGCTGTATGCCCATCTTTCTTCCTCCTCATTTTTAATTTCAATTCTAAGTTTGTGGCAATTGAAATTTAAAAAAAAAAAAAAAAACCAACCAAAACCACTTTCTAATCCAACTGCATATCTATCTCAGTTTTCCATCCAAGGAAACTACTTATGAAACATGCTCTAACACTTTCTCTATCAACTGAGGAGTCAGAAGTAAACTGGGACCAACATGAGTCTTGTTTTCTAAGAGTGACACCTAGAGTTTCATATGAAAAATTAAAAAGCTTTCCTTGTCTAGTTTTAAAAGGCAATAAGCTTTTGTCCATACTTATTACTTTGAATTGTCAGTTAAATATATTTAATACTAATTATTTTGCTATGCTTTTGTGAAGGTGCAACACAATATTTTTTGCTAAGTGGCCTGTGTATGACATGTGTCACTTATCGCAACATTTCTCTATTAAATAAAGACCTTTATTTTGCAGGTGCTATACTTTGCCTTTCATTCAGGAGTGTTTAATTAGTTTGGAAATGTGATTTGCATTACTGCATGAAGATGCACCATGCCGAGGTGTTACTGCTCTCATTTTATAGACAAGGCAACTAAGAGTCTGCAAAGTGTCCTAAGCCGTATGGAAAATGAGAGCAAGAACCCTCAAGTCCTGAAGTTTTATGCCATAAGATAACTTGATTTCCCTGTCAGATGGATGGAGCTGCTGCAGGGCTGACCCCCACGAACACAGCGGGGCAGCCGGGCTTGTCCTTCCCCAACCCCTCCACCACAGGGTGTCGTGCTGATCGCCAGGGAAGAAGGTGCTACTTGTGGGTTGATTAGTAACTAGACAAATCGCTTAAAACTAGATGGAATCTGTGAAAATTAGTTATTGGATTCATTTAAGTCCCTTTCAAAGTTCATCTCTTTCTTTGTGCGTCACCTACATACCTTTGCATCCCTTTGAAAAACGGGCGGCAGTGCTCATTTTGTGAAATTATTTTTAGCCATGGAGCTCATATCCACCTTTGCACCTCAGCACAGCAGAAAAGACAAATAATAATCCACATGCAATCATTGTAGACTGCTTCTGGAGTTTTCTTTTTCAACTCTGAACATCCATGAGGGGAGAAAAAGAAAAAAAAAAAATCCCACTGACTGGATGTGGTAGTTCAGCAAAATTTCCACAAGAAAAATCTTCAGCGACTTGAATCACCTGAAAACATTGCCTGTGCATTCTGCCAATTAAAAGTGGAAGTTTTTGTGTTTGCAGGTGTCACTGGCTCTCTTCTGCACCCGAGAAGCAGCAGTCTCTCCTGCTCCCACAGCCATGGGGTTCCCTGTGCTGAGCCCCCAGATCCCGGCTACTGCTCCCTACCAGCGGCGAGGACTGGACAGTGAGGTCTGATGAAGGCTGGCTGGGCCATGCCCACGGTCAGTTTTCTATTCCATACACCAGATTTTGGGCAAAAACCATTAAAACAGAAAGCAAACCTAAATCTCACAAACAAATGGATGAGCTGTGTGAATAGATTCATGAAAACGGACACCACATTAAACGAAAATTAAATTACGTGCTTGAAAAAGACCACAACGTTAAATGTACCACGTTTGCTACTGTCCCTCTAATTAACCATTTTTGTTTTAATTGAAAAAAATGTGTTTTGAGTTGCAACCCCTTTGTATTAGTTAGGCATTCGCCCTGACACTGCAAGATGTTGTTGAATATTGACTCCTCAGGATGGTGGGACTTCAACGCAGTTGTTCGTCTGTGGGGAGAACATTTGAAAAAACGGAGTTACGCTCTTAGGGTTGAGCAAGTGAATGGACCCTCAGCCAGATACACCCCCCTTTCCTCGGGTCCCTCCGCTGCCCGGCTCACCCTGGAACAGCATCGCACCCTGGGAAACCTTCAGGCTCCTGCTCCAGCCATGTGTGGTCAGGATGGGTGCTGGGCTGTCAGGCGGTGGGGTCCTGTGCCTGCCCTGGTCTGTCTCTGTTAATTAAAGCCTCCTGTTAATTAAAGCACTGGGCCAGCTTTCGCTGCTTCTTCTCCCTGAATGTGCTATTTTGGCAACAACAGGCTTCATGAAATCTAAACGAGAGAGTTAGGACTGCATTTCGGTCTCGTTAGCCTGCTAGGTGTCATCTTACTGTGTAAGGAGAGCATTCCAAAACAGCAAAAAAAAAGGAAATTCAGTAAGATCTAAAGTGCCAAGATCTAAAGTTCAAAGCCAGGAATGCTGTGTTCAGACTTTGTTTTTTAACATAGTTTGCTCAAATAAAATACAGTTGTCTGGTAAGGTACTGCAACAAAATCTGGTGTGTCATATACTGCAACCCCCTCTAGTAATAAAATAACAAATAATGAAATAATATAACATAACACTACTAATAAAATAGAGGATTAAACCCGTGTCTCATTGCTAAACATGCAAGGCATTCAGCTGGAGCTGGTATTCCTCTAGAATAAGGGGCATAAGGCAGCTTTCCTCGCCTCGCCTGCGCCTGTTCTATATTACTCCATATATGTTCTGGATTGGCAGGTCCCTGTCAAATTTAAAATCACCATGTAGGATGGCACATTAGGTTTGCTGTCTCCCCGGGTAAGAAAGTATATGCATAAGAACATTTTTTGTCAGGCATATCTATTATCCTTCACAAGGAACAGGTTTAAATTTATAATGCCAAGGTATTAAGAACCATTTTAGCAGATTATATATTCCTCAGTGTCTGGGTCCTTTCATGGGGTTTTCTGTTGTTGGGGGTTTTTTGAGAATTATTCACTGACTAGCTTTTACAGGACAGTTTTCAACTGAATTTATCTTACAAAATATTCTCACTCTTTTCTTGTACTCCTACCATGGTCACCTGGGCAATCTATTCCCAAGTTCTGTCCTTTCATGTACATGGCTGAGGAAGCTGGAGATCAAAGACAATGTGAAAATGCTACAGGTCAAAAAAATATGAACTCTTCTTTGAGGAGCTTTCAGTCATCATCTGACTAGTTACGTGAGAGGTAACATTGCTTTATTCATGTATCATATTTCCTTTTGTCTGCATAACTGATTTCCCATCTTCAGAAGCGTAACAAGAAATAGCATTTGCCTGAGAATTGTCCATGGCAGAGACTGTTGGATTTTTTTCCTCCTTTTAGAGTTCTTTGAGTCAGTCCTTTTTTTTACCAAACCTGTGGGATATACATAATCAGGTGAAATCATGGTAATGGAAGAAAATGCTCAGCAAACTACCACATATGAACATTTTTTTTATATGTGTTAGACTAAAACGTCTCCAGTGTTTATCCTAATCCATTAACAGGTGTGCCTAGTCAGCTTCTCTGAACTGGCATGTTTAATATGTGATGACTAAAGTCAACACAGGGACATCGAGAGGCCCCTGCAAAAGATGCGTACTGGTGCCATGGCACTGACTGCTGAACCCCGGAATACACTGAGCGCACAAAGTGCACGCTGTTATTGCGGTCCTGGCACCATAGTCAGTCAGTGGAATTTCCCAAGAGATCCACCATTGTACTTTAACAGAAAAGTGTCCCATATTTCAGCCTGTAACTAGTATAATTCCTTGGTGTTAATTGCCAGAATACAAAGCTAGAAAGTCAATGGTATGACAGGTCATTGCTTGTGCTGAAAGGCTCATGTCTTTATTCCACCGTTCTTCATATTAAACATAAGTATAAAGAAATTGCCTTGTGTTCTCATTGAAGATAAGCCTTTGCATCTGTCTGAGATCATTTGTTATATAAACCACAAATGCTTAAAACTAGTCTATTGTCATCAGAAGCTGCTGTGTCTGAGATTTGCTGAATGCTTTGGCAGGTTCCCAAAATGATGGCATCCTTCCTTTTTTTTAATGAAGTAGAGGTGCTAATGAGTAACTTGCACATTGCAATTTAATATTGCTTTTCTTTGGCTTTTGCCACAAGTGACCAGTGCTAACGCAATGGGTTGCAAAGCTATGGAAAGAGCTGGTAAAGCAAGCCAGCCACTCTCCAGGTCTCTGAGGCATCAGAAAGGACAAGTCACACACATTTTGCGGGCAGGGAGAGGTGAGGTGGGGTTGTAAGGAAGTGCTGGAGTACGGTCTAGCACGTAGCTCTGATCCCAACAGAAGCAGGTCACAAGCTGGATTCACTCATACCTTCATGCTTTCTCCCCTCCGGGATGCTGGGCAGTGATGAGCAAGTTGAAAGACGAGATCATGCTCTTCTCCCTCCTCAACCCTCACCATCCACTAACAACTCACCTGGATGAAGATCAACAGCCCACTAGCAGCAGTGGTGGCCCGTTCATGAGTTCAGGAGTGGGAATAGGCTAGGCTCCCTCCTACTGCTCTAGCTACCACCTGCGCGGGGACCCCAGAGAGTTTCTGCACTATCCCTGAAGGAACAAAAATGAAGGTGCGCTGCCCATAGCCTGTTCAGAGAGCGTATGTTGTTGGACCCTGGAATCCAAAGATCACCTGTCAGAGATCAACCACCACCCTTGGGCTCCAGAAGGCCACAATGCAGAGGAGGAACTGGCTCAGGTTTGTTGGTGTCAGCACACCAATGTATTCAATGCCCCTGACATACTAGCACTATGAGATCCAAAATTTTGCAGAATTTCACCCCCATGGAAGTGCAAACATACAGGTTGGGAATATTTTTATCACCTAGATAGTTTCTTCTGGTAAATCTTTAAAAATGTGAGAAAGCTAGAATGCCATCTTCATTCTGTACCATATGAAAGATATTTTTGGAAACCACTACCATCATTTGAGTAACAACTTCCTATAAATGTCTCTCAAACCATTTTGCAATCCTAGTCCAAAGGCAATCCATTTACTGTGTTTTCTGCATTGTGTGATCTCATGTAGAGCATGTGGCATCTGAAGGTCATGTATGAGTCACAGATGAAAGTTTTGACATTAATTGGAGTGTGTTTATTAGGGAACAATTATTACTTTAAATTAATAATAATGATAAGCAGTATATCATTAATTTTCTTATTTATATGTAGAACAGCTTGTATATACTGTTATATAGCTATAACAACAACAAAAAAGTTTAGCTTAGGGGAGGGATTTTCAAAAGTGGTCCTCGTTGCTTTGAATTGTAATCACAGGGGATGGCACAAGGCATGGCTAGACCGTGCCCACGGCACACGGGACATCATTGTGTCTGATCCGCACAGTAGCAGATTTCAAGTTACACCCGCGCAACGTGTCCGGGGTCTGCCGGCGAGGCAGCTGGCAGGACAAGAAATACATCAGCGTGCTGCAACTGCTCCGGAGGCTGCTCTCGTACCGCAGGACAGGCGTAGCTGCTATGCCAAGCCAACCATGAAAGCTCTTGAAAATCCCTCTTTCTGCCACTGTATTACAGAGGCTCTCCTTCAGTGGGACGGAGTTACTGCCAGGCCCATTGTATGTCCGGCTCTCGGTTGATTTTCAGGCCTTTTGTGCAAGGATCTGTTCTTAGCACAGAAGCGGCGTGTTGTCTGTCACTTCCTCGTTCTTCATACGATGGTTTGTATGTAAGCCTGAATCCAAGGAAGGAGAATATCCAGCTCATGGATGGCCTTGTAGATTCCCTTCTCTCCAAGCTGTCGAGAAGATAAAGATGTTAGAAAAGAAACCACCCACAGACCTTGAACAGGGCAGCTGGGAGCCAACGCCTCCTGCTCTTACCTTAAGAAATGTTTTCTTTAATTTTTTGACTGCAGAAGTTAACCTTTTGGATGGAGCACACGGAAGCTGAAAGGATGAGAAGAAACCAAAAGAGCTAGTTGCAGCAAAAATGCTGATGTAAAGACGTAGTGGCAAGGAAGAGTCCAACCCACAGTGTGGCACCACAGGACTACTGGTAAAGCCTGTGAACTCAGCATCGCTTCAATATCCTCTGTTACTACAAATGTGTTATTTTACCTGTGTGCTCCCTAGCAAGTTGAGTTCACAGCACAAAAAATTGTAACTTGAATGCCACTAAGTCTTCTTATTAAACATTTTCTATTTATCTCAGGGATCTTTACATCAGCTGCAGTTACAGCTTTTGTACAGCTCATCCTAGCTCTGAGATTCAAAGCCCTTTGAATCTGAACCTTCAGAGAAGGCGACGCTAAGGGCCAAAGACCTTTGCAAAGTACAGAGGGCATTTTCACACTTTTCTGCAAACCCTTCAAATACACTTATAAAGCTAATTTATGCTTCCCCCTATTTTCCTGACCAGTGCTCCAGCATCTGGCTAATTACAGGCTAATCCTGAACCCTTTTGTCAAGTTAAGTCTTCCATTAAGATTACTGGGAGTTTTGCCAGCAAGACCCTACCCAGCTCCCAGGCATGCCACCCAAATCAGCCAACGATGTCTTACTTGCAAGTTCTGGCATCCCTCTACCCCCACTGTGATACCAGAGGCACAGGACTGTGTTACCGCTGCAAGATTTGAGTTGGAAGATGGTTTTAGGAAGGAAAGAGTCAATCAGTTCATCCTACAGGACCCAAAGGCTGCACCCCGGGTTTAACCCAGCCAGGGCACAGCTGACAACATTAGTGGGTCGATGCTCCATCCCAGAGGGATGCCAGCAGTGGGAACACTGGGGGACACCCATGTCCCCCCCCCGCACCAGTGACCCCCGGAGTGCCCCATTGGGCTCAGCCCTGTCTTCACCACCCAGCTCTGATGGACCAAAACTGGTCCAGCTGATTTTTTTGGAGCTGCCTTGGCTGAGCTTACTGAGCAACGTGGCTTGCTGACTCCCCAGCTCTCCAGGCTTTCCAAGGGGAAGAGTCATTCTTTCAGGGAAAAAAAACAGAAAAATCTGATGTTTTCCAATCTACGAACAAGGACAACATGTTTGAAAAGGGAAAAGGCAAAGGTCCTCAACTCATATGAAAAGACATGACTCCGCTGAAATGGATGGTTCATCCTTCTTTCTACCTCACACAGAGTACTTCAAAAAGGAGCACAAACATTTTCAAGTTACCCTTTGTGCTTCTTAAACTCACCTCGCAGGATGAAAGTGTAAATAAAAGCAACTCTAATTTGCAAACCTTTAAAAATCTTCTAACTAGGGCAGTTCTTTCTGACTTGGGGCTTTTTTTTTTTTTTTAAGGTCAGCTTGTACAATGCAGATTTCCACAGAAAACATTTAGTAGCAGAACTGACCTTAAATGACTATGCTGGCTTGAGTGGTGATACGCATTGCAAACTCTGTTCTTCCTGCATAAAGAGCAAGTAAACAAATGAGCAAGCAAGTAAGCTTGCTCATTGCAAGTGATGTTGCAGTCTCTGCTCGAGGTCTACGAGCTCTGCCTACAATGATAGAGCAAGGATTAAAAATCCTGCAGTGAATGTGTTGCCTTTCTGCATTCCGCTCAAATACGAGAAAAAACTTCCATAATCTTCTACTGACGTAGGAACGTAAATCTGACCTCCGAAACAACTTCATACTGTTCTCAGCAATGTTGCCGACCAGGGCACATGAGCAAGTAAATAGGTCAGTGATGCTGCAGGTGGATGTTCCCAGTATCCTAGGAAAAATGTCTGTTCCCTTTACCATGCAGTCATACTCTAAACAAAAGAACCTGATTATACTGCAAAAAAAGGGATTTAGAGATTTTAGAACCTATGTATTTTTGAAAAACAGGACTCAGGCTCCTAAATCATTGGAAAATATTAATGTTTCCTTATTTGGACAAAGCCAAGAACTAGCAGGGTGAGAATCATAATAATAATACAGTACAAAGTCTTTGGAAGTGGTTTGGAGACAAATATTGTTCAGATTTTTAAATAGCATGCATGCCTCTAGGTGGCTGGATTAGAGCCTGAGTTTAAGAAGGAATATACGGTGGGTATATATATAAAGGTATCACTGTTTCCCTCGACTGTATAAAGAACTTTATCCTTGAAAGGTAACAAATTCATTACATAGGTAAGTTGCCATGGTAGAAATCCCGTCTGATAAACATCTTATAACTCAACTAGATAATACAAATTGAAGGGCTTACGTAGATGGATGAATGAGTTTGCTAATTTATTGGGGAATAACATGATGGAGAAATCCCAAATTTGGTATTAGCAAAGGACCCATTACTTTCATTCAGTTCACAGTTTCTATTATTCTTTCACATGGTTTTGTATTGTTGGCTTTGAATTAATACAAATACTTTAAAATATGTTAGTTTCCAGGAATGAGATGTCTCCTAGAAAATCATGACAAGCCATCATTTTTCAAAGGTAGTTTTCTACTACCACAGGAAGTCTTTTCTCTCCTACCAGTATCTTTTAAGATCCAGAAATGTAAATTGTTATGTAAATGTAAATTGACTGGTGTTGGGTAAAACACTGGCACTAATTATGGCACTAAGAATGTAGGAGCTTTGAAAAATCTGCAGCTCTTTGTCTCCATACAGCACAGAAGCAAATGTATAACTAAGTTATATAGCAAGCTCCAGTCACTGATGGTATTTTAGAATAACTGATACTCTGAATTCAGTCACAGTTGACAATCTGAACTCCTCAGTGTGTACTGGCACTTGCATAGGGTGCAATTGCTTTTCCAGACAAGAATGAAATCTCTGTATATTATAGCATACAATATCTGGAATTTTGATAGACACAGGTAACCACAGCAGTGTGTTGAATGCTGTGAATAATGACTGCAAATTGAACTGTTTAGCATGGATTTAAATGCAGAACCTGAAAGCTGGTGGAGTTTTCTCCCACTGAGATTTGAATCTTTTTACATTATACAAATATTCCAGTTGTGTTTTGAGCTATAACTCTGCACAGACATCTCTGAAGCTGCTTATTTTTGCATCGCAAATATTTGCATGCATGTAGAACCAACGTCCTTTTCTTTCATGCTACCATACAATTCAGGTTAGACAGTTTTAATTCATTAACATTTCATTGACTTCTCATCCTGCCCTCGCTTTTTAAAATCACTATAGACATTTGCCTAGATACCCACAGCCATATTTCACCCTAAGTCACGCTCCACTTTTTGGGACACTGCCACTTGTGAGGACTGCAAGTTTGGGGGAGAAAAAAAATAGCCACAGGACATAAAGTTTTAAAGCACACCCTGTTGTTACTCATCTACCCTTAAAAATAAGACAAGAAGAGAGATGACCCACAAGTGACAGTGTCGTCTTAGCATCATAGTATGCATATTTGCATGGGCAAAAGTGTGGTTTATCTGCTGTCCTGTTGTTATTTACAGAGTGGGATGACGACATGGTGTTGGTAAAAGTGCCTCTTCCCTGGGACACCTGGATCCACTCTAGGGACATTTTGCCCGTGTCACTCCCTGACAACCTGCTCTGGCTGCGGGCATTGCCGACACATGGAAACTGCCCCAATGTGCTTCATAATTGCAGTCCCTGCTTACTCATAAGACACCACTGGCTCTTTCAAAATTCATTTGCGGACAAGCAGAGATGACATGTGAGTAAAGATTACACACGTCCAGTGGGTATGCTGCTGAAGAAGGAAAGCATACCCAGTGTTACACCGTGGAAACTTGAGGAGCCACAATCTCCCTGCAATTACCCCATCTCTTTGCAGCTTCGGTGCTGAGAAGGCAGCACGAGGCAACCCCATCAGCAGGGAAGTGGCTTGTCTCCACCGTATCTCCACCACCTTGCCCGCTCCCCGCAAGCTCACTCTGGGAGGAAATGAGCGGTGTTAAACTTCCCCAGCCCCAGCGGGGAAGCCCTCGGGAAGTTGGGTCCTCTGTGATGTGGGGCACACCATGACTCTGAATCACCCTCTCTGCTGAAAAAAATGAGATAGAACTTTCCCTAGCCTTTCAGCCGGACTCAGTTAGTTTGGGTCTCGGGAATATACTCACACAGGCGTTCATGTTCGCTTGCAGGACCTGGAAGGCACTAGTAATGTACAACGTGTCACTTCCTACTCCAAGATGACTGAAAACATTTTTCACGTAGAAGGAGAGGAGCTGATCTCGAACACTGCAGTTTGTCTGAAAACAAAGCAGGTAAAGAGATGCGAAATGAAAACCTCGCAAGTCAACTTTGGCCTAAAACTTCAGCCTCATGAAAATTTGCGTGTTTAGAAAGCGTACAATCAATAAAAACATTTTCATTAATTTCAGTATCCCATTGGATTGCTTCCTTTCTTTTTAAACAGCTCAATGTACCCCTGTGGTTTCTGAAGGAAAGGCAGGAGGATGCTGTGCTGGCAGCCAGAGGAGTATTAGTAAGACTAACCATGAACAGAAGTGACAGCAACAAATCTATTTTACACGCAAAGAATAAATGGAAGATAAACTGGGGAGTTAAGTCAGACCATCTTGGCCAAATTGTAGGAGTCATTATGGGTGTCATTGTTCCATTCCTCCACGTCAGTGTCCCATACCATTCGAGATGCTGTAGGGTATCCCACCCAACTGCTGCTCCAGAAGAGACCAGTCATCCTATACACCCTGTGTCATGTCTGCCTGGCCTGTGGGATCTCTTGGATACCCAAAGGTATTGCAAATGGCTATATGCCTATTTTTAGGCAATGGAACCAAGTATCAGGTATGTAATTCCCACCAATCTGCAGCTGCAGATTAAGCCACCCGGATGCAGGTGTCCATGTGTAGGTCCCACAGGCAAGCAAGAGGCCTTCACTCCCACAGTAATCAATGAGATCCAGGGGAGCTGAAAGGCCAGTAGGTCTCTACTTCAGGATAAACTGACTCACTTGGCCCTGCTGACTAGATCTCTGCATTGAGGAAGCTAAAATATCTCACACACTAGTAGTTACTTACAAAGAGGCACCCCAAGTTTACTGTCTCACTCCCATGCTGAATCGCACTGGAGGACTCTGATCTCCCTCTTCCAATGCACCTGCGGAGGTCAAAGCCCAAAGCAGCTCCTTGGGTGTCCCAGCTGCTCTGCAGCATCCCCGGGCCATCCATGGTACCGCACATTCTCAGCAGAAGGTGCCTCAGCTGCCGGGAGGGTGGCGGTCGCCCTGGTCCTCCTGTGAATGGGCTGGTGCCTGAAAGTATTGCTGGGGGGGATTGCACCCTCTACCCAAGTCCCCTGGCAGAGCACCACTACAACCGCCTAGAGAGAAGTGCCTCCAGCCACGCTTTCCAAATCCACCTCTTTCTCCGCATTCCACGCTCAACTCTCCCCTCATATCCCAGGGGAATATCCCTGTCTATGGGGCAGAGATAACACTCTTCCTCTAAGCAGAGGACTTCATTAAATGTATGGCTCTCATAAATAGAATGTCCTTCCCTATTAAACACATATGATTTTTGTCAGCTGTCATTCCTTTTGATCACACATTCCTATCTCTACTGACCAAAGGAAAATCAAAGTAAGAAAATGGAAAACCAGTAGCATAAATCTTACCATAAAAAGCATTTTTGTTGTCTTTTTAAGCAGTCTTGTGTTCTTGATGAGATCCTTCTGTAAAATACAATGTGCTAGTATTAATTAAGCAGAGGAAGGGAGACAGAGATTTAAGTCTGGTTTGTACAATACTTAGTAGTAATAATAATCATCATCATCTTATTCAAATGTAGGATGAGGACTCAGCAAATCTGTCTTCCAATCCCAGCCTAGCTGCAAACTTCTTCCATGGCAAACTCCTTGGCAAACTCATCCCACCTCTCTATGCATCTTCTTTTTTCCCGTCTTTACAAAAGGAGTAGCATCATTACCCTCTCTCTCAGGACTGTAGGCATCATTCAGCTTATTGAAGTCTTCGGGTCCTCAGTAATGAAGCTGGCAAAGAAGCATCTATAAATAAAATAAACTTTCCAACTAGTGGGATCAACTTACAGGAACAGATGATTTTAAACTAGTTGCCTTGATACACAGGTTCTCTGTCACTTGGGAGAGGAGTCCTTTTCGGCAGGTATGCTTTCCCGTAGGTGACTTTTTGCCTTCCACAGTGAAAAGACAAAGCAGAACTAAAAAACGCCCAGATCTGAAAATAGAATATACTTTCATCTTCTCTCCCAAATCTTCGTGCCTCTACAGTCACACCAGCGTATGTGATACAGCAAGATGGGTTAGATGACAGAGGTTAACCTAATTTTGTTAACCCTCAAAGCAGCTTCTGCACTGAGATGCTCACGTAGATAACCTATTGCTTGTGTGCTGGCTGATCAGTATTGTTGCTGTGCTTTTTTAAACATCTTGCTCCACTTTCAACAAATTTGACCGCAATCATCTGTGACGTTTTTCTAAACGATATCTCCATATTTACTGGCAGCAGGGTCAAGGTTTCCAAGAAAGAAGAACTTCCCTCTCATGTGAGAAGTCTTCTTTCATTTAAGTGGTGGTCAAGTGAGGAAAAAGTAGTTGAGCTGGTTAGTTTGGTTTTGTAACAAAGTACATCAAATGTGTGAAATTTTTTTTTATTTTTCCACAAAACCTTATGGCAGCACTTTTCTGGAAGGTAATGGCCTGGAGAGAAAAAAATCTTTGCTAATTTACACTAAGAAGCATTAGAAAAATCAGTTACCTATAAGGAAGTTGGACTGCACTGCCTTTAAAACTTCACTGTCCAGCCTTTGAGAAGTGTTTTCTTTCAGGGGTACAGCAGCTGGTAGCAAAGAAATTTGCTTCCTATTTTAATGTCTGTAATTAGTCTTTTGCCAGGGCAGGATTTGCCCCTGTAGAAGCAGCAGGCTATTTAGTGTGAAAAGGAGGGCTGCAGGGAGGGCTCTGTTCAAGGACCGGGGCATGCCTGGCTATCAGGTTGCCTGACGAGACCACTAAGAGCCATGGGCACTGGGAAATAACGTGCAAGGTCCCAGCATACCCACCATGGATGTGATAAAAGTAAAACCATAAAGTCAGATGGTCACTCTTCTACAGAGATGCTCAAACAGGGATTGGGCAGTCTATGTCCCTGGCCTGTTTCTGAGCCAGCCAAATGGTGAGGGATTCTCGGGTACCACTCCAGACACACACGGAACATCACACCAAGGATAGACTTGGAAATGCTGGAGTGACACCAGCAATATGAGGCTGTTAAGTCAAAGAAGGATGCAAGTCAAATGTCAGGACTCCTGGCACTGGTGTATGCAAGAAGGGGGAGAAAGCAGTTTTTGGTCCAGCATAGCAATACTTCAGCCTAGAGTGGTACCATTTTTGTTGGAAGTAAAAGCAAGCTCTTGAAATGTTCACCCAGGAGAGAGTTTTTTATTCCTTTAATGTTTCAAGAGCAACATAGAAGGGCTTAAACAGATCAGAGAAAATTATTTAAACTACCACCGATACCACTCAAAGGGACTTTGAGTTGCCAGAGCCAGCGGCAGAGCTCTATGTCCCTCTATGGCACCACCAGCACATCCATGGCAGGGGCATGAGCTGGCTTTGGAAGGAAGAAGGATGAGATGAGCTGGATAATAAACTCACCCAGCCTTGATCCCACTGGCTATTTACACAAACAAACACTCATGCAGCCTTCAGGCCAAGCTGGATGCACATCCAGCTTCAAGGGTCCCACCTGTAAAGTTCTGGAAAATGCATTTTGCCACAGGACCACCCACACAACCCAGTAGCTTCACCAGCACTGAAGTGCTGATGGGGTCCAGGGACAAAGAGGACCAACAAGGGGAGGAGAGCTTATAATTTTGGGAAGTGGAGATGATGGAGACCTGAGGCCCTATGTGTATTTTAGTGTGCATTTGAACTGTGGTCTGTACTTAAACTCTCTAAATTCTGTCAGGCTTGCCAGATGAGCTGCACCAAACTTCAGAGTACAAGGCAGGTGGACAGCAGATTAGCCACTTGCTCCTAGCTTGTTCCTAGAAGAGAGGATCTTGGGCAATAGCAAGAGTAGAGTCAGAATGCAAAACTGCCTTGGGTTCCCAAAGCGTGGTACTCCCTGGTTGGCAGTTTTCCTCTAAATGGAATAAATGGGTCATGTCGCCAGTCTGTAATGGCTTTTCACAAGAAAATCAATAATTTTCAACACCGCTGAAACTTCTGATGTTGCTGGAAAACCCTTGAGCCCACGAGTTTCATTTTGTCTGTTCTGTGAGCTCCTATCCCCATGCTTAGAGGGCTGTAGCAGTGACACTGTTGCGTTGGGCTCTAGAGACCTCCGCACATGAATCAGCTAACACCTTACTGAATTTGCTAACTTTTCAACTGAGTGGTGTAAAAGGGTAGAAATGGATGCAGATGCATGGTGACCATATTTTAAAATAAATAAATAAATAAAAAGGAAATAGGGCTTTCCTATCTTCCCTATCACAGAAGGATGGTGGGTACCATTTACTATCCAATCCTGTAAAATCAGTTACACTTCCACCTTTTTTGATATGCTGGCTTAATTACTAATCAGAGAATAGCCAATATTCTTGAACTTTCTTATCTGTTACTCGTTCAGAACAAAGATGGTCTTTTCTTTTGGGGTCTCCTGTAGCACTTTGTACACTGGATTTTAGTGCCACTTTGGCACTCAGACATAATTATGGTATAAATAATACAGAATACCAACGAACTGGTATTTTTCAGTATTTTAAAGTTATATGAAGCAGAGGAAGAAATTAATTCAGGAACTCCAGCCCTTTTAGTCATGAAGACAGAAAAGATCTGCAAAGGTTTGTATGGGCAGTGTTACTGATATCCAGAGCCAGTCTGAGGACAGCAACAAAACACACCACCAAGCATGTTGACTTCCAGACCTAGGCTGGGAATGACAGGAATTCAAGGAGCTTGCCCCATAGAAAATGGGCTGTCTGCATACAGAAAATTTTAAATGTACAGTATCAGCGAATACTTAAGGAACAATACAATACTGATTACACATGTGAAGTTCATGTGTTAAATTAATACAAAATGTGTAAAGTTTATGATCATGAGAATGAAAGAGAAAGAAAATAGCTAAGAAGAATAAGAAAAACTAACAGAGTAGCCAACTTATTAGAGAAGAAAATCTTGCCTGATTTACCCTGGCTAGGGACTAAGTTTCAAAGAAGGCTCTGTGTGGCCCGTGCCCTAGATGAGTCCATGAGACCACCAGTCTGGAGAAGATGATAGTTTCTTCACCATCTTATTGTGAACCATGGAATTGTCTTGTTCTATATGAGTTCAGTAGATATTAATATTATACTCTCTTGATAGATGTAGAACGAACAGATATATCTACTACTGCTGCGAAGTTCCGTTAGTCTATTTAAGGTAACAATCATATCTAGTGGGTTTTTTGCAGCTTAATTGGCTTTCTCATCTCCATCCATAAAAAGCCTCATCTAGTTTCTTAATTCTGAATCTTCTCTCCTTTCACGTTTTCTGTTTATTTTATTTCCTGTTAGTATAACTAGAACTAAATTAGTCGTGCACTTCCTATAAATGTTAGTCATATTTGCTTAGCTGCTGCTAATGTTATGCTGTCTCTTAAGACGATTCTCTACTATTTCTTTTTTTCCCTTATCCTGTTTAATTCACTTTGGTCTTCTGAAAAAATAATAGGTCTACATGAAGAACTGCAGTATTTGTGCTCAGAAATGTGATTTGATGAGTAACAATGAAGTCTAGTGAGGTTTTCCAAAAAATGATGGTGACAATACTACTGTAGGACATAAAAAATTGAGATACCCTAGTGCCTCCATTGAAGAGAAAAGTTTGGAGTGGAGCAACTCCTAGCATCCAAAATGGATTCTGCAATTTTCTGAACATGGTTGTAATGAACATAGGCACATAGGTAAGCACAAAATACCCACCAGTGCTTAAACACTGTTTCTTGTAACTTTCTATTATTATAATAGGAACCTTTGGAGCTGCTGTAGATTTTGTACAATTACCGAACAATTATTAGCCAGTTTTTCAGACATGGGTACTTAAATTACCCATGCAAACTCAGCACATAGGCACCCGACAATTCACTGCCATCAGCTTCAATAGTCATAAAAGGCAGGGGAATAGAATGGCATGAACAGATGGTACTAGCAGCTCCTGCTTGAATATTGTACATACACTGCTCTGGTTAGGAAAAAAACCCTACATAACTGAAATTGGGACAGTGTCAAGAAGGCTAAAAACATTGGATGCCTAGGACTGGATGTCAGTCGGGTGCCTTTCTCATCCCTAAACACGAAATCACTACACTTATTCCCATGACACACCCACACTACATGTTGCCTGTCTGGGTGCACCTCGACTGCCTTTGCTGATGAACAACAAAGGCTGAGGTTGGAAGGGATCTCTGGATGTCACCTTGTCCAACCCTTCTGCTCAAGCACGGCCACTTAGACCCAGTTGCCCAGGGCTGTGCCCAGTTGGGTTTTGAATATCTCCAAAAATGGGATTCCACAACCTCTCTGGGCAACCTGTGCCAATGTTTGGTCACCCTCACCGTAAAAAACTGTCTTATTGTGTTCAGATGGAATTTCATGCATTTTAATTTGTGCCTATTGCCTCTTGTCCTGCCACTGGGCACCACCGAGAGGAGCCTGGCTCTCTTCTTTATCCCCACTCCCCTTCCTTCAGGTATTTATACACATTGATAAGATCTCCCTGACCTGTCTCTTCTCCAGGCGGAACAGTCCCAACTCTCGCTGCCTTTCGTCAGATGAAAGATGCTCCAGTCCCTTAATTAGCTCCATGGTCCTCCACCACCAGGGCTATATATCCACCACACCCAGAATTCTTTCACTCTATGCCTTAGACAAACTTCATAAAAATGTTAAGGCATTAAGTAAAGCAGAAATCAGACTCAAACCTAGATGAACAAGACAAACCAACCAAAAAAAACCAAAAAAACCCCAAACCAAACCCAATTACATTTCCTCTGGGCATTTGCATCTCTTTGCACTTTATGAGTAACATCTTTTGAATAAGCCTCAAATGTGAATTGCTATAAAACATACAGTCAGTCTGCTCTCATCTTCAAGAAACGACACAGACTGGTTCCAGTGGTGGATCTCCCTGTGCTACTGTCCTGGTTCTGTGTTTCACTTTGGTGACAGATGGCCGACAATTGTCTGTCAAGCTGGTTTTACTACAGCCATCTGATAGGAAGGTCTCAGCACATTCAGTCTTTTCAGAGATTACAGAGTATATTCAGGGTCCAGTTTGAAACCACCAAGGTACTAAAAGTAAAATTTTGCCTCTGTGCACAGAAAACAGACAACAGTTTAAGTTTTCAAAGCAGTTGTAATTTTTATGGCCAACAATTAGCTGCTTTGAAAGAATGCTCAGCACTCCCTGAATATCTCAAGATGCCTTTCAAGTGTCTCCAGCTGTGTAATTAAAAATCAGTAATCACTTCATGACTAGACAAGGATCTGAATTTGACATAAAACTGTTATGCATACAGCCTTTACTAGTCACATTCTTGTAGTCTTGTATTTGAGAAAAAAGATTATGAAAGAAAGAGATATGAAAAACTGTTTGAGCATGTTCACATTGTTCCCATCAACCAGTCAAGCAATCTCACTTAACGACAGTGATTCAGTCTCCAAACTCTTTAGAAAACGTTCGTCTGCTACCACCAAACTCACACCAGGAAACCCCTGTACAGCAATATTATTGCAAAGCGTACAGATGTGCTCGGCAATAACAGACAGCTCAGCTTGCCCACGTAAGCAAGCGGCTATTCCAAACTCTTCATTTTCTCTTACGACATAGAAGACTGTTCAAGAGTCTGTGACCTGCTTTTTCTTGTAATTTCATCATGAGTTTATAAAAAGGTTGTACTAAAGTTATGGAAAAAAAAAAAAAGGCAAAAAAAGCAAACTGGATGGAAACCTGGGCCTGGTTCTGGGGGCAGAGGATGCCCACAGCTGCTAGGCGGGTAGAAGTGGGTCAGTTTGCACGGAACCACTCTTATACAGAAAAGTTTCTCTCTCCTTCTACCTTTGTGCACCATTTTCCAGTTTTCTCTCTCCCCCTGATTTTTTTTACCCTTCTTGCTTGCTTCTCTTTTCAAAAGTAATTTTTAAAGGTTTTTCCCCTCTGTTGCCTCAACCCAGGACATCCCTCAGCATCTTGGCAATGCCAACACAGGGTGCCCCTATAGCACTATGAGTAATGTCAACTGGGAGCTGGGCTAGAAGACTGTGAAGCTGCAGAAACTACAGCCTCCATCCTGGAAATGTTTCCTGGTGTTGGAAAAAAACATTATTTAAGACATGAATTGAGCAGACTGTTCAGAGGCGGCTGTATCCTGTGAGAAACAAATTTTGAAATGTAATTTAAAATAGTAATGAAATAGAATTTCTGGACAATATTCAGAAACTACAATAATAAGTTAGGACATACAGGGGTATAAGAAACCTAACCAGATGCTGGTGAAAAATACTGGCGTGGTATCTTTCAGCTGGCATGGCCATGTTAATGGCATGCAGCAAAACAAACTATATTAAGAAAAATCATTATAGTTGATCTTTACTGGCAAGAACAGTCTTTCATTTAAAAAACAAACAAACAAACAAACAAACAAACAAAAAGCCAAAACCGTGCAGGAAATGTTTGTTTGCAGTGTAGTTCCATAGTCGGACTGCCTGCCGCAGAAGGGCTGTGACCTTGATTCTCCAATGGTAGCACCAGAGAATAAAAGCAAGGGAAGCAACAGTGCAGTAGCCAAGGAGATGATGTTCCAGAGCGTTTTTCCGTTGGAGGTGCCATTCTCCCTCTGGTGAACTTAAACCTATTGGTAATAAAGGTGCTTCCCTCAGCTACATTTCCCTTGGAAGTAGTCCTCAAGCCCTGAGAAGTCTGTGACCTTCAGTCAGAGATTGGGGCCATGGTGCCATCTCCCCACCTTTTGTTCAACAACCCCTTTGTGTCTCTGGACTTCGCTTCCCACTGTGTACCTGCCGCCTTTATGAAGTGGTGCTTTCAATGAATCTCACCAGTAGCGTCATGTTTTGTGGAAAATTTACTTATTTAATTATCAGATATGATCCCATCTGGCACTTTTTTGCTAGAGAAGATACAGGAGCCGAATAATAAATTACCCATGAGAGGTTCATTTTCCAAAGCATGTGAAATCCTGTGACACAAGCCACATAAATGAGCACTAAAGTACCTGAGGGTGGAGTAAAATCTGGGTTTCTTGTTGGCAGTATTTAAGACAAAAAGATTGCATTGTAAAGACTCCTAAAAGTTATATAAAAATAAAGTATCACAAAATATAAGTAGCACTTACAGAGAAAGAACAGATGCCACATGTCAAAATATGCATTGAGATTTTCACTTCAGATCAGGGAAATTTTGAGAGTTTTTTCCAATTAAAACAATGGGGAAACTTTGTGTTACCATCTAAAAGATAGCATTGCTTATTGCAATTAACATAATTAAATCTTATTCAGCAGATATTAATGGCGATGGTGATTGTTAGTTCTAGAAATGAAGGAGATAATAATGAAGTTCACATTTCCTGTATTATTTGTAATTTATTTTAGAAACTAGGAAGAAGTAAAATACTGGTTATATTTACCTTTGGATAGCTTGCTTGAACGACGTTTCATTCTTTAGCCTATTTTTAGGCTTTACTCTTCACTTAGTCTGTAGCACAATACATAAAAACATGCACAATGTTTTCAATTATGGAAGAGATATTTTAACTAACACCTTCTTTAAGAACTTCTTAAACAAATCAGAAATATTCCATCTCTTAATACCTGTAGATTTAGTAAAGTTTTTAAGGAATCCTTATGTGCAAAATTACAGTTAGAGACCTGAGCATTGACTTCACAAACTCCCATACATCCGATTAATGTTGTAACTGTGACAAAAGTTTAAATCATCTAATATGCTTGTAGGAGTGAAATGAATTAGAAAGTTCTTGATGCTCTCCATATGAAAATAGCTACTTTTCATTTTTTAAAATATAGACCCATGGTTTCCGGTGAACAATGAATGAAAACTTTTTTTTTTTTTTTTTTTTTTTAATTTAGTACCTGTACTGGGCTTTCCAGTTTTTGAGTTTCCAGGAGAAAATCAACACTTATGTAGAAAAGCAGCAAAAGCATTAATTTCTACACACAACCCATTTTCTGCCAGCGGGGAAAAAAAAATTCCAATGCAAAAAGGCTTCCAGCCCTAATCAAAGCTTCAGAGCTACCATGTGATATAAAAAAAGGAAAAAAAAAAATTCCTTTGCAATCATTATTCTGATTATTTGTATTTGTTACATAAGCAGAAAGAGGTTAAATTTATATCCCTTTGTATGGGCTGGGGAAATCACATGGCAGCCTTGATTTTAATTACTTTTTTCCCATTTCTAATAAAAAATTTCAGTACTTGTACCCATTTGGGAAGAAGCTTTTATCAGTCTTACTGCAAACTTTAGTGGATTTTGACGCAATCCCAGACACCAAATAAGCTCTTCAGGGGTTGTAAAATGTTTCCTCACATTTCCAGGTTTAGATTAGATTATTTGAAAGCAAATTCTTCCACATGAGAATTCCTTTCCTTGGGAAGGAGCATTTTTTCTAGCAGATTTCCCTTCATTCAGCTTAGCAGTTCTGTAAAAATCAGAAGATTTATTGCTCTGATATTCAGCCAACCTGTTTCAAAACTTGCAGGTAAGCCCTGAAAAGTATCCCGGGTCTGAAATGTTTGACCAAACCTCTGAACATACTGAGGTTTATTTTTACTAAGCTGTCACTTCTGAAAAACAAACATTTTATTTTATAAAAATTCATATACATTCATATACACCTGTAACGACACAGCAAAGATCAGGCGATAATTTATCAATATGCAACCTCTCTCTTGTCTCGGTTCTGATAATGAGGTTACAGCATAAACCTAATCCTCCCAGCCAAAACTTCACACTGCAGCTCTAAGAAATTCTCTGTTTTACTTTTCAGAAGTGTAGAAAAGATGAGTTGCTCCCTTCTTCCTATTTTCAGAGAAACCTCACATGTTCATCTCACCTAAAACACATTCTTTATTCATTTCCAATGTCACTGCGTTACCAACATAAACTGAAGTTCATAACTGCAAGTAGTGTAAAAAGTACCAATGGAAAACTGTTAAGAAATGAAAAAGGAAATCTAAATTTACATTCTTACTGCCAAAAGGTTTCCAGAGTAAAATGGCACAGACGAAGCTGCTTGTTTCTGGTTCTTTCTCTTCCCAGTAGCTTGACCCATGAGCCACATAACACCCTGAAGTCCACACCTGGGATTGGTCCCGCCCGACCATAGACCACTGGAGGTGGATGTCTGAGCCTGTCCTCATCCCCCGGGGCTGATGGAGGGGACTGGACCCTCAGGGGACACATCTCTTCATCCACCTACCATCCTCGCTGCCGACGGAGTGAGGGACGGGCTCTGCGGGGGCCCGTGAGCAGCACCTCGGGCTTTGCTAGCTAGTTTTCTGGAGCCAAAGCTAGGGCAGATGATTCATACAAGGTTATTATCAAAACGAGGAGAAACTTGTGGTGTTTTACCAATTAGCAGGATCAGAGTCCTGGTCACGGATTTGTTTTGTGTTCCCAGTTGCTGCCCACAAGTCCTTGTCATGTAATAATTGGATTATTGGCAGATTAAAAATGAGAGTGTGACGTCAAGGTTGAGCAGCTCCCTGTTTTGGAGGCTTCAACCTCACGTGTCAAGTTAAACCAGACATTTCATGTGCAAGCAACTGTCTCACGTTTTCTGAGACACACATGGGTCCCGTCAAACCAAGACGCTTTCCTAAACTTAATGGAACCTCTGTTACATACAGGAGCAATGATCACCGTGTTGAAGTTGACGTGTTAATGCCTACAAAATAATCATATTGTTTGCCAAATGCTGTGCTTGACAAACAAGTATTCTCCATTTTTGAGTTAACAGAGTAAAAACGAGCATCAGAGTTGATAATCCCTAAATCTGGGATTATCTACCTAAAACTCAGTTATCCAATTTTTTTGGTGATAAAATATGAAAAAAGGAGTGAGAATCTGAATTTTCTTATCCTATTCAAGACTAGCAGCAGTCACATTATAAAGGATAACTACTAGAGGTGAAAGGTTGGTCAAACCAGAAACTTTAGAGACATGTTTGATAAGACGTATTAACCTAAGACAAAGCCTGGATAGTTTTAGACAAACAAAAAAAAAAGGTCGCTGCAATGACAAGCAGTGTCTAATCTTTATTTTGGAACCTTTGCTGCCCAAATAAGTGTTAATGCATTGGACTTTCTGGAACAAGCCTTTCATCAGAGCAGTCCAATTCATCACTTCCATCAACGTCTGTGTTGAAATCTTTCATCTTTTCTTTGTAATATAATTAACTTGATATATGCACAAGCTACAAGCCTGATTTTACACACTTTGAAGTCAATAGTTTTCTTTCTATCTTCTGTGGAGTAGCACCAGGTACATGATGAGCTAATCCATTGGGGAGCTCTTACATGTCAAGGCTTAATGTAAAAGACAAATCAGAAAATCAATCTTCACTACTGCATAGCTTTTAGACTTTACCACAGATACCTGATTGCCCCATTCCTTTCACAGTTTAATGAACATCATCACCACTCCTTAAATGTGCTGCAGGAGTCAGAAGCCACCCTCTTTGGGAAAACTATAGGACAAAACAAACTTTAAATCAGTGCAATTTTGCAGTTTTTTTAAAACCATATCATTTTGCATTCAGTCATTTGAAACTAGGGCTACAATTTCCATTGAAGAACCTTACTGGTTCTTGCAGAAACAACCATACAACAGTGTCAAGTCAGATAGTCAACTACACTTTCTTCAGTCTGTTTTTTCAAAATACTTCAATTCCTGTTGCCCTGGGCAAAACAGAAAATGTTTTTAGTTTAGAAGAATTGCCCTTTCTCTTTATTCAATCCTAGAGAAGAAAAATGGCCTGATCTTGGAAATATTTAATGCTGTGCCTTAGTCTTTCATACTCAAAAAATGTTTACATTTGGGTCTCATGAATTAGTTTGCTGAAGATAAATGGACAGTTCTTCCCAAAATATTTTTTTTTTCATTTCTCCTTAGAGGAGGAAAAATGTAGGAATATCTTCTTTTCTAAACCACTCATCAGTGAATTCCAGATTAAATTATAGCAATTTATATCTGTGAATTTGGCCAGGGATTTGGAATGTAAAGGTTAAACAGAGTGACTTCCTAGACTTCAGAAGAAATCTTTTCACTTACATAGTTGTTTAACACTTTTGCTAGTGGTGAAATTCGTACAGTTCATCTGATAAGGTCTGCAGCTGCGTGTTAACCAAGAAAAAGGAGTTACAAATGGGTATGTGTTAAGAAGCATGTGTAGCCCCAGAAATGCCATCAGCCTTAGCGAAATTTGTATTTTGTAACTTACCTCATGCAAATAAGACTTCCTAACAAATTCTTGAACAGCACAGGATCCTGGTCTGGATCCCCTGAGAAGCTGCATTACTTTCCATCCTAAATATGTTATTTTCTGTAACATATCATTGGGTAGTGGCCTGCCAAAAATACCCTGGATCCCACAGAACTATATTGTAGGTTTTGCTTCTTCCCATGGTCATTACCTTCTTCCTGGCAGCATCATTCATAAGCCTGAGATTGACTGTAATGTCTCTGCCAATCCTGCTTCACATTAGCAGGCCAGTTCTGCTCCAGATTACATCAATTTTACAAACATCCATTGGGTACTGATGATGGCTGTGACTGAAAAGCTTATCAGGCATTTATTGTCGTTCAATGCAATCCATACCTTCCTCCAAGCAGCTACTTTGTTTAGCTAATTGTGCTTTAGAGCACAGGCTGACATAATCACATGCCACTGGTTTACCATCAGGATAGCTTCAGCTCTTTGCATTGCCTAGAATATACTTCCAGCAGCAAATTGGAAATATCAACCCTCTATTATTCTAGGTCACTTAAGGAGTATATATTCAGACATTGAATAGGTAAATCTCACAACTGAGTAACACTCTATGCAATGTATTTAAGAGGCATTTCTTAAACTGTCACCAATACTTACTCAGCAGGATGTGGAAACTTCTATTCATGCTTTGGGTTCGTCTCTCTTCACAATATGAAGTTTCAGAGGTAGTTTAAATGCTTTATAATTACCTATGTAGCAAAAAAGTGCCTATTCTGGTCACCTAATGTAAGCGAAGGGGAGGAAGAGCCAACGAAAAGCAAATTTGGCAGTAGGTGGTTCTGTCAATTTTTGCTCGGGAAGAGGTCCTCCAGCCTCTACACTGGAGGTATCCTCGATGAAGGATGTGGAGCGGGTGCCTTCCCTAATGGCACGAGGTCAAGGACCTCTGGGAATTACAAATAGTCCATGACTTGGAGGCGGGGTGAGGAAAGGAAAATAGGGCAACGGAAATAAGAATTGCGTGAACAACGGAGTTTCTCTTTGGTGACCCAACCGAAAAATTAAACCAAAAAAAAATCATTTTGGGTGAGCCCAAAGCACTTCTCCAGCTCAAAATGAAACAGCTCATTTTGCTTTCAAATCTGTTTTCAACCTTTGAAAGAAAATGTACATAAAATTCTAAACCAAACTATTTTGAAGCATAAAACTGAAATATTTTATTTAGAAAAAGTCAGAATGAAACATTTCAGCATGATTTTCCTTTTCTGAGCCGTAACTATTGACTGAATTGAAACCCAGCTTGCCCCACTGAAACTACATCTTTATTTTCTTTTGGTCAGTAATTGTTTGTCCCAGACATTTCCCCTGGTTGTAAGGGAAATCTCCTCCAACTTCTACTTCCTTTGTCTGTTCAAAACTGATCATCACCCACCATCCTTCACACACCCACAAGTCACATGTGCCCTGCAAGAAAACCTATGAAGGAAATTCTGCAAAATTTGCTGTGTGTCATTTCCAGGGCTCCAGCTCGTGAGGTTTCCATGGTAGAGTCTTCCAGCTGGTGGTTTTCAGGGTTGGAGAAGTTGATAAATAGTTGACTTTGGTTTTACACTTCTGTGGACAAATGGGTTCTCAGCTGGGTTTAGCCCCAGTGTGGAAAGCCTGAGAGATTGATTTGACATTTCTGGGTAGGGCAGCTCAACGAGGACAATGTGGAAGAGGCCTAAAGGAAGTAGAAGAAGGAAATAAGTTAATTATCCATTTGTGAAGAGATTATATCAAGGAGGAACAGCATGTGTGGTTCATGGTCTAGTCTCTATTTATAATCAAGGAAGAAAACAGGTACTTTTGGGGCAAAGACGTATTACTCTGTCCAAAGGCACAGTCTTTATAAACCTCTAATGTAGATGAGATGAATGACACCAGGGTAATTCTTATTACCCTCCACTGACTGTAAAGGGAGCCAGGTGTAGCTTGGGGATAGACTGTGTCTGTCAAAGGTCAGTGAGATCAACTCCCCATTTGGTGCTTAACTTCCCTCCCTTTGCTGTCAGCTGCTGCAAGTTTGAGTGATAAGGGAAAGGATATTGGCCAACAGCTCTTGACAACATCCTTGCTTATCCCACAAGAAAGAAAATAAATATCCTACTGAATATAGCAAAAGGTTAAATCGCTAACACTGTAGCATGGTACCAAATCCTGGCTGGCTGTCACTGTTGGGTCACTTCTGCCTTGACTGTAAACAGGCATGTAATTCATATGTTGTGGGATGCAAATGAGAGTGCGGAGCAAAGTAAGCCATGTTGATTGCATCTAGTTTGACAGGTAACAGGCATCCATCACCCAGATGGATCGTATGCCAGTCTAGTATGTGAGTTCCCACAAGAAAGTTATAATTTCAGTTCACATAAACCTTGTTCAAAGTAGGTATGGATGGATGCTTTTATCTCGAAATTGTTTCAGGAGCAACATGGGATAGTTTAATCCCACTTAAATGCCCTCTAACTTCAACAGCCAATGTAAGACATGTTGAGACTAACTATTTTTGGACTAATTTTAATTTCTCTTTGAATTTAGTTGATGAACCTGGCAAGGTAGATCAAGGTAGATCTCCTGCCAACGGTTTTCCTGTATTAGAGTATCTGTTCATGGGGTGTCTTCTAGGTATCCTTCCAGCAAGCATTTTTGCATGTATGTCCCTGATATGCTGTGTTTACAAAACTTCACCCTCCTCTTCTGCACTGCCACCCTGAGTCCTCTATTTGAGGATATTCATGGTGATTTTTTTTTCCCAGATGTGGACAGGATGCCTCTTACCCTGATGAATAAATGGTAAAGCCTTGTTCAAGAAGTTTTCACCAGTTGCTGACAATGTGCTCTTACATATTTCCTCTGACCTTCTCACTATTTGGATGCTTTTCACGTCTTTAACCTTGGTCCAGCCACCAATGTCCCTGGCTGCACTAAGAGCAACTCCTCTGTCTTTGCCTAAGGGACGTGGCTGAAGGACATGACAATGATGGATTAAACTGCTCTTCAGTGACTTGGGGTTTTTCTGTCTAGGAGCTTGTGTCGAAAGCAGGCACCAAGCACTTCTCTTCTGAAGTACTCTCAAATCCCTGATGCTGTAGAGCATTGTTTGTGCTCAGTGTGCCTATGGGGCAGTGCAAATGCAGTGCTCTGAGGTTTCAGTAGCAATTTCTGCCTGGCTGTTTGTGTCCATCTCATCTGATCCAGGGCAGGACAGTTTGGGACTTTTCACCAGCAGCTATTCAAGACGGGATCTTGTCTATGGGCATACTGAGGCAGAATCAATGAACCAAACCAATGACTCTCAGCAGTGATGTTATTTTTCCCACCACCCCCCACAAGAAAGGCTGACCCACATGCTCCCCTCTAAGCCCTGGCCTGTGATAAGTTGAAATTGCAGCCTTATGGTGAAGAAGCCTGTCCCCAAACCGAGATTCCATCCTTTCTAGATAGAAGAATACAGCCACTGGCCCAGCAGCCCCACAGGCACAGTATGTGTCATCTCCCTTATGTTTGAGTAAAAGAGACAAGCTCTGTAAATGGCAATATTTGAGCACCAAAATATTTATTGCAATAAATTAGAGAGTAAGCATTTATAAAACAATTCATCTGCATATAAATATCACACAGCAGTTTTAATTTCATAGTTCACTTAAAACCCTCTGGTACAGCTTCATAAATACATTTCCTTGGATATTTTTCAATTAATCTATATAAATAAAAGTGCTGTATAATTATTACCTTAAAATAAGTTACCATTAAATATGAATGACAAAAATATTTCTGAATTGGTCTGAAATACCAACTATTCAGGTAAAGGTCAGAAGGGGGCAACATATGCAAGAGAGATTTCCAAGTAAAAGGCTCAAAACGTACTGGCTACATATCACTGCCTACCTTGACCAAAGCTGATTCATAGGTGTCAAATCTCAGTATATAAAATACAGAAACAGTTGCTTTATTCCTATGGAGATGGGGAGGACAGGAGTATGCCTTTGAAAATAACTAATGCCCTGTGTTGAAATGGAGCTGCCAACACTGTCCTGGAGTTTTCATTTTCAAAGAAGGCAGCAATATGCATCCTGTCTGTGCCCACTTAGTTTGCTATTTTTGGCACAAGTGAAAAATATACTGCATGGGGGAGTGGGGGAGAGGGGTGCAGTTTCCATAATAGTTAATCAATTGGAGCATAGCAAGAGTTTTTTGGAGACACGTCTTCAAGCCTGATCTGAAATTCTTTCAGTTTTTCTTCTTGTTCCCTGCCTTCTTTGGGGCATCAGTACAGGCATTTTCTATGTAGTCAAACAGTAAATCCAGTTCTCCAATGGCTTTAGTCTTTCCATTCTCTCCCAACTAGAAAAGAGCAGAATGTAAGTTTTAGCATCTCGTTATTGCTCAGAAAATTGAAATTAGGCTTGTCGCAGAAACTGAATTGAGAACTTACTCCCCTTATTCTCTCAAGTAGTTCTATTAGAGTCATTATATCATAAGACATAAACCAGCTCATTCAAATCTAGTCTAGCATATAGTTTCCTTCAACTTGACTTCTGAAGGTTTAAATTACCATGTAATCCCCTCTTTAATGCCCCTGCAGGCTTCACCTCCTAAATAACCTCCAGAGTTCATTTCATAATTAGGTCAGCCTTAATCCAACTAAATGACTGGAGTTTGGAACTGCTCTTTTTAAGTGTTGGGGAAAAATTTACCTGTTTCAGTTTGCTCTTCATTTCTTCCACGTTCTTTTCAATGTGCTCTCTGTGTCCTGAGTATTTCTAAAAAAAGAAAACACCCAGACATAACATTGGCAGCTGTATGCAACAATGTGCTTTTTTTTTTTCACACCTTTCTATCAAACTCGAGTCTGATATCTTTGATCTGAGGTTTCCTTTCATATCATTGCCTTTTGCCACTGTTTGCAGCATTCTGAGATCCAGGAACAGCGACAAGAGTCACAGCTCAGAGAAGGGAAAGAAACCCAACACTACTCACACATCTGCTCAGCTCTGAGGTCAGGGACGCCAAGAACTGTGCCACCTCCTCAGTGTACGGGTACTGGTCCTTGGCCTTGGTGAGGAGGACATCTTTCACTACAATCTCCGCAATCCTCTTCATCACGTAGCAGTGGTTGTTTTCCTATGTATGCAAGGGAGAGGTCACGTTAAATCACAGTAAGAGACCAAGGAGTGTTGCAGAAGGATGCAAAGAGCAGCCTCCCGGTGTAAGGCTTACCTTGACGTTAACATAGAGCTGCTGCCCAATGAGCCTGTTGTCCGTGTCCTCGTCCAAGACCCTGGCCTGAGAAGAAAAAAAGGGAATGTCAGGTGGGGATGGGAACCCTACCTAAAAATTAATTATAAACCCTAAGGTTTTCATCAAT
This sequence comes from Haliaeetus leucocephalus, assembly GCF_000737465.1. Taxonomy (NCBI): domain Eukaryota; kingdom Metazoa; phylum Chordata; class Aves; order Accipitriformes; family Accipitridae; genus Haliaeetus; species Haliaeetus leucocephalus. The sequence continues at coordinate 1,920,518 of NW_010972587.1, forward strand.
AATAGTGCTGGTGAAACAAGGGGATGGACGCTATAGACAGTGTGTTACAGATCGATAAGTTGGACATTGTGTCTGTTTCTCCCCTTAACTGGGTGAGATTCAAGATCAGTATCACTGGAAAACAAATAAGCAGAAGTCTGAATTCCTGTCCCCCTCTTACACATCAGATGTCGTAGCGGTTACGATGACTAAACCAGATGCCGCAGGTGGCCGACCTCACGGTGGCCCGCAGCGCTGCTGGGAGGTGCAGCAGCACTCGATGGTGTAACTGGCAGCCCAGAAACCTGCCCGAGCAAAGAACCGTCAGATGCCTGAGGAGCTGCCTGGCTGTGGCTGAAGGACGAGCAGGCCCAGCTCCAAAAGGACCGGGCAAACAGAGAAATGTAAGCTCCTGTTTCGCATTGATCCAGTCCAGCAGCGGCTGCTGGAGAGAAGGAGCTGTGCTCTGCCGGGGGCTGCCGTTCCCGTGGGGAGCAGGAGGAGGAGAGGCAGCACCTTCCACCGGCTACACAACCAGCGGGCAACAGACCCGCTCCATGCACCCAAGCTCTGCCTTACTGCAAACGCACATTTTTTTTCTGGAGAAAGGCATGAGAAAAAGAGAGGAATGCCGAAGGCGAGAAGCCAGGGCTCTGGCAGACGAGGAGATCCTCAGATCCCGCCGTGAAGGACACGTAGGTTACCGTACCATTTTAGCCAAGGTGTAGGTGCGATTCCTGATGTAGGGCTGCTGGAAGTTGATTTTCCTGAGCCTGCAGGCATGATGGGTGCTAGAAGCCACCCCTGCCCCTTTCGGAGGCAGAGGGCTGGTGAGAAGAAGAGGGAGACAGCAACAGCAGCAGAAGAAGACCCATCCTGAGAAGTTCTTGGTCAAGGTCAGCAACGAGGCCATGGCTCACGATCCAAAGTCGTCCGTCCCAGCACGTTGCAGCTACAGCACTCAGCACTGACGAGAGACAGCAGCGTTAGCATCAGGGAGAGTGGGCAAGGCAAAGGGAGAGAGGCACAAAGGCTGCAAGCCTTACCTTTGCTGTGATTCTTGATGTGCTCTGCAGGAGGTAAGGTGCACCTTATATAGGGCCACCAACATCTCTCTCAGCTTTTTTTTTTGGGTACTGGTGGTGAAATAAAAATGACATCAGCAAGTCTCCTACTTTCCAGTATCCTCTTCTGAGAACTACCTAACCACTACAAAACCCACAAATACAACTTCAAGGCCATTGTAATCTTCAGCTTCTTATAAAATAAACCAAATTTTAATGAAGGGCAAAGCAGGGGCTTTTACTGGGGCAGGAATGCTGAATTCTTTTTGCATAAAAATATTTGAGAACTTTATGGGTTTGTGCCTCCTGTGCTGATTGTAACACACTAATTGGATTGGCAGTATGATGGTAGATAATGAAACTCATATAAAGTTTTGTTCATCTTCTGTGGTAAAAGACTGGTGCTCCACCACTGCTGACTGGTATACACAAGTGGTCAGGCTGTACCAGACCCAAAGCACTGCCCACCTCCCCTGCAAATACCCTTTCTCACACGGTGGCCTGCTGGAATCACCGGCCATCTGCCCATCACTGTGCGATCCTCTCAGAGAGATCGGAAACTGCGTAGGACCAACACCACATTTATCACATCCTGATCCCATTTTCCAAAAAATCACCCATATTCCAGGCTGTAACCGGGTGTAATGACCAGAGCTGTGGTCAGCTTATCCAGGTGATTTCCACGTTCCTGACCCTGTCCTGCTAACATAAAGGCAGAGCTGCACCTTTAGTCTGAAATGTTACGCAGGGTGCTAAAGGGAAACTGTACTCCCTTTAGAGAGTAATTTGCAACCCAGCTGTAGACAGTAATGCGTGAGGACCCAGAACTGGTACAAATGCAGACTCCTGGCTGTCTAATGCCCACAAGGTGACAAATGTCAGAAATTGGAGTGGGAAATCCGAGGCTCCAGTTCTGCCTCTGGGAGTCAACAGGGGCATCCCTGGGACTGAGCTTCACCCTTTGTGGCCGAGGCTCTCAGGACAAGAGCCAAAATCAGCCTCACCCTGTGGGCTGAAACGCCCCGCTCTTTTCCTTATACCCGAAAGGAAGCCATTAAAGGCTGGCTGTCATCAATTTGCACTTTAGCCTCCCCTGAGGCATCCGCAGCACGAATTCATCTCTCTGCGCCTCAGTCCTGCCTCAGTTTCCCTCAGATACCTGCCGCATCAGCTCTGCACGGGTCTGTGCCCTTGAAGCTGCAGCCCCTCACCCTGGAGCCACCATCACCACGTCCCTTTCCGTGTCCCTCCCAAGGACCCATTCCCATGCCCACAACAGCATCCCAACCGCTGCAGGCAGCAGAAAGCACGGCGGGAGGCAGGACATCGACAAGCTATTTGAGAACATGTTTATAAACTCTTTTCCATAAATGTTTCATCTGCCAGGCTAATGGGCCCAGTGGGGGAACAGGTTAATGAGAAGATGGGAGGCTGAGTTATACTTAGTCAAAAGACAGACATTAAAGACCAAACTGGGAGAAATCCAGACAGAGAGGCTGTTTTGTTTGATTGGCCTCCCCTGAAGTGCATTCCCATGAACTCCTCCCCAGGCGTTAAACACAGGCTGATAACCAAAGTCTGCTTCTAACGGAGGTTTCTCGCACTTCTCCACCAGCTCACCCAGCAGAACAGAAGTCCCAAACCCAGACCAAAAGCTGTGAATGGGCATTCAGACTCTCCCTGGTCCAGACTCCCTGTCCTCCTGCCCTACTGGCAGATCCCACCTCTCCATCCCTTTGGCTTACCCTCGTCAGACACGGATCCAGCTTGCCTGACTTCTTCTTGCGGCTCCAGTCCCATGGAAAGGGTTCATGACCTGGCTAAGTAGGTGCTGTGCCACCCGCATCTGTTCAAACCACTGCAAGGAGCGCACCTGGTCCCAAGCTTCCCACACCTCCTGATGGATATTTGAATGACATCAGGCAGGTGGATGAGGAAATTGATGCTGAATCTTTCTTCTGCCCTCTTTTGTGTAGTCATTACAGGATCTCTTCTGTCTGTCTGCTCTAGTGTTGGAAATCATACACCGGGACATACCTATATTTTCATAGAAAATGTTAAGTTAGACTTGATAAGGCTCTCCTTCTCCCATCTGTATTGTTAGCCACCTCCCTCAGTCATACTACTTTTTGGCTGTGCCATGATGTCCTCCTTCTGAGGCTTTTAAAAAGCTTTGTTTCAGTTGTTACATTTACCTCCCTACCTCTGGTATTCACCTTTATTTTCCAGACACTGAAATGCTGAAAAGCATATTGTAAGTTCATTAATTCATATTTCACAAATTCTGTTTTTATTACATTCCTAAAGCCTTCACATTATTTAACCTTTTGTTTGCAGTTGCGAGTTATAACAACCTATCTTCCATCCCTCTAGCTTACTGTGAGTACGGTCCAGCCCAAAAATGAACATTCAAAATCTCACTGGACACTAATTTTAGCCGACTGTATGGTTCCCGTGCTCATCAGTCCACTCCTGGCCTCTTCCCAACCACCTTCCAGGAGATGACTGCTGGTCCTGGATGTACCACTGAGTTATGGTGTAGCCACAAGCCACGTTATTCCCTGTAACATGTCAAGAGACTTTCTTCGGAAGTGCCTCCCATTCCCAGGGTCTGCTGTTGCTGTTATGAGATTGCATTGAACAAGGATGTGACTAATCACTGCTATCACCTCTTTTGACTAGCTCACCACACCCTGGATGGGAAATACACATTCAGCATCACATCCTAGGGAAAGATGGGGCTAAAAACCTCTTACTCCAGTCCTCAGCTGAAGTCCAGAGAAGGAGGAAGGAATCGGAAGGCTTTCTGCTACAGTTGAGGAAGAATTTCTCTTTCTTCTTGTTTGAGGAGGAAATACAATAAACTTCTGAAAAATAAGGTCTTGAGCCAGCACTGAAGGTGAACCTCACGGAAATTGCTTAGACACCCCTCCCCAAACACTCTGCTCTGAACTGTAGAGCTGACAGAAGAGATCGGTGGAAAGAAAGCTGCATTTAATTTAAAATGTGGTACCCTAGCTGAAACCACCACTGGTGGGTCTTACTTTGGGGAGAAAGAATAAAGTGGAAAAAACGCATCTGAAGAACGTGTCTTAAAAGAGCAGCCTTTCTCACTAATTCTTTCCTATGTTAACATTGTCAAGTATTCTAGCAAGTGGTATGGGAACTGGTAATTTAGTAATTGCTCTTTGAGCCTGAACTACTGATGTCTTATGATACATGGTAGTACCAAGCTTTTCTTTATAAAACAATGCTCTTTTGAAAACAAACAAGCAAACAAAAACAAACTCCAAAAAAGACCTCTTCAAGCTTAGGTAGGGGAGTTGGGGGGGAGAAGAGGGGGAGGGGAGGAAGTAATTTTGCTTTTTAATTTTATGACTTTTTCTAGGTTTAATGATATTTTTAATGTTTAAGGCTAGTAACACTGTTTTAAATACAAAATTCTTACAAGAAAACATACCTGCCATGCTTTTAATTAAAAACAAGACCTCTGAAATTCTATAAAGTACCCTCTTTGCCTTGCTTTTTAAGTATAATTAATTAAAAAAATAATTTTGAAATTGTTCACAGATCATATTTTCTCCCCAGTGCCATCCCAAGAGTTAAACGTCTATCCTATCACTGACCTCACCAATAAACTTGTAACGTGTAATTACATGGAGTTTCCCTAATTCATTAAGAAACCATAGTGGTTGAATATTCTCGACAATGACTTCTTGACCCATATTGAGGACAGAGGATTTTTTGAGGAGGACTGGAACTCTACATCATGTCTGCCTCAAAAGCCACAGACACTTCCTTCTTACTTTGAATGAGGCCACAGGTAAATAACCAATACTGTACTTTGACATTCAGCTGTTGTGCATCATCACGAGCACACTGGCATGCAGGATTTTTTTTGAGCTTTAATACATTTTCAATCAGCTAGGATTATACTGCATTACCAGAAACATCCTCAGGATCGGACACTGGGCTACAAACATTCTCAAGGGTAGGCATGTGGAAGAGTGAGTGTCCTCTTGGGTCTTCTCCCTGGTGATGAAATTCTCCCCGCTTAACCATCTGTACAAATGGATCACAGGTCATATAATGCCTAAAACTGAACACGCTATCTATATGCAGATATCCTCAACTTTCAGGTCACACTCATCCCCTTCATTTTGCTCCAGCTCATTTATGAGCTAGTTCATTGCATTTTATCTTAGTTCTTCTCTGGTTTTGCCTAGACTTTCAAGCTTCAAAAAATTAAAGCAGACTTTAAAAATGTTTCAGCTCAAGCTCCAGTGGAGCCTTATTTTAGTCAGCTCTCTGCCCAGCAATGAAAACACCAGTAATGGAAGTTGATTTTTCTTTATAAAACTTGAAAATAAGGTTTTCTGTAATTCAGACATTCATTATGAAAACATCCTAGTACACAGGCAAGTGTCTTCTGGGCATGATCATTAGGAGTGGCAGAAGGAATTCATTTTCTATGGAGGAAATTATAGCAACGCAGAGATTGGGAGAGGACAGATAGCATTTGACTGTCATATTTTCGCTTTTTTCACCATAGGTTTAATGTTGTGTCAGGGACTCAGAAACTTTTGGGAGGAGGATTAGTAGTAGTATTAAAATTGCTTAGCCTGGGAGTGCTTGTTGACTTTGGAAAAGACTCGTGTCAGATCTCAGTACTGACACTGCTGACTCAGGCTTTTTGCAGAGGATGTGCGATTCACCTACCTCCCCTGACAGTAACACTTTTGTTACACAGTGAGTAACACATTTCCTCTGTCAGTAACACTTTTGCTTATAGATCTGGTATTTCATCAAGCATCTTTGTTTCTGACCTTCACTTGGTTGTTACATAATTTCTAGGTCTCCTAAGTATAAGATGCTATATAATAAACATAATAAAACTGGTATTTCATACAACAAAAAGTCTAAGTGGAAGGGAACTAATAGTTCATTATGGTCACTGTTTTAAATTACACTCTAGGACAAAAAAAATTTGGTTTAAATAACTTTATTCTCACCTCAGAAACATTCATGTAGTGGACATCCAACAGAAAGCCACCCAGAGACACATTAAGACAACACTGTACAGCTGCTACCAACGTTATTACTGCTACCGGTGTTATTACTGCTACCCCAGGACCACTGATGTAACTTTTATTGCAGTGCCAGGAGGATTCAGTGTTTAATATGAAAACAAACAAACAAAAGAAAACCCACCAAAACCCAGTGTCAATGGAAGTGCAATAGATACTGCAATAGTCCAGTGGTCCTGCCTCTGCAGACAACTGCTGCCAACGTTAGTAAAGCATAAACAAAAGTTTTAATAAGACTTGCCGATAAGAGCTATCACTTATCACTGCAGACAGGAGAAAACAGAATTCAGACCATCTCAGTGCACATTCTCATGCCACCAACAGCGTCACTATTAACCCTTCCACCAGATGGCTATTTCTTTTAATTCAGAGTGTAAAATCGTGCATGTATTATGAGAGTCTGTCACTTTATATAGTGACCTACATATATCCAACTATGTCTGGTGAACAGTCAGATCAGGTGAACTGAAACTTCTGTGCTTCCTGTTAATGTGATGTGGTTGCACAGCAGTGACTCAGTGACATGGCAAAGAGGAATTACTGACATAGTGTATCTCAAAGAAAACCACTCTAACTGGGAACAGAATTTTGCAAGCTGGTTTATAATCCAGAATTCAGTGACAAACAGTTACTCAGATTAAGAAACAGGTCCAGCATTACGCACCTTCATTTACTAAGTATCATCAGTTTTATCGTGTAATGAATCCACACCACCTTGAGGATGTGTGGCCATTTTGATGGGAAGCAACATTATTTAAGGTGAAGAACTTGTACCCAGACACTGCCCACACACCAGCACTTCCACCGAGGCTGTGAGCTCAGCATCATCTCCTGAAGGTGAGTCCTTGGCCACTCAGTTATTCCGTATAACAGGGCTGCTAGAGAAGGAGGCGTTGGTTCCCATGTTGTTAACAGTAGTCTTCTAGTTAGGATCCGTCCCTAGGAAGTCAACAGTCCATGCCCCAGCCCTTCCCCAGCCCGAGGTTATGCTATTGCACATCTCCCAGGAGAGCCTCCGAGTCGACGAGTTTCCTGTTGGAGTGGGACTATTGTCAAGAACATGAGATTTATGGGGCCAAAAGGAGACCAAACAAAATAGCTACAGACTAGCAATTTGGATGCTGTTTTCCTGGTTTATCTGTTTTTAGCCACATGTCGTGTAAGCTAAATTATGTAAACAGGAGCCAGCTTCCCAGTGGAAACACGAAGAGTATGCTCCTCACGAGAGCACTGTTCCGGGAACTCACGGACCCACTCTGGCCGGGGGGACGCCGAGCCTCGGCAGGGTTCCACCAGCCCCACAAGAGACCTCGGGGGGAGAGCTGGGCACCCGGGCTCTCCAGAACAGGGTGCATCTGCAAATGCCTGTATGTGTGTGTCACACCAACTCAGCGACCAGAAAAGGACCCAGGAAAGAAGAAAACCAGAAGCACAGGCTTTCTGGATCCTGTCAGCCATTCCTGTTCTACTTCAAGTCTTGAAGTAGGTGCTTTGGAGACACACCAGCACATGACATTATTAAATAAAGTCACCTTGAACAAAAACCTATTTTTTCTAATGTATATACAGACACTTATATGTATATACATACACAGACACACATACAGTATGTGTGTATATCAGATATAAACACAGTTTAAAGGAAAAGCTTCAAGACCCACTCAAAACCTGCCCAGGTCACTGCCTTCCTTACCTCAGGAAAGGTAAGCTGGCATAAATGTGAATCAGTGACATTTACAAAGCTGATGCACACTTACCAGAAGACTTTATCAAGAGCTCTGAAGAAAGTGGGGAGTGAGAATCTTCAGTTGTCCTTTTCCCCTCTGCCGAAGAACTGTCTGCACTAAGGAGGATTTGCTGCCAGGACTGTGGCCACCAAACTCCCCCTGCAACACGCAAGCTCATACCAGCAAATGAGTGCTTTTGCTCTTATACTGTTATTCCAGCCCGATGAATGGAATAAACGGATCCAACAAAAGGCGTGTAAGCTGTAAACACTATCAGGCCTTGCTTGCCTTCCCAAAGGACTGCCAGTCTCCTGGCGAATCTTGTGCGGTTCTCAGTCCTCCACCCTAACAAGACGCTGCAGGACCACCGAGCACCATCCATCAGAGTTTCTCAGGGCTCTTCCCGAACGCAGCACGTTCAACACGCCAAGTTCAGATCAACTGGGCAGGGCCCAGTCACTCCACAAGCTTCTCCAGAACGCAGCCTCCAAAACAGAAACCTCGCAAGGTCAGTTCACATCTGACATGGATGAACTGTAGTAAATATCAAAATATTTAGGAAGCTCATTCACATTTTTAACATGGAACTCCTGATGTCCTTCTTCAACACAATATTAAACTCGAATCAAAAAGCAAAATAAAACTTGGATTTCTGTGAAACTGGAGTTTTCTGGTTACCTACCATCCACTATCCACTCTCTAGCTTTCGCTTTCGGTGTGATCACTGCTATGTGAGTAACACTTTCCCATCAGGTTTCAATGCAGAGCAAAGCCTAAGAACTGACTGTGCTTCAAAGAGTTAACCGCAGCTCCACCGCCCCCCTCACTCTCCCCAAGGCTCCTGTCTGCAAAGGTTTGAATAACTGCTGGAATCAGGACGTTAATTTAGGTCGCTTCACATGAAAATTACCATTTGGCTTGTTTTATCACACATTCGTGTGCATCTAGGTAATGGAACAATTTGGCTTCAGGCTACGCTAAAACTTGGTCAACAAGGGCACAGCAAAACTTCCACTTGCATCAGATGGCAATGGGGCTCTGCTGACAGATTTTACCAGACAGCAAGAACTGCTCTGACACCAGAACATCAGGTGCCAGCTCAGCCTTGCAGGAACAGGCAGATATAATAAAGCAATATGGCATTATGCAAATAAGCACACTCTAAATTGTTCAAAGAAGCTATGCTTCCTGCCCCATCTTCAAGTACTAGAAATTTGCTTGTCGAGTATTATGGATAGTATTTGGAAATCCCTTTTTCCTCCACTGCTATCTGTCAGAAAGCGATGACACCAAGAGTCAGATAAGGAAAACATCTTAGTACCTGGACTTGAAGAATTTGTGAGTGAAGGAGAAAGCTGGTGGCTGGTAAGTAACTTCGCTTCCTTTTACCCTTCTGCAACACACACTGGGCTTCAGGCTGTGGCCCTTAGGTCCAGGGGGAACTCAGGCTACCTGCAAGGCATCAGGGAAGGCAAACCTGTTTTCAGGAGGTTGTTACTCACTACATAGGGATCCATATGAGCAATACAGAAGACATATGGATCTAGTCATTGAAAAAGTCTGAAAAATCCCTATACAACAACATACCCATAGTGATTTAAGTATCACTGGAAGAGCACTGGGTGGCCTTGGGACTTAATCCACACTGTGTGTCCCAAAAACATGCCTTGTTGCCTACACCTTCCTTAAAAGCTATCTAGCTCTGATGGCTAAAGAAACTTGACTGCTTACATTTGTAAGGTTAACAACATTTATATACTTCACACTATGTTTCAGAACTCACCTCAGTATGGCATTAAAATTTGAAAGTAACAACAAAATATTATTGCAAAACTAATGCATTTTAGCAGGATTTTTTTAGCAGGATGGGATTATCCACAATCCCAGACGTCCTTCCAAACTTCCCTGCAGAGCTGGAAAGCCCCAAACAATTCTTCTCAAACTGTTCAATCCAGTGTTTCAGGGGTAATTTCAGCATTTTAAGTAGAGAAGGCTGATGCATCGTGAAAGGCACTGGAAACCGAGACTGAAAAGAAATGAAAGCCCAGAGCCATAAAAGGATGCAAGTGCCTAAATACTACCTTGCTGCTACTGTAAGCGTTTAGCTAAATCCTCAAAACCCTCCTCATGCCCAGGGGCATCCAAACCTCACTGGAAGAGTTGCCTAAGTGCTGAGAAAGGTGCTTCATCCCTCCTGGTGAAGTCATTCCACGACTGATTTGGCCAGAGAAAGGAGGAAGAGGATGCTAGAGTGAGCATAGCTTTGGGAATAGGGAGATCTTTGTTCCAACCCCTAGGTCACCAACCATTTTTATCCAAAAAAAGATTCAGTAGAAGAAACCAAGAGCTCGCTTCTCATTCTCGCAGACAGGCAACAGTCTTATTATCTGGCAAGATGGGAGGTTTTTGAGACGTGACAGACTGGAATCAAGTCTGCTCTTTGTGGGCTTGCTGGGGGAATGCTTTATTGGCACGAATACTGGGTAAAGGAAAGCCTTTTCCCAGCTGGCAGCAGTCAGTGAGAAAGAGCTGGCTTCTTTACTTGTACAGAGGGTTGAGAGCTGTAAACCCCCAGCAGTGAGATCCACTCAGCGGGTATACGCAACTTGGGAACAGCAGCTGAAAGCATTCAATTCAACACTTATTGACTGGGTCCATTATTAATGTGCTGGTTTTGTAAATCCTGACCTTAAGTAGACAAGATCCCAAAGCTGTTTATTCCTTAGATGCATCTCCTATTGGCAACTGCCTTCCTCCTTGTTTATCTACTTGGTTTGTCCAAGGCTTCTAAGATTTCCTTTGAAAACAATACACATTCACTGTACAGCACGCGCTTGTAATTATTAATAAAGGGTGCACTTTTGAACCTTTTTTCCATGTTTAGCTTGCTGGAAAACACAACAGGAAACATGTTTGAAGGTTGGTCTGAAATATTCAACAAAACAAAACAAAAAACCCTCTTCAGCTAAATAAACAACAATAGCAGAAAGCAGGCATAAAGAATTTTACATCTGCATTGAAGACTACAGAAGAGTACCCTTCAGAAGCTTTGCACTAGCATTACTCAAAAAGTGTATTTTGTCTACATTTCTCTTAAATACTTCTGTCCAAAAGTAAACTCAATTAGAACATTTCAGGCAAAAGCTAAAATTTGCTCAGATAGAAAATAATGTCACGATGATGTGTAGGACACCAGGGGCTTCCATTTTCATCTCTAAATTGGGTTTGTACCCCCATGCAACAAAAATGTCTCCCTCCTTTACCACGCCTGTTGTCTCCTTGGCAGAGTATCAATATACACGTACCATACAGCACACATCTAACAAACTCAGAGCTACCCAGATGCACCAGACTCATGGTGCAATACTGTAAGAAAAATTGGCACCTATGCTGTTATATCATCTATGACTTACAGGCCTCAAAATCAGGCCTGCACAAAAACTCTGACAAAGCTGTCGGATAGCCAGGAATCCCAGGCAAACCTAGAAAAACAAAAATAAAGGATCTAAAAAGAGGACACAGTTCATAAAACTCAAATTACAGGTACTACAGAGGAGAAGTAATGGATGTTGAGAGCTCTTGGCCATGAGAACCACAAGAATGTGTTGAATTTGAAGAATGTAGACAGAAGACACACAAATTAACCCACCTGCAATACACTGTGGCAACACTCCTTCCTAAACAAAAATATTTCCATTTTTTAAGCCATTAAGTTTTCCACTATAAAACTATCATTTTAGAGGAAAACTGGCAATTTTCATAAAGGTTGTTGGACACAAATACAGTTCCCCTTTCAGTAGGAACTTTCTGACCAGTTATAACTTACATATTAAGTGCATGCCACAGAATAATCCCAGAAGTCCTCATGATAAAATAAAATACCTTGATTTGTTTCAAACAACTCCACTGGTAGGAAGCTACTGCAATGCATAACTTCTGGAAGAAGTGGACACTGTTTTCTAACATGGTCGGTGCTAGATAGCACTCACTCTTTAAATCAACACCTCATTTGTTGAGGACTGGCCCTTTGGGCACTGCAGCCTTCCAGCCTCCATAGCATCCATCTGCTCTTGGTCACAATTCCAAGTATCAACATATCTAGCTTTAGTAACGTCTTCTTTCTAAAGCTGAGTTCCAAGGTAACATTTTGTCTTTCACAAGTCCACAGATAGTCCAGTTGAACAAGTGAAACACAGAACTAAACAGAGAAGAGCCAACATAATAGGCTCTACCAACTTATCTGGCATAACTTGAACAGAAATCAACCAACCTCTTTTATTTTCAGTAATATGCATACATAATTGTGTACAAAATAGAAATGTAAGCAAATGTGTACAAAATTCAAATTGTTCTTGTATAAAATTTCCAAATGAAGTAGTATTAAAACTTGAAGCCACACACGAAGAACCAAACTGCCTGCTAGCCACCTATTTCCTCTACTTCATGTTAACTTCTTTGCATCACTTGGAAAGATAAAACAAGCTGTCAGCGTAAATCACAAACCTTTTTCACTGTGACAATCGTAACATGTATGTTGGTCTCCCAGAAACGGGCAACTAGGAGGAGAGGTAATTAAAACATCAAAGTCAAGAAAAAACATTCTTCTGAGCTTACTTTAAGAGATCAACTACTCCTAAACACCTGAGTTTGAAGTGAGGATGTGGAAGGCCACTGTTTAAGGTGGCTGAGGTTGCTTTTTCTAGAAAAGTTGAAGTTAATACTAAACACAGGTCTCGCCCACAAAAAGACAAAAGTTCATGTCAGTACATCTGATGACTGCAGTACTGTACACACTGAACTCTAATAGTCATCCTGGCCAAAAAACTGTGGACAATGAACAAACCCTCGCGCTTAGTGTTCTTGTCTCAAACTCCTGTATGTTCCATGTCAGCTTCATTAAGAAATAATAAGATTTTTTGGGGAACAGGTTAAAAGCAGTAAGTAGTAAAAGTAACTTTTTGTTACAGCACTATGTTGTACTGACAATTCATACAGTAACATAAACAAATATACCACAGTTGCCTTTAAGATAGGTTAAAATCAAGCAACTGAGATGTTTGGTGAATGATGGTGTTGCCCCTGAATACTGTCCCAGGTCATACCACATGACTGCAGCAAAATACCTTGAAAAGTAACACACAGGTTGCATAAAAAAATAATTATCTCAGTTTCAAGAGGTGCCACTGAAAACAAACAAACAAACAAAAAAACCCCCAAAATATGTGGCTGTTGTGACACAGTGAATTAAGACATAACTCTCAGATATAAAGGACCTACACTTTCAACACTGGTTTAAATATTGAAATTTTAAATTGGGATGGCAAGTCCTAAAAGTTGGGCCCTATTAGTGAAAGGATGCTGCATGATATCTACAATCACAATTTTTTAAAATGTACACTACAAACTATAAAAAAGAAATAATTTTACAGAACAGTTTCTATACAACAGCTGGGAGAGATTATGTCTTGCCCCAGAAATCCTTCCTCTTCTGAGCTCGTTCCAGTATCTGAGATGCAAGTGAGCTAGATGCTGCTGAGCGAGCAGAAATCTGAGACAACCTGTCATCTGTGGGGAAAGCAACAAGGAAGATTAAATACACATATTAAAGCACAATTAACATTCATGGCAGACTTTGAAAGTGCAAATATTTTTATGCCCTCTTTCACAATGGATGCTAAAATAGTACCACAATACACTTCAATTCTATTACTTGGTAACTGACATGCTGGAAAAGAATCTCACTAGAAAGCTACTAGGATGCTAAGGTAAGTTTAAGAGAGCTACATGCCCAACTCTTGACAAACTCCAGAATGAGATCCCTACTCTCACCTGGGAATTGCCCAATTCTCCAAGTCATCTCTACATTTACTCTCCTCAGAAATTGTTCCTCTGCCACTGAAGTCTGTACAGACCAGACTTTGATAATATATTCATGAAAGCAACCCACCTCTTCAAGCAGAGCGGACAACCATAGAATAACGCATAACTAAAACATCAGAACCTGTGCTGCCACAAGGGCCCTTCTGTGCCAAACCCAGCTAGTGTCTCACAAGCTGTTAGAAGAAATGTGCCTTCTGAAGAAAACAGGATGTTTAACACAAAGACAACAAGAAGCATGCTTTAAAAATGTACTTTTGAAAGGTCTTCCTTTTGAATACAGGGTCCACTTCGCACCCAGCAGAACTCTTAAAATTAAGCAGCCTAGATGCTGCTTCTCTGATAAAGCACATTATACTTCAACATCATTACTAAAATGTTGCTACAGCTCTGTCAAGATGCTCTCTATGAAAAATGACACCCATTCTCCTGCAATGGATTAAAAAGAACTGTATCACTACTTTCCAGCCCCCACTACCAACAAAAAAACCAGCAAAAAATTCCACAACTCAATCCGAACAGGACCTGTACTTTGTCAGTGTTTCAATTAACTTTTCAGCAGCATTTCTGAATTTTTGAAATACAGTGATCCAAATGCCCATAACAGGCTCACACAGTATGCGTACAACTATATTCCCATGTATGAGAAAACTCCTAACTGCACATCTGCAAACAGATATGTCATTGGATAACTCCCAGTTTTGTATGTATATGAACAAATACGAGCACAAGAAGTATCTGTAAGCTGGTACATTGCATCAGTTTCTGAAAGCTCATATATCATCACTCAGCTCATAAGAAAAAAAAAGAAAAAGAAACAGCAGTTACAGCATTTAGTCTGTGTGCAACACGCTTGTGGGAAGCTGCAGAGTACTATAGGATTTTGCATGTTTTACATAGATACACAGATGCTTGGCTGAGCCATCTGCACAACCCACATATTTTCCAGCCAACTACAATGAGTAAAATAGAGAATCAGCCTAAACCTTGGTTAAAACCAAGGAGCAAACAAGTGTAAGGGGTACAGAAAAAAGCTTTTGGTTTCTCTGGGGTATACCTATAAATAAACTGCAATCAGATATAAGCTTGCTCTGCCCATATTCTAATCTGAACCAAACACAGATGATTGTGACTAGCACAGCACCACACCAAGCTCAACCTCATACACCATGCTAAGAAACAACGTATAGCAGCTCAAGCTAAGGAGGCTACAGGGCCTTTGGTTGACTCACGCGAGTGAAAGAGTTTACTTGTGTCTGTCCACAAAAGGGCCAAGAAGATGCACTGGTGGACCGTGCACTGGCTGCTCCCCCAGATTAACTTTACAGTAAACAGAAAAAAAGGCCAAACCAGCAATCAGAGAAACAGGATGCCATAAGTGCCCCTAATACACTGAGCAGAGGAACAGGTGTGAAAATTAAAGTCAGTAGAATCATTGCATGCTGTGTATCTGGTGCTGAAGTCTCACAAACAAAATCTTTTTCTTAAGATTTCTGGTACTTTTAAAGTTGCATCCAAAGCTACTGCAGCTGCAACCTGAGCTGTCATCATTTTGCAGTTTTCTTCTGTTGCTATCAACACAAAGGCTTAAAAAATGTGCAGGGAGGAAATGATTTTAGGTATGCAACTGAGCAAGCTATATTAACCATATTGAACCACAATGGTCTATTTAATTTTCAGCCGCATTTAATGTTTATTCATGCTAGAATATACCTTCATATTCATACTTCAGATCACTAGGATGAACATTTTCAAATTATTTTGATGAAATGCAGTAGTTATTCATGCAATCACATAAACCAGTATTACTTACTGCATTCAGAGACCTCTCACATTACTGCTAAAGTTAAAATTAATCTAGGTAACATACACATGATATACAACAATACTTTAGGATGAGAAATACCTTCATCATTATAGCTTCTTTCCTGAAGGGGTAACTGGAAAGATCTCATTTTGGGATTGCCAACATTCCCTAAGACAAAAAGTCAAAGGCACATTTTTGAATCATTTCAAACAGACAAAGGATAATATTTCATTTTACAACGTTTAAAAAGGTTACAACATTATTTCCAAAACATGAGTCTTATAAATAGCAAACATAGCAAAAACTCCATGAGATTCTTTCACTCTAAGCTGAGGTAAAATAAACTTACTTTATTCTTCTCAAGGCACCTATCTTTGGTAGATAATAAAAGTTAGTGAACTGCACTTGAGGTGCAGAGCTAGAACACAGCACCAATTCTAACCTCTTTCCAAGGAAATTCTCTGGATTTCACCATCCCACTTAATCTGACAACTACTTGTTCCATTCCAGAATGGAAATACTACTGTAGTTTAGGTAATCTTTATAATTAAAGGACCAAGAATTGTGCGACCTTAAGCAACTACAGAAAGCCTTTCTGGAATGGAGACTTAAGCACATAAACTTTATTTTGACTAAGGGGTGAAGGATTCTTTTCTTTATCAAATTTATGCCCCTAGTAACCCTAAACATTGTTAAAAAAATCTGTGAAATACTCCAGCACAAATTCCTCCTCTGCCAGGAAATGGCTTTTCTCAATATCCAATACATCTTTTATAGATGGCTTCTTTGTTTCCATATCCTGCAGAAATATTTAAGGAGCTTATCTCTCAGACATCCACAACTCCTGCAAAATAATACCACACTGTAAAGGTCCTCAGTTACACACCTGTCGTGGTTTAACCCCAGCCAGCAGTGAGGCACCAGACAGCCACTTGCTCACTTCCCCTGCTCCCAGAGGGATGGGAAGGAGAATCAAAAAAAGAAGTAAAACTCATGGGTTGAGATAAGAGCAATTTAATAACTAAAGTAAAATAAAATACAACACTAATAATATAATCATAATGAAAAGGAATATAACAAAAAAAAAAACAAACCAAAAAACAACCAAGAAAAGACAAGTGATGCCCAGTGCAACTGCTCACCACCTGCTGACCAATGCCCAAGCAGCGATCCGCCTCTCCCGGCCAACTCCCCCAGCTTACATACTGAGCACGACATTCTATGGTATGGAATACCCCTTTGGTTAGCTCAGGTCAGCTCTCCTGGCCATGCTCCCTCCCTGCTTCTCGCGCACCTGCTCGATGGCAGAGCATGGGAAACTGAAAAATCCTTAACTTAGGATAAGCGCTACTTAGCAACAACTAAAACATCAATGTGTTATCAACATTATTCTCACACTAATCCAAAACACACTGTACCAGCTACTAAGAAGAAAATTAACTCTATCCCAGCCGAAACAAGGACAACACCACTGTTGGTAATTCCAGATGGAAAAGTGTCACAGCATCCAGTTGTAGCCTAAAGATTAAAAATTACCATTGTTCATGCTAAACCAAATTATTCTCATAATGAGTAAGTACTTATTGAAATTAATAAGGCAAAATTAGACAACGGTAGCAATTTCCATCCTGCAGCACTCTAACACAGCAAGTTAATACACAAAACCCACCATTATGCTGGAATTCTGGATCCTTGAGAGTCCCTTGAATACGACGAGAGGGACTCCAGCAAGGCACAGAGCAGCTTTTGGCTGACTTCAGCACAGGAGGCATAGAGGAATGCTCTTGATGGGCTGAAGCAAGAGGAACTTGCTCATCAGAAACACTGTTAGGAGGCCACTGATCCTGCCTAAGTGGCAGAGGATCCAAAGTTCCCAGCCCAGCAGGTGGAGAGGTAAGGAGTGAAACAGCTTCCACTTCCACATCAGGCTAAAACACAATAGAAAGGAAAAAAAATAACCAAAAAACACAAAAACCCAACATCTCATATACAGCCTTCCAGTACAGATCCCCACATATGCAGCAAATGTTAGCTTTACACTGTTACACTTCTCATGAGGATACTGGAAGAATAAGTATTTCAAGCTTGTGAGACAGCTTAAAGAAAATCTATTCCTAATAACAAGTGTTTAACATGGTCTGAAAGTAATCTAGTCAGGTCAAACCAAAAGCTTATTTTCTTCACAGCAAAAAACTGTGTTCTTAGATTTTAAACCAACATAACCAACTTCTCGGGCAAGTGTGTCTGCTTCTGTTACGGAACCTACTACAGAGGACATATGCAGTGAAATGCTAGCTACCTTTGTAGAACACTAAGCACAACTTGACAAAAAACCACAATTTTGAGAGGAAGACAGTTAAACAACTCCTAAATGTTTCTATTTTTCTTTTAGTAACTATGCAAGCTGCAAAGTAAAAGCAGCACAAAAGTAAAGGAAAGAGAGAATGAAACTATTATGGCACATTTACCTATCGTGTACATAGACACCCAACCTCTCCTTCTTGAACTTCTTTCAAGTCAAGGAATCTAGAGCTGTGCCCTGTGCCAGTGGCAAGCTACAGTAACATTAATGGGGAAATCGACAGCTCTTGATAACAACTGTTTTTTGTTGTTTTTTTTTAAAAAACAGATCCTGTGCATTTAGCAGAAAAAGACAAAATAGAGCTCATCCAATCTCACTCCAATAGTCTCAACTCCTTTGCTTGATTCCCCCCTAAAAATTATTTATTCAGAAATTGGCCATTTTAGTCATAGATGCTGAGAATTTTAGAACAGTAAATGACAACTCAGGAAAAAGATTTATTAAATAAATTATTCACAATTACTTAAAAAGCACATTCCTAAAATGCATAATGGTAAGTCTCTTTCCTGGCTCACCTGGAAGGACCTTCTTTTGGAAGCTTCTCTTACACTTTGCTTAGCTGAAGAAGGGTCTGTTCCTAAACCTCGTGTTCTCTGCTGTGAAGACGAAGACTTGAATTTAGGAGGAGACACTAGAACCGCACCTCCTATTGTAGTGAAGAAGATGAAAAATGCTTTATTAACTTAAATAACCTAATAAATTAATTCATACATGTCTTTTTTTTTCTTTCATTCTTGAAATACTGCTTTGCATTTAAAAGTCTTTTTACCAACAGTTGGGGTAGTGAGATCATGATGAGTCCTCTGAGCTCCACCAAGCGCTCTCAGCTTTGGAGTAGGAAGCCTGCCGCCTATCCTCGAGGATACAGAAGAAGAATTTGACACAGCTGCAGAAGAATTCAATACTAAGGCATTCTCACTGCAAAAAAAATGAGCAATGATTAAAGGATTAGCTAAGGACTGAGAAGCCTTGCACTCGAGCTTTTTGTTTCTAATACATTCCTACAATGAAGCCTAAGGCAAGACAGTTAGGGCCATAAAACACCAACAGCCTGTAGTTAAAACATCTGCTTGGAATGGGGAGTCCTGGATTCCAGCCCTTGAGCCTCAGTTTCTGTATTTATTTTTTTTTTATTTAACTGGATAAAATACATAAACAGTCTCAAGGTGCAAATTCAGGCTGCCTCTGTCCCAATACACCTTGAATGTATTGCTACACAGTAGCAGAGACTCAACAGGAGGGCTGGAAAGAGTACTCACCCAGAAAAAACTTTGAATGTGGTTGCCACCTTAGAGGTGGGAACGTGGGTTTGACTCTTTTCAGTCGACCTGATGGAACTGAAACCAAGTATCCCACACTTATGTAACCGCTCTGGCCCCCAGGTTATTAAATAAATCAGCGCCACCACTTCTGTCTTCCTCCAGATGCATTTCAAAAGGACGTGGCAGCATACCCACACTGTGCAAGGAACCTGATCCTGTCAGTGCATGCTAGACATGCTCTGAGGATATCTAGGCAAAGAATGCCTCATTTCTAGCTCTCAAGCATGCTTAGATAACATGCAAGTGTTAAGCTGCTCTGCATGGCCAAGTCCAGAGCATATCTCAGCACACACATTGCAGGATGACAGAAAATCGTCTGTGTCAATCAGAGATACATTTATAAACTAGATCACCTCTAGAATCAGACAGAAACTTAAGAAGGTTTTCAGGATGATGGTTTTGAAAGCCTGCATTTAATTTCTATTTGAGTCTAGCATCTCAATCTTTCTTTGCCTGGGTTTGCATATAGGATATTACCCCCAAAGGAGACAATTACAATTCCTTACCTTTGATTTGTGCTGCAAGACCAAAGGTAAAACCCAATGAGGAATACAAAACACTTAGATGGTATGGTAACAAGGGCCAAAGTTATTCAGATTTAAGTATCTACCAGACTAAAACATTGTTCTACCAAAAAAAGTATGCAGAATTTGCACAGTAAAAAGCCTGAGACTTCTGTAACTAGATATAATTTGGATCTTTCAACTGTCAATTACAGTACTATGCACATACTGAATTTCTCTCTCATATTTCTACACCTTTTTCCCACCTGTGTTCAGTAACATAATCACCAGTAACTACTGGATGCTAGTTATTTTTTCTTCCCATCCTTCATCTTTGCGCATGAATTTTTTTTAAGAAAAAAAAGATGCTAAGTACAAGATCAGCATGTAGTCTATCCTTTCAGTCCTATCAATCTTATGCTGTCAATTTGAAGGAAATTGTGAGCTTTAATTTTCACTACACTTGGCTGCTGTGTAGTGAACAGCCTGTTCTGAGAGGCCCATACTGCAAATTATATAGTTTTGGAACAAAAAAATCAGAATTGTTCATGCTTCTACAAACTTCTGTCTTGCAAGTTAGAAATCCAGTGTTGTAGATCCATTTCCATCAACCACCTCAGTGTCTTGAACTTTCTCATTCTTTCTAATACCATTAAAAACAAAGTAGTCTCACACCAACTTATATTCTCTTAAGTAAATCTGATTTTAAAACAAAAATTAGTTAACCTACAGATTTCTTAGATGTTAGAGGAAAAAATTACATGTATACACCACAAAAATGTTAGGTTTTACCCTTCAATTTTCTTATCTTCATTGGCATCATTATTGTTTTCTTCTAATTGCTGAGCCACAACTGCAGCGTGCTCATCTTGGGTTTTTTCCTCTTCTGTTGATTGCCAATTCTCCCTTTCTTCAGTACCTTCTTGTTCACCCCAAACTAAACGCCTTTTGACTGGAACAGTTAAAGCATCTGACATGTCTTTCTTCTCAGTGCTGTCCTGGTGTGGCTGTTCTCTGGAGTCAGGTTGCTGCAGCATTTTGGGGCTTGGTGCAGTCTCTTTTTCAGAAACTCTAGGTAACAAAGAAAGCAGTGTTTCATACCACTGATTTGCACAATTTACACACGTCTACGCAGAACACATTCATCCAGTTCAGTCCTTTGCCAAAAGTACAGCTCAGATATTAAAAAGTGGTACAGTTGACATGATGAATGGTTAAATTTCCACTGAAGTTTTAACTGATGTTTAAGCACAACCCATTTTCAAACTAGATTCTATGAAAACTCCTTCTGGATCACCATTTCTAAAAATGAAATGTAAAATTAAGGCTTTATTTCCAATTTAAACAACAAGTTCGATTATCAGACGTGCTCAAAAAATAACTAGTTCCATGCATACAGACTGTCTGATGGCACAATTTTGAAAGCCAAGCAGTTCAGAAGACTCCTCTTTAGGCACAACTTTTGAAAGTCTTAAACTCTCAACTGCTCACAGAAATCAGTGCAAATTAGCCCAGTGCACAGAAATGAGATCAGCAAGAGGATCTGTATTTCACAGGCAAAAACCAAACTAGTAAACCAAAAAATTTACACCATACTTAATACCACACATTATAGTGTAATAAATACTCTTTTACATGTCAACCCCCAACCCTTATTAGAGCTACAGTCATGCAAATGGATAGATCTCTCCCATACACACAAGCAGTGCGCATACAGCAGTCTAAGTGGACTGCAGACAGAGGCATCCAAGGTACTGTTTTTAAATAGCAGATCTCAGAAAAGACACAAATGGTGCTTTTTTTCTCCTTGCTTCAGCAATAGCTATCTGTACATTTTACTAAAACGCTAATTCTGAATTTTCCTAGCAAGGGATTTAATATCTGATGGCCTTCAAGGAAAGTAGAAAATGTATGTACACCATTCCTGACAAGAACATTGATAACATCCGAGGAGGCAAAACGTATTTCATATCATTCCAGTGGAAAGAAGAGTATTACTTCATGACCCAGTGTGAAATTCCTCCAGACTTGATGAGACTGAGGTTGCCATGCTAAATATGCATTTGTGGAGAATTACAAAGGAGTATCTTCCTCTTCTTTCAGAAGACTGGACTGCGCCTCATTTTCTATTTGAGCACAGATCAACTGATGTATCTGTGAAAAGGTAAATGCCCTCATCTGTTCCAGAGAATTTACATATCACAGAAACACAGAACAGCCCAGGTTGGAAGGGTCTTCGAAAGACCATCTGGTCCAACCTTTCTTGGGGAAAGGGAGCCTAGATGAGATTACCTAGCACCCTGTCCAATCGCATCTTGAATACAGTCAAACATCCAAGATCTCACAGCTATGCTAAGCCTATATTCAGCATTTTGCTCTGTTTCAAAGCTACAGAATAACAGGCAGGAATGACCACCTTACCCGGCAAGATCTAGTGCTCTGATGCTGTTGCTGATGCCTTCTTCTGAACTGGAATTTGAGGACACATCCCAAAGACTGTTATTATCGGACAGGATCTGATTGAGATGGTATCGGGAGAAGTGTGTTCCTTCTACTCGTTGCCTGTAAGCTTTTGCTCTTTCTCGAAGTTCTCTCACCTGCACATCAAGGTTTCATAAGTTGCATGTCTGTTTAAAGTTCACTAATAGGCTATAACATTATAACATATTTGCATTAGCTAATGGCAGCCAAAGGAGAAAGGCAAGTTACTCATAATACAGGGCCACCCACAGCACTAACATTGCATGCCGCAGTAAATGCAACAAAAGGAAAGAAAAAATAACAAAAGCGTGTATTTAGTAAGCATGTTTGAGCCATGAAGCCAAAGCAAAATTGTCATTTACTCATTCAATGAGCACAAAAAGTTATGCAGCAACTATGAATAAGTGTAGTGCTGGATTCTAGTTTTTCCATCAGCGCTCAGACACAGTGCTCCAAACATTCAAACAGGAACTTAGATGCAACCAACCTCCATATACCACATGGAATTTAAGGTGTTTTGAGATGCCTAAGGAGAGGAATACAGAATTATTTTAAGATTTCTTATTTTTCTCTCAACACCGTATTGTTATTATCACCCTTGTAACATTATTTCAGTCTAAGTAAGAAATTAAGTACTAAAAACCTGTCAACATAGCTCTATACTGCCTCCCTGAGATTCAGTAAAAAGCTGTAAAACAAATACATCAGCACTGGTATTTCACCAGTCTTTGCCAAGCTTGCAGAAGTTAGTTTAGATTTCTAAGCCTTAACACTCAAAAATACATTCATCACACACAAATTTATGATTATTTCAAGTCAATAGGTCTATGTGCATGTGTAATACTGAGTTTGTATGCTGTGAACACCACAACTGTCTCTAGCTACATTAATCTTATCTCAGTGAGGAGGTGATGATTATGTAAGAACTCTTGGTGCTTCTGTATGTAAGACATAATATCAAAAGCATTCCTTCTAGGCTATCAGTAACTGTAAGAATGAGATGTCAGGTTTAGCCTTAAAAAAAAAGTGGTAAGCCCTCTCTTTAGATGTTATACTGCTGATTTTACACCATCATTTTTATGGTTAAAACTATTTCAACACTCACACTGTCTTGTGTCCTTCACCCAAACACAACTGAAGTGCAGGAAGAGAAAGCAACAACAAAAGTTCTATGTTTAAATGATCAAAAATAACTTTGTGATATTGTTGTGTGAATTCTGGCTCACTAAAAATGGCTCACAGGAAATAAGTATTTTGTCAAAGAGCAGGAAAGTAATACTGACACCTCCTCTAGCACATTTTCATAGCTTTTCTTATTTATTCTTCTTTCATGTTAGATTTCACATCGTTCTTCCAGCAAGGAACAGAGTTAAGTGGGCCAAATTCCGCTAAACCCCCTAAAAGTAACTGGATGTAGCAGATGGAAATCTACTTAGCCCACACTAGCTAACATCTCACAATATGACCCAATAAACTTCCAAAGAATAGCCCATTAAAATATGTACTTATTATTTTAAGATGAGAGTTTAAAGTTTGAGGTGCAATTGATCTACTGGATTATTCACTTTAAGTAGAAGAATGAAAAATTAATTATGATAGCCACAACAGAAGGAATATAAATCCAGAGCAACAGGACACTGCAGGGGGAGGAAGAATACTATGTCTCCAGCAAATTGTGAAGTACAAAGGACAATCGTCTCCTCCAGTGACTCAGCAGGCAGCATTATCTCAGCAGGACACAGGCCCCAGAGAGTCCTACTGTGATTGTGAATTGCCCACATTAATTTTTCAAAAGCATAATTCAAAGAGATTTTTTTTCATTTGACTGCTGAAAAGCAACCCTTAACAATATATTGTAGAGGTCTAAGAGTAATCGCTACAGCTAAGGTCATATCAGGATTCCATTACAGCCTTTGCCTGTTTGGGCTCAGAACTTCAGAAAGTCTGCTTTGGACACAAAGTTACGCATGTGCAGTCACAGCTGAGGGAGAAACTAGACTGAATCAGTCAGAGCTTATCATCTAATCACGTATGCAAAAGATGTTCTGTAGGCACCTTCAGCGGGGGTGAGTCTCAACAAGCCATCAGAGGCAGAGGTTAGGTACAGCTTTGAAGAACATTTCTCTTCATGTGAGTGCATTAGTACAGGAACATGCATGGAATCATGTAGAAACCAAAAGGACTGTTGGGCAGCCTATACTGTGAATGGCCAAAGTACCTTTGTTGCTTTACAGTAACACCGATGCACTTGACACTTTTTCCAAGTAATGAATACTTTCATTAATCTGCTCTTTACATATTTATCAAATGGCTAGATTCTTTTTTATGTCTGAACTGTGAATGAAATATTTTATTCAGTCCTACTCTTTTAGCCATGCTGGATCCCATCCTGTAGTTCTTAAAACAAAAATATTGATAGATGCTTAAAAAAAAAAAAAAAAAAAAGCCTGGCCAAGGATCAGGTCTATCAGCATTTGTATTCTTGTATTAACAGATGGTTTAAGAATTAACCTTGGTTTTCTTCCAGCCTGTCTTGAAGACCGGAAAATTCCAAGCTTTAATATTGCTCTTTGTTTTCACTACACCCAGAACTTCTTTTTGAAGAGTTAAAACCCTCAATGATATATATGGAAATATTAACAAGACAATAGCAAATTAAAAAAACTCTATATAGAAAAAATCCCACACACTATCACATTTACACAACCTAAATATTATTCTTTGTCTACTAGCAAAACTGGTTTGATATGCTGTACTGGCTTTGGCTGGGATACAGTTACATTTCTGCAGAGTAGCTTGTATGGGGCTATGTTTTGGATTTGTGCTGAAAACAGTGTTAACACACTAATATTTCAATTACTGCTGAAAGGTGCTTACACAGCCTCAAGGCCTTTTCTGCTTCTCAGACTGCCCTGCCAGCGAGCAGGCTGGGGGGGGGCACAAGGATTTGGGAGGGGACACAGCTGGGACAGCTGACCCCAACTGACCCAAGGGATATTCCAGACCATATGACATCATGCTCAGCATATAAAGCTGCGGGAAGAAGAAGGAAGGGGGACATTTGGAGTGATGGCGTTTGTCTTCACAAGTCACCGTTAGGTTTGATGAAGCCCTGCTGTCCTGGAGATGGCTGAACACCTGCCTGCCCATGGGAAGAGGGGAATGAATTCCTTGGTTTGCTTTGCTTGCGTGCACAGCTTTTGCTTTACCTATTAAACTGTCTTTAGCTCAACCTATGAGTTTTCTCACTTTTACCCTTCCGATTCTCTCCCTCATCCCACTGGGGAGGAACGAGCGAGCGGCGGGCTGGGGCTTGGCTGCCTGCTGTGGTTAAACCATGACATATGCTTACAGGCATGTGATTTAAAGTCTGAGAGGAGAAATCCAGGTAATTCCATTTATAAAAGTCTCTTCTACAAGAATTCATACTAGGATCTAATGTAGGTATGCATACATTAAAAAGTGCATGTAATCTAAGCACATTTGTCATCAATAAAACATTTGTTATTATAGTCTTAAAATTAATTTGGTTCTTCCAGCTACCCAGCACAACTCTTCTGTTTAGAAGGCCCTAAAAATCCTAATAATTCTTTTTTGAATTCTTCATGCCTACTCCCAAGTGACTTCCTTCTAGTTTCCTCTGCAATTCCCTTGTCAGCAAGACAATCTCCATGGAAAAGTCAGACATATCCAAACCACATATCTACAGAGTGGGAATTTCTTTGTTTCTCATACGTTCTAATTAAATGCCGCATGTATTTACTTCCTACACCTCTCAAACACAACCTAAAAAGGATCCTGCCTGGTAAAGCAGAACACGCATCCTTCACTTGCAGTCTCCTCACTCCTTCCCTTGACTCTGCTGCAGTGACTCCTCCCAGCTGGCTGTGCCGCAAACACAACCTACTCCAAGGCAATGCGCCCCTTTCCCCTCTCTTGCCTACCAGTCAGTTGCTCTTGAAGCTGAGCACTGCTCCTGACTGTTTTGAATGCTACTGATGCAACATCCAGTCTCCAGACAAAGGCCTTACATGCCAGGAAAATGACATAATATTCTACAGAAACATTCTGTATACTGCTTACAGTCAGGCTGCATGCAATAGTTTAGATTGCTCTACAGCCTTAGTGATGGTAAGACTAAGTCTAATGCATATATCAATACATATAAAAAATAAAAATATTGCTTGGTTTTAGTCCTCTAACATTCTCATGAGGCTGTTTTCACAGAATGGATTATGTCACGCATGCATACACAAAATCTGATTATGAATTATCTCAAACTACAATATACTTTAAACTTTGAGACCTAGTTCTCAGTATTTCATATATATTCAATATAGATTTCTTTTTGCCTAAAAAGAGAAATAAAATGACGTGCTAGATCAAGTCCAGTGAGAAAACATAAAACCGAACACTACCGCACTACGCCAGCAATTCGCAGAGAATGTTATTTCCAAAATCTCAAAGTCCAATACCCTAGAGCCATCTGCTCCGGCTCTGTCTTCCACATCAGCTTGGTCTCAACTGATAAGGAAACTCACATTTCCAAGTATTTGCCACACATTTAGCAACACAGTGTCTTGTGAAGGTTCCCTCTATCAGCTGGGAGAAGCCCAAGTCACTTCAGTGAAATCTGACAGTTACAGAACTAGCTCTAGCAGTTTCTTTGCAAACTACTAAAGGTTTTGATTTACTTGACTAATTCAGGAAACCATACTCAATAATCCTGCTCAGAAATCCTATGGTCCTGAAGCTGTTCAGCATTTTCAGAGGTCTGTCAAACGGGTTCCTATACAGTATAATACTGATCATAGTTACTGAATAAACTACATGAAAATACTTAGATTGGCTGAAACTTGCAAAAGAAATTCTTAATTTTGTGTTGTGTACAACTGAATTCAGCTGACCACTTTGAATGGATTCAGCATGGCAAGCTAATAAGCTGATCTTGACTATCAAGCTGACCTAGGCTGATATGTACATTGGCATTTTCCTTGTATTCCCTTGGAATCACCTAATTCTACATTTTGAAAACTTAACGCTTGTTACAACTGCACTGAACGTCAATGCTACAATCATCTGCTCCAAGAGACTGTTCTGCATGATGCCGATTTGTAAGGGAAACAAAGCTCCCCTCTCACTTTGCATGTGTGGTGGTACATTTCTTTCCCCCTCCCCAGGCTGATTCACAAACTTGGGAAGGCTCGCTATGCGTTAGCGTAAGTGTAATGAGTCAGGCAGTTAAGCGACCCTTGACTGTGCCAGGAACTCTTACACAGCTAAGACAGGGAGGTATGCTGTGCGTCTCATGGACTCCTGCTACACGGCAGAGGCGGGGGACAGGAGTAGAGATAGCTAGTTCTCATAACAACCTGCAGCCAGCTCTCTCTCATAACAACCTTGAGACATTACAGTCCTCCCCTGACAATCTTGGAGCATCCCGTATCTGTTATAAGCTATTCTCAGTCTCGGAATTTTCCAGCGCAGCTGGGATTCCAGCAATTTGTTGATGACAAAAGTCAATCATCTCCCGAACCTACAAGCAGTGGTACGAAGCGAGACCCTTTGAGCATTCCTGGACTGCAGCGGGCTGTGACCAGCATCTCCCTCTGAGCAGGACGCCTCTCGGAACTCTTCAGCTGGCAAAGATCAGAGGTCTGTGGCCAAAAGCCAACAGGACCGGGGCTGATACTCTCCGCTCCCTGAGGCTCAACCCTTCGCCCATTGAGAAGGATGCTGAAGCATTCAACGTGAATATTTTCACTGAACTCGAAGGGAATTTTTAACAGGTATACCTCTTTTAATTGCTTATGTATCTCTCTTAGTGCCTTTATGCACATGTGTCTGTACTATTTCAGTCGTGATTTTTTTCAATTGTGAGTGAATTTTAGGCTGCTATTATAATCCCTTTAGACATAAACCACTGACTAAGTCTGGGACTAGGAGTCAGTCCAGCCACACCTAGGCTCCAACAGGAATCTAGAAAGCAAGGGGGTCTTCTCTGAACCTTGTGACTCAACAGGAGGGTCTCCCTTACCCTTTCCCACACTCCTGACCTTTGCACAAATCACAAGAAACTAATTCTTTGTAACATTCCCTTTTACCCTATTACGTTTTTGGTCCCTATATACATAAGTTTAGTTTGATTCTAACTTAATTTTCCTGTGTGCATTTTATCCATGTAATAAGTAATAGAGTAAAACTTGCCACTGAATTCTCTGAGGTTGCACTTTCATATAAATTTCTATTAAATCATTTTCTTATTGCTCATACAATTGGGGGTGATTCTTTAAGCTATCTGAACCCCTCATTTCCCACCCCCAGGACAGCATGTCACATTAATATATTCTCTAAGTTACACTGTCTCTTTTTTTTCTTACTGCATATTATACTGGCTTGTCAGAACCTAATTTTCTTTGTATACTCACCTTTGGGAACTTCAGTCATTAGCATTACAATCTGAAAACTGTATCTTATAAACACCACAAGTCAAAGTTTTTTGCATACAAAAAAATCAAAATACAAAGCATACTCAGGCTTCAGATTTTTTAAGAATACTCACCTGGTTGGGAACTTTACTCCTGATTCGAGACCAAACTCCATCTTTGTAGAAATACTGGGCTGGCGACAAAAATTTTGACCTATATTCAGTGTTCATCTTCCTAAGAAATCAAGAATGAGGAGAGGAAAAAAAGACAGAAAGAGTAAAGCTTGATATCCAGAATGCTCTTTAAGAGCACTTTTAAAGTTCTATCAACAATCATAAGCATACTTGCACTTAAATGCCAGGGCTGAAATGCAAAAAACGCATGCTTTGAAACACAGCTCATCCATACCAACACAACTAGGAAAGCTATGAAAAAGGTCATTCACAGTTGGCAGCCCTTCAAGTAGTTACTCCTGTTGGTTTTTCCTCACAACCTTTCTACCAGAAGCTTTTGCCCTGACAGCCAAATCAGAAGAACATAATACACACATAAGCCTCAATTACTTCAACACAAAGTGAAGCATCTTGGTTTACGTCATTGATGAAGGTGCATTTAAGTAAAAATGCCTCGTCTGGCACTAATGTGTCCAAGACGTTTCTTTCTATGAATTCCACTCTAAAGGCGCTCTGCATATGGGTGGGGTGAACTGCTGGGGCTAGAAACGCCTGACTACCAGAACAATGGTCAGTATAATTTATTTATGTCCTACGGCCTTTGATCTTCAAAAGGCCTCAGTACTTGAAAAGATGGATTCATTTTGCCTTCTGCCACACACATACATACACAGACAAATTAACATCATCTAACCTATAGCAGGCAATAAGAAATACTTCAAGTCCTTAAGCACTGAACCGTGGATTTATCAGCCTAAATCTAAAAAGGTTTTTGTCTTTAATCTTGCTTCAGAACATTACTAACTTTATTTTAATATATACAGCACTGGGTGAAAAAGCCCTTTTTCAGTCCTTCTTCAGAAACAGATCCTAAAATCTGAAGTCAGAGAACAAAATGCACCTTGTAGAAAGAAAAATACCAAGGTAAAAAAACCTTTTATATTCAAAATTTCTTTCCATATGCCCCTTTCTTTGAAACTGACAGAATTCCTTCAGTTTTGGTTGCAAAACTAATGTATTAGCTCAAAAAACACATCACTGCTGTGCCTTGATCCCAGTCATTCTGCTGCAAAAGCAGGCCATGCAAGGCAGCTTGCATACAAAGTGACAGTCCTGCCTGCATATTGAGAACTTGCACATTTTGACAGCTATTTGCCCAGTGACTGTTTTGGAAACTTTTGTCCTGTGCTACCACACTGAAGATATAAGAGGCAGAAATTTGTCCTTAAATGAAAAAATCACAGCAAATTATGAAGAATTTTACACACTACTCACTGCAAAATTGACTACAATCTACTATGCCAAAGAGCTACGAAAACCAGAGTTAAAGGTTTTAACTACACTATAGCCACTCACCTTTTCATAAAGCAATTTTACTTCATAGAATTTTGGGTGATCATTTTGTAATTATCTCCCAATAGCCAACAGCATTCAGACCTAGGTAAGTCTCCTCTACCATCTTTAATCTAATGCCTTAACACTGCCAGAAAGTCATGTGAATGAAAGCAATCACTGGGACATTAAGCACAAAGATGGCAGAGATGGATTAATTTAAGCATTTTAAAACCTACACCCATTCTGGGTTTTTATTTCTCTTGGTGTATCTCAGATGTGTAGAAAATGGAAACATGAGTTCAGTTCCTGCAATGTAGGTATGTGGCAGAAGAAAAAGGTACTTTGATAGCACTCAGTAACATACAATTTCATTTTGTTTCCATGTTTGTCAGGTTACCCTAAATGGGACAGATTTCTTTACTTCCCTTTACCTCATGTGTTTGCTTTTGTTACTCTGGGACAGAAGGTGGTACAGACTAGAAAAAGCAGACATCAGTTACAATCATCACAGTTTTAAGGAGTGGAGCAAGCACAGGAGAGTAGTTTGAAAGGTGACTACAACTTTCAAAACACTCGCTGAAAGTCTAGTAGCAGCACTGCACCAATTAAATTTCATTCATGTTGAATTTATTAATAATATTATTACTGCATCAGAAGGTTCAAGAGAACGAGTGTGGTTACACAGCTTCCACTTCCTCTGCCCAGGGAAGGGGATGGAAATTAACACCAGGTTTAGATGTACCCAGAGGAAGCTCAATCCCAGCACTACAAGGCGGCATCTGCCCTGCAACTGTAGCATGGCATGGTTAAAGGTCCATCGGTCTAAACACTAGGCTGCTGTACACCTATTCACTAGGCTAGGTTTTCCTATTTCATACATACCCACGACTTGTATGTAAAGAGAGGGGCTTTGGACTGATATGTTGCTTATTTTTTTGTTTAGGATGTTTCTGTTCTGATTTCCCTTGTTTTGCTGCATCTTCTGCTGGCTTTTGAAATGGTTCTTCCCTCTTACTCTAAGGCAAAGATAATTTTAAAAATACCACATTAGCTAACAATCTGAAAACCCTC
Source organism: Haliaeetus leucocephalus (assembly GCF_000737465.1). Taxonomy (NCBI): domain Eukaryota; kingdom Metazoa; phylum Chordata; class Aves; order Accipitriformes; family Accipitridae; genus Haliaeetus; species Haliaeetus leucocephalus. The sequence continues at coordinate 1,951,734 of NW_010972587.1, forward strand.
ATATTCCTTTTGACATCAAGCTTTTGCAAAAAGTTAATTTATTATAGCGTTAGCTGTTTTGCATATTTAATACAAACAAGAATATTACATTCTTTTGTTAATACAAAAATAAACTAGCAAAATGCCAAAGCTAAGATTCTGAGTGCAACATCCATTTAGTTAGTTGATCCATTTTGTACACTTTACAAAATGAATTTAACATGAAACAGAAATAAAATAATACGATACCTGCGCATTCTAACCCGAGTTGTGTAAGACTTAACATGTATATTTCTGGGATTTGTAATAAATAAGAAACCAAAAACTCTTAGCTTTATAGTCAAGCAATATAAACCAATTTATAATAAACCAAAAGGCAAATGTTTAATTTGCTGCCATTCTGGTTTATAAAGGGTCAGATTGACTTGTTCAGTTTTCACACTAAAGGGTTTTTTTTCATGCTTGTTTTATCCTCTTGGAAATCTCATGCATGATTTCTGATTCTGCTAGAGATCTTTACAGATATTGTTCAAATTCAAGGAAAAAAAAAAAAAGGAAAGCAAAATAAAAAAAAGCCCACCAAAATCCCCCAAAATTTTTTCAAGATATTCATCGGAGAAGAGATGTTGGTATAAACAAAAAGTGTTTCAGATGCTTTCACCAAAATTCCCTTCTCATGTCTTCTCTTCCTTTACTTTATTAGCTCTCTTGGGAAAACATAACCTGAATTTCCAGTGTTAAAAACAAAGAAATGCTTCCCATGCCTTTCAAGCTTTCCTCACATCTGCTAGAAGAGGCAAAAGGGGACATAAATTTCCTCATTCCCAGATTTAAAGCACTGGGCAGGTCTGAGTTTTAAATGATAAACCCTCCAAGCCAACAATCATCTTTAAGAACCTCCAATGTACCAATGGCTTAAACTGAGCCACAGGCACTCCATGTTAAGTATGCATTTTGCTCAGTAATGGTCTTAGTGAACATGTTGTCTGATAATGGCTCTTTCTGTTTATCAAGGAACAGAGATGGATACTGAAGAGGCTCATACATGGTCCTTTTACCTGAAGGATGATTAGCTAACCTGCAGGAATTCAGACAACACTACACTTGGCAGCTTGCTACAAAAACAGACACTCACATGTCCACCTTGCAAAATAGGTTAGCTGTCATGCAGCCTAAATTGCTCTCGCCTATTTTTAAAAGGTCTCAACCTGAAACAATTTCTTTTCATTAAACGTATTTGGTAGAATGGCCATAGCCATGTTTCCTAAAAGTCCACTTAAATTTGTTCAAGCCAAGAGCAAAACAAGGAAATGCAAGGCCTCAGACAGCCAAATCACTTTCATAAAAGACATTTTAATGTTTTGAACTGAGTAACAGAGCCTATGCAGACTACACAATGTCCTGTTATAGCCCTCTCCTAAACACAATTACTCACCTTTCAACTTATCAAGGCAAAGGGAAATTAATTGTAACCTTTCCTCCATGTTTCTTCAAATTACAACTATTGGCTGAAAATCAGTTCTAACTGTGGCATCTTCCATACATCAAAATATTTTTTTTAATTCACACTATGTACACTATATCTGATTTATGAGATCCAAAAAGTTCCAGACCTCCCATCCAGCCCTCCTGCATACCAAGAGACTGCACTGGTACCAATGAGAGTATAAATCAGAGATCTAGATTTCAGAAACTATCCTAACAACCAGAAACAAAGTTTCAACTAAAAAAAAAAAAAAAAACCACCCACACTTGAAAACTCATAAATTAAGGTGACAGGAAAAACACACTTAAAATGTCATTGTAAACTGAACAAATGCACTACAGAAACTACAGAACCCACTACAGAAATCCGTAAGAGCAAACAGAGCTGTACAGTGTTAAGTCTTTTATAGCAAAACCACTACTGAGTCCAGTGTCATTAGCAACAGCTCTAAACTAAAAAAATTCAAAATAAACCCACCCCTGCATTATAGAAAAGAACAATCAAAATTATATAAGTATACTAATGCCTTTCTTTTAGGGCTTTACTTGTTCACAAACTGGAAATTCCTTCTCTTCTGAACCACCTCTTTCTTGTGGACCCTTAACGGGAGGAGACCCTTTGAAATTTCTCTCATGTGCAGTTTCAGAAGTAATTGCAGGAGATTTAAATGGAGGTATGGATTTACTTGTGTTGCTAATAACCTGGGGGGGAAAGAAAACAACAACAACAACAACAAAAGTGTGATTTGCTTACCTTCAGGCTAAATTTTCAAAATCACTTAACCACTTCAAGTAAATACACTCACATAAGAGGAGAGGCGGTCACGTGTACAAATACAGCAAGTGCAGACTAATTAACTTCCAGGACAAATTAAAGAGAAACTTATTTGATAGAAATACATTTAAAAGCATACAAGTCAGATGCAGTTAAACCTGTGGTCAAATGCTGTTCTTGCTGAAGTTCACTAACAGAGATTTTATTCATTTGGGAAGACAGTTCACCTTGAGTTGTATGTAGGATCCTATTTTTTAAAACATATGCCATTAAACTTCCCTGTGAGTCCTCAGTACACGCCTAGTCCACAAGTAACAGACAACTGTTCTGTGTTTTAAAACTGGAAGCTTAGGGCTTGCATAATTTGAGCTATCCACTATTTTTCAGTCAATATGGTATTATAAACCAAGGTGGAGAATTTTCCTAATACACAGTCAGGTATCATCTCCTCATGGGGTGCTGAATTAAAAGACCATGTCCTATGTCACAAGCATACATTTTCCCCAGCTTTGCTAAGAGAGTTTAGGTCTGACTTATAACCTGACTTGGATAACTTTGATATTTTCACAGAACCTCTTCAAGGGAAAGGTATTGTCAGTATTCAGCGTTAGGTATATTCTCCATTATATCAATAGCAATCAAAAAAATATCAGTTTGTTAATATGTATAACTTTTATCATGAAATTCTAATCTTAAGTTTAGAACCTGCAAACATTTATACATATTTAGATTGTCTCTAAGTTCTATTTATCTAAGGATTTATAGTGCCTATAGACTTATTCTTACAGCTTCTTATTCTGTATAAGCTGTGAAAAAAAGGTTTTAGATTTCAGTGTTTCTTCTGAAATAGCACAATGTTCAAAAGCATCAGTAATTAAATTATCAAACTGATTTCTAATAGAATCAAATGGAATTCTCTACAAAATTTTCTGTAAGGTGACTTTCTGTGATCTGCCTCTTCCTCAAATGGTCCTTTGACTTCTATACTGTTGTCATGCATTTCAGTGAGTTTTCCTTGGATAAGGGACTGCTGGGAAACAGGTATCTCACAGTAAGTCAACCTGCTTGGCATTCCAGCAGAAAAAGACAGGACAGTGATCAATCCTGGTTATCAACATTTATTGCCTCTGAAAGCTGTTACTGAACAAATCTGCTACCTGTGGGTAAAAACAGAGAGCTCACCATCTGCAGTAATCCCATTAATGTATATGCTCCTAGTGAAGAAACAGAAGATAAAATAAAAGCAAAGTGCCTATTTTATACTGTAAAATGACCAAAAGATGGACTGAGTCTCTGAAGTCCTGATCCCAGTAACAATGAATTGAAAACACAAAGCAGTCTCACAATCAGAGTTACTCTGTGGCCTGATTAGAAATAGCAGTATTTCCAATCCTACAAAGTCCCAAAACTCATGAGATGTATTAAAATGCCACAAGAGTATCTTAAAATCAGAGGATTCCACTTTTAAATATAAACACTTCTCATGAAAGAAAAAAACACTACAGAGGCGCACTTTAGAGCTTGGAAGTATATATGCACAAAGATGGAGACTGAGAATAAGAAACTGTGGTAACCCATAAAAGACCATGAGAATAAATAGTGAAACCTGAATGATTTCAGTGGCAAGACATGTTGTTAAAATACAGAACACCTGAATATTCCTCTGTTGATTAGCTATATGCTAGATAACATAAAAATTATAAAAATGAAGGGTAACATTGAGTAGGATCTTAGTGCTCCTAAGGTAACTTAATGCAAACGGAAAAAAATGGTCCTGTTAGAAAGGATGGAATACAACCAGGGATAAGGAAAATGAGTAATTAGACCTGACTACAATAAAGAATCACAGGGAAACAAATCTAATTATACTGCACTTCTGTATATCGAGAGAAAAAAAAAATAAATCACGTAACAACATTCAAGTTTGTCATTCCCCTGCCAAAAGAGAAAGAAAGGAAATCTTGGAAGGTAAGCAACTTTGCTGATATATAAAAGAAAGTATTCATTTACTTTCTGGATTCTTTAAAGTTACCTGTTCAGCTGCAAGTATTGGTGACTTTTCATGAGGACTCTTCCAAACAAATTGGCTTTGATATTCAGAATTTCTGGGAAAAGTATTTAAACGTGAAATATTCATGCCTGCTTTCCTCTGAAGGACTCTGTGAAGCTGACAACATGAAAAAAGAAAAAAAATAACACCAGTTGTTCCCTTTCCTACAATGTTTTGCAAGTCAGATATCTTTCAATGCACACCTTCAAACCAATGGTTTGGGTTTTGGTTGTATGAATTAAATGAACGCAAAGTACATTTTCTCATTATAGCCAACAACCCCAAACAGTCTATATATTATTGGCTAAATCCTTGTTTAGCTGAAATCAATAGGGATGGCACATGAAGGGCATTTCCTATTGACCTAAGTGGAACCAAAATCTGGTCTCAAAAGTACTGTTCTCCCAACAGAGAAGCTACAACATAGAATATCAAAACACAGAACTAAGAAGAGAGTTAGACAACAAAGGCTGGTGTATGTGCATTAAATTACCCTAAGTATCAGATTAGTAATTTTTATATTGGTCAATTAAAAAAAAAAAAAAAAAAATAAATCTTCCCTTACCCCATTACCCATTTTTTCTAATTCCTTTTTTGGAGATGAAAGTGCTTCATTTTGATTTGCTGAAGCTGCAGAAGGTGATCTCTTCATGTTGTTTTCTGCAAGGGCAAGGGCTGTTTCACCTTTAGAGTCTACTGAATGTGACCAAACTTCTCGGGGGAGTCTGGGTCCTTCTGGCGTTTCAATTTTTTCCTGATTCACATCATTGTTGTTGTGGTCTGTGTGCAACTCTGCAGTTCTAAGAACTTCAGTTTCAAGTGGGTCATTCAAATCACAATCTGCTGTCCATTCAAAGGACTTTGAAATCTGTGGATTATGGTAAGGTACCCTTCTCTTGGAAATGAAGTTTGGTTCTCTCGTGATTCCTGAAAAAGACATATTAGGTTTAATAAAAACATTCTACTGAAGACATAATATGACTCTATTACCAGACTGAACTAAAAGTTTATCATACAACTGATTATTAGAAAAAACTATTTTAGTATCTTTGAGCAATGACAGCCTATGAATTACGGGCACGGTTGTGAAATTCTGTCTTCTTTCCCTGTCTGTGAATGCCTTTCTTTTCCACTAGAGACAGGAACATGGTGCTCCAGGACCATGTTGGATAAAACCCTATAAAGCAAATATGGCCAGAGGACAATCTTTTGCAAGTTGATTCTGGGAGCTGAACAACAACAAAATTAACACAGCCAGTGAAAAGAATGTGGTTCACAGAGAATAACCAACCTGCAGTGATAAAGTATGCCACAAACACTTCTCATTACACATACACAATACACCTTGCTGAACAGGTTCTCACCGATTGTGACAGGACAGTGACAGATTCCTATCCATCTAATACAACTGTGATTTAAAACCATCTCATATAGCTGGTGGCTTTTTACAGTACAAACAAAAAAACATTTCCAAAATTGTAAAAAGACTATGTAACAAAACCAGGTATCAAATTATTTTAAAGAATTGCTGGTCTTTACATGTGCAGATGAAAATAAAATTACCCCACTATTTTAAGAGGAGGATTGAATGACTGAACACATTTAAAGCAGGAAATCATAATCCAACTGCAATGTGCTCAACTGTGACGGAAAAACAAGTGAAGGCCCCTAACTGGCTGAAAAAAACACTTTCTAGGAGAGAGAGAAACTCCTATCTCACTAAAAAGCAATGTAGAGAGAACAACCAACAGTGAAAGATATACAGACTGTCTGGATGTCCGACTACACATACAGGTGGTAGGAAACAACCTCAGTGGAAAAACACTGGAAAAGTAGCAGGAAGGAATGCAGAGCACCTGCAGCTGTTAACTTTTTGTGGTGATGTTCCAAGTCATTCTTAAAACTACCAACTATGTGTTTCAACAGGAAAAAACAGAAGTAAATTATCAATAACAACCTGCAAGTCCTATGAGGTGTCAAGAGCAACATTTGAAGATGTAGATGGTTAAATGACCAGAAAAGAGGTGGGAGTGAAAATGAACACAAAGGTGTACAAAAACTATACCAAGGATGCACAAAAACACTGCTACAACATGAGGAGGAGAAACTGCTGTATTGCTAACTTAGGACTTTATTGCAAGTCTTGTAAAATTTTCAGGGTTTTTTGACTTAAAAGAAGCATGGGTTACAATTTTAAAATGAAGTTAATGCGTTTGGATGTTTGGGTGTTTCAGAATTCGTGGAAGTTATACTTTTAAACACAGGTACCCATACACAGAGCCATGTGCTAGGGAAAGCAAGATTAAAGAAATATGTATTTTGCAGTAATGGAAGAAAGCAGTAATATATGTAACACACAAACTTTCGCATGACTGAATTATTTAATAAAATGTCTAGCATCTTGACGAAAAACAAACCCTACTCCCAGTGGTCAGTTCTTAATTACTACGCCGTAATTTAGAACACTTATCATACTGTAGGAATGAATATATTGGACTCTAATTACACGGACTGCATAGTGCGGTTGCACTGAATTGCACAACTTTGTTAATCTGTCTTGTGCCACTACAAGAATTACTACATTTTACTGCTCCTTTTCAAAGCACTGCAGTTGTCATCACTCTCCAGCTTACTCCTATTCCTCAACTCCCTATGGGCCTTTCAATCCAGATGCTATTTCCTTTGTCTTCTACTTCCCAGCCCCACATTTTCCTGCCATGATAAAGTCTACAACCCCTAACTCCTAGACGACAGCATCACAAGCTTTTCCGTTTAATGCTCATGGGTTTGTTTTTTTTTTCAGTTAGCTGTCCCTGTTAGTCTTCATAACAATTTCACTTTCTATCAAACTTTGCCCCAAGTTAGTCTCCTATTAGATACGGAATTTTACGTGGTGTTTCCATGCACCACAGGTAACCCAATGCCTCCTCCTACACACCCTGTATGGGTTAACACTTCACCTGTGGTTCATGTTTGAGACTCAGCTTACACTGTATGTCAGAAACCACGTATTTTTCAGGTTTTATATCAACAGCACTAAGGTGAAAGCAAGTTTCAGTGCAGCCAGAAAGAATATGGCATTCAAAAACATATTCTTAAATGATGACCAGGAATATGCTTTTAACTATATAAAGTGCACAAAGTGCAAACGCTACCAGCTCACTGTGGCCGTGCGCTCAATCACAGCAAACCTCTCCAGGCCTCCTGTGGGCCAGGCTCATCCTTACCAGAGCCGGCTTGGACAGCGCCGGGGTTTGCAATTGGGGGTGCAGCTTTCAGGGGCGCTTACCAAACTGATCCGACCGAAGTCCTGCCCACAAGGATTTCTGCTGTTGGGACGGGCTACAAAACTCTGGGGTTTTCCATCTGAAGTTTCTCTTATATTCACTCAGTCCCTGCAGCAAACAGAGAGGTGTCTGTCAAGTGAGGGGTGCATGTCCTGCTTCTGCTGGGAACAGATCGCGGAGGGGAGAAACACCAACAAGGCCGCTGCGGGATTCAGCTAAGCCGGCGGGTTGCTCTGCATCTTCCAAACCCACCCCCCATCGAAGAGCAAAAACTACTTGATCGCTCTGCAGAACGAGCGTGGAATAATTTCAGGCACCAACAGGTATGCCTAAAACTGACTCGTATCTTCAAGCGAATAAAGCTTCAGAACAAACACAGCCTGAACCCTCCGCCCCCCGCACGACTGAACTCTTACGCTTTTTATTCACCGCCGCTCCTCAGCACAAGGGTCTCCCGCTTTACCGGCGGCACCCC